>NC_061101.1:27359474-27361974 GCF_015104395.2 Macrobrachium nipponense | reverse complement strand
CTCTCTCTCTCTCTCTCTCTCTCTCTCTCTCTCTCTCTCTCTCTCTCTCTCTCTCCTCTTACAATATTTTCTTCACAATCATTTTCATTTTTACTGAACCAGTTCTTGTATCTCTTATTTTTACCCGACCAGTTCTTTTAAAGTGGCACTGAACAACTGAACACTAATATGCTTATACCAATAAGGAGTTTTCTATAACCCGTAGTGATCTTCAATTTGCATAATGTATACATTATTGCCATAGTTTTACCTGATCTGATGAATGCTAAAGAGAAATTTAATTAGTACATGAATGAACCCATACTTGCATTCCAGGGTCTCTCTCTCTCTCTCTCTCTCTCTCTCTCTCTCTCTCTCTCTCTCTCTCGTTGTACACCCAACTTCATTCTCCTACTCGGTGTCAATAACCGAGATGTTGTGACACCAGTTTTTAACAGACATAATCAATCAATCATTCTCCTGCTAACTCACTCTTTCTCTAAGGAGTGTTAAGCTGCATTTTTATTAACAAAAGTAGTGTTCGGCTACATTATTCATTCCCAAAACTATAATCCAGTTATTTAATTACAGGCTCACACTAACTGATTGCATATTCGGCCATTCGAATAATAAGCGTTAAGACCAGCATACACGAAACAGAAAACATTGGCTGACATGGTAAAATCAAGAAACCTTCAGACCCCATTTAGGTGACAAAAATGCGATCATTACTTACAATACATGCTCTGAAACAGAAAGCCTGGAGTCGCAATTAACACCAAGTTTATCAAATGTTTAAACTCATCAGGTTCAATGCAAATTGTGTAAAGAATATCATGGAGTGAAGAGCATGTAGGGGATTAGCTAAACAAAGATGTTGGCCTTACAAGTGGCCATTTTTACGAAAAACAGTTTCAGATTCTCCTAATTCATTTTTAATCTGTAATATAAAAAATGCATAATCAACTTAAAACTAATAATTTTCCATGAGAAATTGGATTACGCATAATAACAAAGAGATTCCAATATATAAAAACTTGCATTAATTATAATTCCGCACCGAGTAACAAAAAAAATTTACAATTACCAATATTTAATCAAGATATTATAACACTAAATATTACAGTAAATCCCTTTCCAAATACTATCATTGAAGCACTGACATGATTCGCAATTCCAAAACAAACAAACAAAAAACAATTTTTTTGTGGTGGGAAAATCATTTTTAAAGTCACACTTTTCCTTTTTCGTAAAAACTGAAATAAAAAAGAATGTACTTTCTCTTTCCTTCTCTCAGAACAAAAGTTAAGACACTGCTCCTGACCTGAAAATGGAAGCGCCAAAAATGAGGTCGTGCATGATTTTCTTCTAAAGACCAGTGAAAGAATAAGAGAAAGATATTCTAAAAATGAGGCTACTCTGCCTTTGCCCTGGGATTCCCTTCCTGAATTTCTGTGGCTTCTCAATCCGCTTAAGCGGGATCTCCACTGAATAACTGGCTGACTGACTTACATATTTCTAGAAGCCAAGGAAGCATGAAAATACTTAACCTACTCGACCTGCTGTGCCAAAATTTTATTTTCGCTCCATTATTACTTTTCAACAAGAAGAAATTAAAGCTCATTTATATGACTACGTTTAGTTCATTTCAAATCAACCATGAACATTAATCAACAGAAGCTTATTTCTACAACCAGAGCACTGCTGGTCTCTGAACGAGGATTTAGCCTTCGTGCAAGTGTTTGCCAAGCAAAAACACTCTAAAATAGAACTGCTAGCAACAGGAAAAGCAAAAATAGGAAGGAAATGCTTTACATGTTTGGACTGCAGAATATTCAAGTCGGGTGAGGAAGGTGCGTTTGTTTCAAGTCGCGTGAGGAGGGTGCATTTGCATCCTGCACTGATTTCTCAGATAGGTAAAAGACTTTGATCGGCCGTGAAATGAACAAAGTTACCACTACCGAAGAACATGCTAATGTACAGTTATTGATCAGACATCATACGTAAATGAAAAGGGATGAGAGACTACTGAAAGCACCTAAATCAAAAGCAAAAACTTTAAGTGAAATTTGATATCAATATGCGATGAAATAACCACGAGAAATGAAAAACATTTTCGTTGTTAGTATATGGCAATAGAAAATGAAGGCTGCATAGAATCAGCATTTTCTAGAAAATTTAGTGATCAAATAAAAAACAAAGTCAAAAAGTAAGCCACCAAAATCCAAGAACTCGAAATATGAACGAGAGGAGGATTTGGATCGAAAACTATCTGGAAAACAGGCACTCACTACTGACGATATATATATAATATATTATATATATATATATATGATATATATAATATATATAATAATTATTATATATATATATATATATATACACATTTTTTACTGTATCCAGTTAAAGGCGTCAACTAATGTAAATGACAGATTTTCACTTATAAAACATTTACTTGCAAGAGGTGAGAGGGCGCCACTTTCAAGCAATGACCCCTTACTCCCCTAAAGTACATCAAGAA
>NC_061101.1:27331974-27354474 GCF_015104395.2 Macrobrachium nipponense | reverse complement strand
TTCCTTCGTGGCTTATACCTAAATATATATATATATATATTATATATATATATATATATATATATATATATATATAATATATACTGTATACGTCGTAGAATTCAGGTTAGGTCAGAAAATAATATTAACAATTTTACTCACATCAAAACATTGTCTTTATGTCACACAAAATGTTATCAGTATATTTATTAATATCCTTTCAAAATAAACTGCAATTTTCCATTGTTTCAGGCATTATCGTCGTCTGGAGCAACTGTCACCGGACTGGATGCAATCATGCTTCTGAAAAATCTACGACAACAACAAGAACAAGAGCAGAAAGAACAAGAGGAAAGGAACAGAGCTCAAAGCGCCCAGACATCCGCAGAACAAGACGACGAGGAACACACGTCAGAAGAGCATGGTCTGGGGGGACTGAACAATGGCGAACCACCTCTAGAAGAGAAAGAAAATGAAAAACCAGAAGACCTACAAGAAATTGATGAATCGATCTATGATCAAGGAACAGGCACTGTGACAAACCCATTATATGTATCTACCGAGGATCTAAAGAAGGAAAAGCGCAATCACCTGGATGATGTTTCATCAGCCATCTCGCCTTCCATCAACACTTATACGGGTTCAGACTCAGGGGCATCACACTTCCCGGGGGCATCCCCCGACAAAGATTCAGAAGACAAGGTTAATCCTGTTCCTAAGCCACCCCGGGTGAGCGTGAGTGAGGGAAGCCCTATAAGCAGTTCCTCAGTGCCTGATAGAGCTGGAAATGAGAGGAGTGTCTGTAAGACAGAAGAGGAAGCCTCACTTCAACAGTCGGACTTTACAAGTGACAGAGTGCAGCAGTATCTGTCAAGGGATGTCATCCCTAAACTTGTAGTGACAGAAGGAAGTATTGAACATGACGATTGTTCCTCACAGTACAACAACAAAGATAATTTAAGTGAAAATACATTTTCAGAAACACCGAGCAGTTCTCATTCTAGTTCTGATGAAGACACCGAAGGTGAAGGTTTTTATGAGGTTAATCCTGACCCGCAAGAAGGGCTTGATCTTCAAGAAACAATAGCAAACCCAGAAGACAGCAGCGTTCAAAGCCAAGATTTTGACAATAATTACGTTGAATTAGTTAGCAAGATGAAGTTAGAAAGAGGATTATCCATTGAATCTAACAGTGGAGGCTCAATCATTGAAGCTGAATCACCCGAGCGAATGAGGAAGCTCCTGGGAGATTCTCCACTTAGCGACGATTCCACCAAAAGTCCATCCCCAGATAATGGGCCATGTGATAAAGAAACCTCTAATGTGCTCTGCAGTGACAGAGGGTACATTGGTAAACAATATAAAGGAGATTCAAAGATCTCAGCGGTGTCCGACGACATCGTAAGTGATAATGACGAAAGGTTTGAGCAATTATACCAAGAATTAAGTAGAAATGGTAACAATGAAACACAAAATAATGTGCAGACTAACGATAACATGATTAACGACACTCCAAATACCATTCAGAGCCAAAATGTTTCTGCAGATGACGAAGATTCACGGGAGATAGACAAAAAGAACCATCCAAATGGAAGTGCAGAAGCTGCAAATACAGAAGAAAATAAGGAAGAAATCATTCAAGAAAAAATTATTCATGAGGCGGCCAAAATCGAGGACGAAGAAGAAAATTACGGAAGCGCAAACCTCAAGAGAGTCAGTTCCATTATCAAGAAGAAAGGAGCTCCTAGCACCGGGAAATCCAAAAAAGTTCAGTTTAACTTGGACGCAACTACAATAGAACACAAGGCATTCGATCCACCAGCATCATCAGAGTCAATAACGAAGAAAAAATCAGACGACGGGCCAACATCTCCAGCTAAGAAAAGGGGCATTTTCTCTAACATTTTTTCAAGTCCCTCCAAGAAATCGGATGCGGCACCGCCAAAAGAAGAGGCTATAAATAAAAAGAATTTACCATCTAAAAAAGAAGACATCAGCAAAAAGGATCTACCTTTAACAAAAGTGGACGCTATTAATAAGGAACTATCTTCAAAAGTGGAAAGTGGCAATAAAAAGGACCCACCCTCTCCAAAACTAGACAAGAACGGAAGTGTCAAAAAGACGCCTCCAGCATCTCATGGAAACTTGAAAAGACAGCCAACAGTTGATTTAACAGCCCCTCTCATTATTTCAGGTAAAATAAGCTATTTTCTTTTATAAATAAATACGATAAGCTAAATTTTTATATATCAATACAATAAGTAACATTTTTATATATCAATACAATAAGTAAAATTTTTATATAAATACAAATCAAGGTGTTATTTTATAGCATAAACTACTAATAATATCTCATATCAACATAAAAATAATTCAAGGGATATTCATGCTTGTGATTCTACGCACAGAAATCACCTAAAAAATGAATAGGTAATATTGCTGTCATGAAATTTCCTATACGAAAAACTCCAGATCATTGACAATAATCTTGATATTCCTACAATAAACTTATGGAACTAATTATCATATTTGGAAGGGGTGAAGAGACAGAGACGTTCACGTCTTAACTCGCCAAGCTCGGCCACAGATAATTGTTCGTGGACTGCTCTGTACAGATTTTAATTTTGCTTAGCGGCAGAGATAAAACTGCTTGTTAGAACAACTTTTCTTCGCCCACATAATTTCCACCCACTTCTGAATCCCGAGCGAGAATTAATCTTAAAGCAGGATGAGCCACCGTAACCTGAGCAGTGAATTTTCTACCTGATATTTAGTAGATTGTAGACGGATGCTCCTAAGGAAGCGCGGGGCACTGGGGTAGCAATACCTTTCCATTGTATTGATTGACAACGGAAATACAACGTTTGGAGCCATCATCTTCTTAGAGTAAAAATGTATGTGAAAAAATTATTATATGCATATAAATACATATGTATAACAATTTACATAAACGACTTTTCCCCCAAAAAAAAGTCTCCAGGTGTTATAGTCTTATACTCTTTTATTTAATTTTTCTCTTTTATATGCATTTGGAATGAGGTTTCTATCTTCATAGTGCAACCAACAGCAAATATACAGTTTCACGAATGCTTCACAACACTTTAATCAACAATTACGCATGGCATACACATAGCAGGCATAAACCCAACTACCTTGCAAACAATCTGTACTCTAATTATATTTCATTCTAACACCACGTCATCTACGCCAGCCAGTACAGCACATTAGTGATCCTCTCCAGTTTCAACATTTCACCTCCTTTTATTCTCTTTACGAGACAAAACCTACTGTGTGTGCAATGAACCTCTCTATTTAACTTGATCGTAAAGAGCAAAACCTACTCTGCGTGCAATGAACCTCTCTATTTAACTTGATCTTTACCTCTAAAGTCCTTTCCATACCCATACTTAAGATTCCTCGAATGGAAGCTGACGTGGCAAGTCATTTACGCTTACAATTTTACCTCCTCCTATTCCACAACTACTGCATTTTCGTTTATTTGCAAAATTCACCTGCTCTAATCCAATTAAACTTATTCCAGTTCATAATTTCAACCACAATAACAACATGGTCACCAAGGCTTCACTTGTCTTCATAAATTAATAGCCAATATTCTACTTCAGCACAATCTTCTTTCAACCGCTTGACTTTCGGCGGTCTTTTCCAATAGTGTTCATTAATAGTATTAATAGCAATAAAAATTGTAGTGCCTATACCTTTAAACCTTAACCATCCATATTGTCCCCAACATTAAACCGAGAGTTTTTTCTGTATATGCTCTTCCCCGCCGTTTCCCTGTATGTTCTAATATTGTTATAAACGTCATAAAGTCATTAACAAAACATCATCCACACTACATTTTCCTCATTTCACATGTTGCGATTCTATCTATCCTATACAATGGATTTTCTAAATTGTTTGCTCATTATCGAACTTTGCCATTAAACATTTCTCTCAAAAAAAAAAAATTATAATACACCCTTCACACACACGTACAAGCATTTCTATACACAAAGCCTTCCCTATTATTCCTCTCCTTATCATGACTTTTAAATAACAAACAAAATATAATATATATACATATATATATATACATATATATATATATATTATATATATATATATATATATATATATATATATAATATATATATATATATCATATGAATTTTTATCACATCACCGTGATTCATATACATACATGCATTAAATTACAAATGTCCTTTAATATCCAATTTGGTCTATATATTAATTCCAAGGTAGAGCGAATTAGATATTAAAAGGATATTTTTAGCTCAATCTATTATGCGTATATATATATATATATATATAAATATATATATATATATATATATATATTTCTTTTCTTTCTTCTCTTTCCGCTACAAACTCTTCGCTTATACAGAGGGGGGCCATTCACTCATGCTCATTCATTCATTTACTTCCTTTAAAATTATTTCTTCTATATATGTTATTATTTCTCACAAGGATAAACACTACTGATCTTCGACTACCAACATAAGCCCTAAAAATAATAATTCCTGGTCCTCAAGTGTCTGTGCACGCAGCATAAACATATATAGAAAATATAAATGTGCGTTTGCCAAAACAGGACGACAGGTCTTTGTCAAACGAGGTGGTTAAGAAAGAGCCAGCAAACATCCGCCTTTCACTCATGATTCCTTTCTGGAGAGCATTGTTAGGTCTTTGGGAAGACCGCAAAAGGACCCAGGTAGTTAATTAGCCGACTTCCTTTTGATTCATTACGAAAATAAATCGAACCTGTTTGCCAGGCAATCCCTATCAGGATCCAATTGATTGAGATTTTCATACATGTTTTCCACACCCAACCGTAAACTTTATAATTTTCCTTTTCCTTCCAAACCTTTAAAGTTATATTTCTCCAAATAAAAAACCGTACAAATAATTCAAATTCTATCATAAACAGCTTATTAATCAGTCTGTCACACCTAGCGTGACAAAAAATTAATTTATAGGACTTACCACTTCTGAGTTTATAGGACTTACCTCTTCTGAGTTTATAGATTTCTTTCAAAAGTCAACTCAGAACACATCGGAGGACTCAAGTCAACAATCATCTTTTTTATAAATTTTCTAAAGTGGCAAAGCTTGCTTACTGGCACTGGGGTACGAATATGAGGTCAAAATCAAGTAGATGCAGTAAGGCTTTTAAGACAATGACACATGGGACTGCATCATACCTCCATCCTCAAAGCTTAAGACAGATTTGAATTAATTTGCACGTTTTGGTTTTATTAGCAAAACTAACAAATGGTACTTACATTAAGGCATGTCGAGTAACATTAAATTTAAGCTACCTTGCCTATCTTATTAAATTAAATGATAATTAACGCTCTCAAACACAATACTACTAGTGCACACTTGAAGTATGGGCTTCTCTGTAGGGAAAGGTGCATATCATCCAGGTGCTGCAATAAACACAATGATTGTCATTTATGCCTGATTCAGGATAATCACCTCAATAAAGGACCAATTTCCTTGATGAATTAAACGAGTCATCATCCCTCTGGATCTACAGCAGCACTGTCTGCAGTATATATATATATAATATATATATATATTATATATACTATATATATATATATATATAATAATATATTTATTTATTATTTATTATATATATATATAATAATATATATAATATATACATATATATTATATATATAATATATTATATATAATATAATATATACGTGTGGGTGTATCATGTCCTTCATTACTTCCATTTTCTAGAAAGTTCACTCTGTTCGATAAATGTTCACCAAGCATTTGCGCAAAGCCGATTCCAAATAAATGAACACTCTAATCTAGCGTTATCAAACTAACGGTATCAACGAAAAGCTTAATATGTATTACTTCCGAAATACTGCCAACTATCTTCAATAAGTGACATTATGATTACTAATTGCAAAAGCACCTAATCCCACCAATAAACTTGACGCGCTCTCAATTAGCATGCCCGGTGTTCCCCTCACCGCCACCCTACCCTCTCCCTACATTCTTTCGCCATGATTAATCCATCTCTCTCCAACCAATAGGATCCGTGGAGATGGGAGGCAGCATTAGCGGGAAGGTGTCCCCAAGACGCATTGAGGTGCGAGACGGGCACGTGCTGGCATTCATGCCGAAAGCAAATTCACCGACATCGAGACTGTCTCTCGTCGGCCTCTCCGTTACCCCCTTGGTAGGAGGTGTACATCCCAATGCGCTATCTCTCGCGAGAGCTAATCGATGCATGATGGTCATCAAGGTGAGTTTTCAGAGTTATAACTGTGATCTGCCAATGCTCATCATCATTACATAGCAGACAAAAACTGCTTATTTGGTAAATTCAACGGCTCATTTATCTGTAACCTTTAATCTCTGTAAATTTCAAAAGGAATTTAGTGTACACAGTACTACACACAAATTACGTATATACACATATACATACATACATACACATATATATACATATACATACATACACCTATGTATACGCATACATACATATGCATGCGTTTCCCCTCAAAACCATCTTTCTTTGTACCATATATTGTCGCCTTCATTAAAACTTTACATGCGTGTCACATACAGGGCTTCCTTTAAGTACTTTCAAACTTCTCACATAAAAAGAGAAAACGCACACACTCACACTTGATCCATACGCTCCTCTTTCTTCAAACTATCAATGTTCCTTCCCAATCAGTCTGTCATATCTGGCATTCCAATCAAAATCCCCACCAACTCCCTCCCAGAGTCTAAACGTAAACAAAAATAATCAATTACTCTTTTCACTCACTCTTTCAAATCTCTATATTCTTCCAGCCATACCTTAACTGCCCTGGTCGCCCACTCAATCACACTTCCACCAACATACTGTAGAGTCTAGACTCGCACTAAAAACCCAAAAAGATCACTGGCATTGGACTTCAGTGTCGCCATAATCTGGACGACTTTATTCGTGCTACTTTTAACCCTTACATCAAAAATAAATATTCTCTGAAGTCTAAGGGTCTTTGAACTAAATATGAAGAGAACGCTTTAGATTCATGAACATTCAGCTACAAGCTTAAGTCTACAGGATACCAATCTGGACAAAAATACTCCTTACCTAAGATTTTCCAGTTGCGTTTTTTCTTTATCTAGTTCTCATGTAACTTACCTTTTCTCAAATATTCTAATAACATTATAAGATCGCTAAAGAACCGGTGTATCAAAATGGTACATCACTCTGTAGCAAGACCAGAAAAGGATTTTAGGCACCCAGGCAATAAACATAACTTACTGACAAATAGTAGTATATGTAATTCAAACTTTTTGCTATACACCCAGGCAATAAATATAACTTACTGACAAATAGTAGTATACTTAATTCGAACTTTTTGCTATGTATCCTACCATAAACAAAACTAATTAGGAGAGTCCTCACTAAGGTATAGACCACTCTTGTACATTAAGTACAAGTAAGATGTTTTTGGTCCTAAAGAAGGAGATTAAGCTTGGGGCTTCCTGGAATACCTGAACACAAAATGATCCCAACTTCAATATATTTACCGTTCATGAGGTAGATGAGGAAGAGAATAATACATTAAAGAGGAAGAATACAAAATTTCTTTTTCTGCCATGCCACGCTAACAGTACTAGAAAGTAATTTGTTTGTCACCTCCATGCCCCCTGAATTTAGAAGAGTCTACATTTAAGGTTTGAGAATGAATTTTTAATATACATTAACATCATACTTTACCTAAAAGTTCTTTGTAACAAAATTACGTTTCTTGTTAAAAGTAATGGTTATCCATAGGATGTCACCTTCAACAAATGTAGAAAATATATGAACAAGTTATTTCTTACCACAAAGTCAACTTTCACCGTGGAATGGATGTCAGTTCATCATAACCCTTTATAAGTAATAATTATAAAAGTAATTTCTCAAGAATTGCTACAAGAAAAGTATTGCCTGGCCGTTATCCTGATATGGATTTAAAAGATTTTTAATAAAATCGAAAATCCAAGGATCATGATCATTTACATTACTTCTCCACGGGGACCCCAAAGTCCATGGCCAGCACTAATATTGTCATTTTAAGTTCAACTGGTAACATGCTGGTTCTGAAAACGAGCTCCAACATTGGTGACATTTTTAACTTGTGAAATTGCTATGTATTTACACAGGCTTTCACTGCACTACTTGAAAGAAGCATGGTGATATGTTAATCCGAATTTCCAAGACCATCATCACAAATAAGAAAGCAACCCTGAACAGTGATATATCTGCCTTTTCGTTATTTTCATTGCAACGTGTGCGTGTGGGGTGGTGGTTGTTTCCTATTTGTTGCCTTCATTTTAGTTTTGTGTTCGCTTTTACAATTCTAAGATTACAAACATTTATCTCTTACAATTTGCTGTCACTAAAAATTTTACATGCCAACAAATATTTCTGAAATAAAAGGTAACGTTGCTCTTTAGTTTTTAATTCTGATATGTATATAGTATATGTATGTATGTATATGTATATGTATATGTATATGTGTGTATATATATATATATATATATATATATATATATATATATATATATATAGAGAGAGAGAAGAGAGGAGAGAGAGAAGAGAGAGAAGATGAGAGAAAGAGAGGAGAGAAGGAGGAGAGAGAGACGAGAGAGAGAGAGGATGCGAGATGAGAGAGGAGAAGAGAGAAGAGAGAGAGAGAGGGGGGGGGAGGAAATATAAGCATATAAGCAGAAGCAAACAAGGACTAACAAATTTCTTTTTTAACAGATCATTAATGAACCATTAAGGCAATTAATTTCGGCATCTGTGATTGATAAACTGTATAATTTCGCCTTTACAGCTATCTACTCGTGAGGAAATGATGCGATGGATCAACGTCCTGTCCGATGAAGTCATCAAGTTGACTCCCGAGAATCAGAGAAGAGGACTCATCCTGTATCCATCGCCCCAAAAAGACGTTTCAAAGGACCAGAGCGCAGGGACCAGCGAGAACAGCAAAGAATCCCATGAAAAGGAGAACACGGCTATTACACATAACTTTGCAAATGGACATGAGGAAGCCCAAGCTGAAAAGGTCAATGCTAAAAACATAGATTTAAAGAAACACAATCAGCCTGATGATGAAGAAGCAGTTAACGGCAATAAATCGACAGGTGAAATAGATGAGGACACTGGTGATGGATGGTTCAAAAAGAAAAGGCAGAATGTTGTCGAAGAATTCGAAATGAACGAACTGGAGAAAAACGAGCAACCAAGAAATCCCTCGATTAAATCAAATCACCAACTTCCGGTATTAGACAGCTTAAAAGCTGAACATTCTCAAGAGGAAAAAGACAGCGAGAAGACCAGAAAAATTAACAAACTCAACATACAAGAAATATGGAGGGAGCACAAAGACACAACGAATGAAAAAGAGATGATCAATTCCCCTAACAGAAGGCAGAGTTTAGAAAACAGACAGCACCCACCTCTCAGACGCCTTTCTGGTCAGGATCACTTTATAAAAACAAAACCTAACGGGAATGATGTGGTAGGGAACCACCCCTCCGTCAATAATCCCGCTAAACGGGACTATCATGCAAACTGCCACCCACCACTTGAACGGCTTAGTAATCGCTGCCGTGTTCTGAGTGCAAGTGAATCCAATCTACGAAAATCTAGTGAACTAAAATCATACCATACCCAAAATCTACAGAGGTCTGGAAGTGAACTAGTATTAATAGAAAAACCAAAGGAAGCCAATATTAACTTGGATACTGGCACAAGTGATGCCACAAATGTTTTAGTATCAAGCCGCATAATTCGTAACCAGTCGTACATCAATAAAAGCTTCTACCAAAAGGGCCCATCGAGCGGAATGTCACCAGCTGGCAGCCCATCTCATAACCGCTCCAAAAAATCTGTGTCTTACGAGCCTCGGGAAGTCGAAATCATTGAATCTAAAAAGACCGGCAGCCAAGAACTCCAAAAAGTTGATGTTGTACAATGGTATGAAGATAACAAAACTAAACAACAGGATTTAGAACCATCACAGGAAGACTTGCCTGGGATAACCTGGTCAGTGGCTGCTACAAGGGAAAAGTTTGAATTGCTTTGCTCTGTAAGTGGAGAGAATAAAAGTGGAAAACTTACAACAAAAACACCCATATCCCGTAAGAAATCTATCAAGAAGAGGCGATCCATTGAAGGTGCACCTGGAAGACGATCTAATGCTCGATGGAGCACAAGATCCTCTTCACAGGAAGCCAATGATCTGTCTAATTCTTCAACAACCTTACCAGCACACATGCAAGCCAATTCAGTCTCTGATCGCACAACTGGCAATACAAATACTTCATCCTCAAATAATGCTTATGGTTTTAAACTCCCACCTGTTCGAGACCTCAGGAGAAACTTTGAGAAAGATGTCACAGATAGTTCTGATTCCTTTTTAACTAACTCATCTTCTTTGGATTCAATAAACAATGTCAGTACATTTAATGACACCAACAATGACGCAACAACACAGGAGCCTTCGAGTCCCCTAAAATCCCCTTTGCGACGCACACAGAATATCCTTTACACTGCAAACAGCCCATGTTCCTCACCGGAACCTGAATTCATCACTAGTAAACTCATCAACAGCAGACCTAGGAGTAATATTCAAGAAGAGGACAAAGGTGTTGTCTCGCGTGCTCTTATTAATCAAGTAAACCCTGAAAGAGACAGTGAAGTTGTTATTTGCTGGAGAGGACCCTACATAGCACAGGTAATACTTAATCCCTATCATTATACTAAACTAATCGAGTCTTTCTAGAACTATCTACATGTTTTCTATTATATATTTGCAGAGGTTTTCATGACCCATTAAGAAAGAATTGTAAACGATGGAGTGAATATTTATACATGATCATTCACAGTATTTAATTTTAAAACGAAATTTTCCTTGTCTGATCCAAAATCTATCAATACATTGCTTACTATATAATATAACATAGCCTCAATGTCCTGGAAAGAAATTGGGTTACTTGTCAGCAAATAGCAATAATATAAAATTTTCACTGGAGAAAGGAATGAACACAACCATGGAAGACAATGAAAGCTGCTTGATTTGCCGTATATACTCATTCACTCATATCTGAAAATATTAATATAGAACTGCCACCTCTAAGTGCTTCGTTTACTGCATGTGTGTCAACTATGTACGTTTTTTCACTTTTATACTAACCTATTAGCTTGTCTTTTGTACCAAGTTGGAAATACATATAACGACAGAATTTGCGCTTGGCAGGACTCGGACTCGGGCCAAAATACTGACCAGAGTGAGGAAAATCCGAAAAAGGACCGGAAAGAACGAAAGGTTGTAATAAGCAAAACTTATGATTATAGCCTGCATTGCTACTTTTTTTTATTTATGCAGCTTGTCTTCACTTTTAACTATTTTTTGCACGTACTGTTCTGTTTCAGCCACCACAAGCTGCCACACCTACCACTATTTTATAGTCTTACCTTTTCTTGATCTTGCATGCAAAAGCTCCTAAGTATGGTTGCTAAGGTGATACTTTTTCCCTTTTTTAAGTACATCATTCCCGTTCACTTTTGTTCTCTCTATTTTCTTTAATTTCCGAATAAAAAGACATCAAGTGAATTTCTAATGAATGAAAGATAAACCACTGAAAACGACTTGGTTACATTTCCAAGGAATAGGTAAGTGTATGACAGATTTATGGAACTTTTGAGAATATTCCGAGTTAAGTGTCGGCGTTGGGCAAAATTACCATCTACACAGCACACATGCTGCCTTCGTAACTCTGCAAGCACTAATGCTACAATTCAAGTCATCAACATATCCAACCAAGAGGGTCCGAAATTGAAATATATTTCACATCTCGTGTTTTACGCTTAAATTTACCACCATTTTTCATTACGTATCACATGAATTCCGATCAAGTGGAAGAATTCCTATTTTATGTGGGAAAACATTATACAGTTCATTGAATTTGGGAAAACAATCACTGGGTTATTTTCTTTCAAATAGAAACGTCATTAGCGCAGCAAAATCCGTTCAGTATCAAGCAGACACTGAACTTCAGGAACATCTTTATGGTTTAATGAAAAAGATATATTCTCGGATGGGGTCCTTTCAATTGACACTTTTACATACTTTCTTATCTCTGCTTCTGCTTCCGTTTTTAGTTTATTTGCTTTTTACCTGAATATATGCTTCACGCCTTAAGAGAGCATTACAAATGGTAGAACCATGACCTAAACTTCAAATATCGAGTCTAAATCAGCAACTGATATGCAACAAAACCATCTAATGTAAAAAAAAAAAATATAAAATAAAAAAACATGATCGAGGCATCCCTTATAAAAAGTTATCACTTTCACTTCTGCATTTTAGGAAATCGTTTTATATAAATGTACAATAAATTGGTTGCTAAATTTTATTTTTAACTATAAACGGATTTTAAACAATCACATAACTAGATATGGATTCCTAAGTCCCGTATCTACATTTCCCTTGCTGTTAAAATACCAAAATCGCCAGAAGCATTAGGCTTTACCTATTTTTCGATAAGACTAAAACATATTTTCGATATGATTAAAACAACAGATATTATCTTGAAGTGTGCATTAAGTTCTTTGCTACTATCAATGGAGTCACTTATGCAAGGGAAACGCTTATATATGTGAAAAACTTTTTCGAGGGAGAAAAAAACAGTAATGAATCGAAATTCCTTCTGTAATTTTATTCAAGACAACCTTAATTCAGACTCATTGTAAAAACTCGACATGACTTTGAGACAATGGTCTCTCTAAAAGCTTCTCCATTTCATAATTAAATTATTGCCGAATAATTGACGTAAAACGATACGTCCCATTCGAAATGGCGTAATTAAATATGGAAATATTCTAAACTGGAACATTTCAGAGAGCATCGGACCCTCTTTCTCAACGCTTCTATTCTGCTTATGCCCTCAAAAACGTTTGTGTGTGGTGTCACTCAATGAGCTAATCACTTAGTATTGCTTTCATGTGCCATTATTCGAGTTTCACTCTCTGCGAGAAAGAAGAAATTCCAGTTGCGCTTCCTTCAAAATTTACTTGAACAAATTTCCAAGGTTTCACTGCATGTCATGGAAAATCGTCCTACTATGAACTAAAAAAAAAAATAAATAAATAAAATAAAATAAAATTTAATCGTTAAAATATTTAGGCCACGATACAACGCTCAAGTGCAAAGGCAAGGCAAGTATACCTACTATACAAATAATAACAATTGCATAACTTTGGGAGGTTGGATATAAACAATAATTATAGAGAACATTGTTTCACGTTTCTTGATTTTACCAATTTCCGATTCGTGTGCAATAGTTTAGGCGAAAACATTAATTCTTAAAAACTAAAAATATAAAACGCCAAAAGTAGCTAACATTTTCTGTATACTTACAAGGCTAGAAATATACTTATTGGTAAGCTATGCGCAAGGCCAGTAAATGCAATTCTCCAATTCCATGTAAACAATCTTTCACAATGGCAAAATCAACGATATAATATATATAATATTATATATATTATAATATTATATTATAATATATATATATAATATATATTATATTTATATATATTATATACAATATATTGCCCCCTATATATATATAGATATTATATATATATATATATATTATTATTGTATATCTATATGTATATATATAAATATATATTATTATATATAGTAATATATATAATTATAATAATATATATATTATATATATACATATAAATAAGAGATATATACAATATATTAGATATATATCATATATATATATATATATATATATATATATATTATATATACGTATATATATTATTATATATATAGATATATATATATATATATATATATATATATATATATATGATGCACATTTAACGCTGGTTGTGAAAAACAAAATCTCAACTTCTAGAAGTCAGCACGAAATACGTCTATATTTTTACAATTTCATCAAGCTATGGAAATATTGTTTCGTTAATATGATGCCATAAATGTGATTGTGCACCATGCGTTGTAAATAGTAAACCTCATTTTTTATTCAAACACAGGAAGCAGAACAAGCAGTGTTGTCAAACATCAGCAACGCTTTCTTGGCAAAGCGCCGTTTACTGTCCAGAGAAGTGGCCACGGCCAGAATACAGGAGAAGCTGTCTGCGTTGGAGGAAACCATTTGGGATATTCAGGCCTCCTTGGCGGAACTCGATAAACAAACCTCGTCAATGAATGCCAAGTAAGTTCTACCTATTTAACCTTCATGTTTAAGAATAGCAAAACTGACAGAGAAACGGCATAAAAAACTACCTATTGCCATTTTTTTCTGTGCTGTAGAGGTGATACCAATGTTAAAAGAGAATAGCAAGCCATTATTAAATCTACCAGTCTTCAACTGGGTCATACAATAACTCATACACCAATATCACAACTCGGTTTCTACTCCCTTTGCTGAATTGATTACACATGTGACTAGAGGAGTCAACTTCTAAGAGCTTGGTATACCTGAAATTGCAAGTAAACGCTCAGTTTAAAATGTCTGAATGAAACAGATGGATCAAGCCTGTTACGCTAGCCTCAATTGGTTACTGAGGTAGCCAGTTCAAGCGTATCGACAGTATCTGCAATACACAAGAATTTTTTTGCCAATGATTACATCGTAAACAGATGTTCATTCAAGAGCAAAAAGGGGAGTTTATTTGGCCTGAATATCAGGTTGAGTCAACAACTGGATCGCGGCCATGGGTCAGGAGGAAACACACCATACAGGTACTACAAGATACACCATAGCGAAGCTACAGACATTTCCGAATATTGGAAATATTATAGAGCAATGCACTTGTAACATGTTACTTGAATTCCACTGTGAAATAAAAATAAAACTGTTTAACAAGATGTTTGTGAAGTAAAACTCCAGCCACACATCCATTCATGGAATTATAGAGGGAAAACTCCAAGCAGTGACACCTGTCATTAGGTTAACAGATATTTCTACTAAAAATTATGAAAGGATAGCAAATGAATCAATCATAAAATAAGTTCTGTACACATTTTCCGAGATTTCAGTCGTCCTTGGATTATGTGTCCATGGGCTCATCAGCTGATATATTACAACTCTCAGAGGACAATGACTTCCTAGAGTACGACATGCAAAGAATTTGGGAATTCCTAACCTTGGAAGTCATTTGGAAATACAGGTTAAAGGTCTCTGCTACCTAAAAAAGATATATGGAATGTTCCATGCCCTAAGATATGTTCTAAAAACAGAAGGCCTGCAGAACGATACACCTTACTTGTGTTTGGATGTTAGGCCATAACTGTGGACGTTTTAAAAACACACAAGCAGCATGGTTGTAAAAAGCTCCTAAACATCCTCTCAGTTTGCTATGAAACTGGAGCCAATTTCATAAACCTCGAAATCTTGCCCACCATGCAGCTAAGAGAGGATATGGATCGCATTTGTAATTTTATCGCGATCATTCTACTTATGATGGTGACAGCTACAACAGAATCACCTTCCAGACTTCGACTATACTAGCTGACAGCAAACTAGGGGGGATAATCATTCACATGTAGTTACAGATTGTTTCATGAGACTAAGAAACTGCACATCAAAACTTTCTATGATGATGCAAGAGGACATGGGTTTTCAAATAGTGCAGCCAGTAACAGTAGTACTGAAAGGAAAAAATTCCCCAACCGATGCCAAACCTCTATTTCACATTAAGGGTAGAAATTCAGTTCTCCCACCCTGAAGCAGAAGCTCTGCCACTCAACAGAAGCTGGAGGGATTGGCATTTATTCAACCATAACACCATAGCTGACTCTTATGAAAAAAAACAAGATAAAAGAAAAAAACAGGCATGTGAGAATCTTGACAAAAGTGACAATGTGTTTGCAGAGTCGGGGTGGTTAGTCAACACGAGTCCAACGTCGCAAGCATCGGTTCCTGCTCTAGGTTATTGTATGCACCTACCGATTCCACTAACTATAGAAGAGCGTTTCAAAGGCAGTTTACTCAATTTAATATGGTACGTCTCTCGAGAAATGTTTTCACCCAAAAGCCAAACATAACCTCGCTATTCCGCAAGAAGCTTAGCCTACTAAAATGATCTGCAAAGATAAACAAAGGAAACAAACAGAATTTCAGTTAGGACGACGAACACTGTCTAATCTATGAATGATGATTTATAAATTCCAAAACATTAACGCATGCATAGAAATACTTTAATCGATATAAGCAAGATAAATTAGCTAATAATTCACGATCCGACTGTCGAGTCCCACAAGTCCGCTAATAAACTGTCAGATTTTGTAACACAATATATATATTTTTTTTTAATTCCAGAGTGACAGCGGTGTCATTCACAGACTTCCTCTGTTGACAAAACAAACCTTCGGCAGAATTTCTTCAAGGGGAGGGAAAAACGTCCTTGTTAAATCTATAATAAATATGGTTATAGTTAGGTTGAGAAGACTAAAATAAACGTTTTACAATGGGCGTCATATAGCAAAGTTCTAAATGTTACTGCCATAAAATCTCTACCATGAGGTTCAACATTGCATTATCCAAGGAAGAACTTGCACATCACTAGTTCAGTCTTTTCTCATTTTAAGTTAAAATGGAACATTGACGCAGCAAAATAAGGTAAATAATATTTTATTTACAAAGACCGCGAGAATTTTCTCTTCCACTAAATGGAAAGTTACCTCTGCATGCATCGCTTAAACAGTGACAAAGAGAAAAAAAAACAACGTATAAATTCATATGCGAGCAAAGCTACAAAGTTTCTATTAAACAGAAACCGTGAATAAAAAAAAAACTAGGGCTATCATAAAATCTATCATCACTGATGCATCTGGTTTCTAAATGCTTCTGCCATCTTGTTTCCTTACTTTTGCTATAAAAAATACTGTGAGGCTGTGTCCATGGGCGGTACGAATTATCTATGCAATAAAAACCTCATTATGCTGTTCGTGCTCTTTTAGTAGTATTTTCGTAAATGGCAGGTTAACAGCACTACTTGTGAAATATTCTGAGTTATGCATTCAACTTTGCACTGTATTACTATTTGCCTCTTCACAGAAAACAGACCAATTCCCAAATGAGTATTCATATATCTTTAGCTAATACGATTTCCATGATGTATAGTCCATTAATGCCACGGCTGAAGATCTCAGGTATTCAGAAATGTACAAATAAACGACGAACTCACAGAATTAGGTATTTTTCAAGTAACTTAGTATGTATGTTCCTCGCATAATACCACCCACCATATTTACCTTACGATTCACATAAAAAAAAAACATTCAAAATGAAGTTTCGGAAATATGACAGGATGTTTCAATTCGTTCCCGAAACAAAATATGGAATCGAGCTATGCAAGTGCAGCTAAATTCCAGTAAATATATTCCATTCTAAATTTGTAATCAGGAACACTTCCCAAACGTAGATGATATTCTTATGATCGTAATAGCTGTTTATGTGTACCATGTATGTATGTATGTATGTATGTATGTATATAACTTTATCACGAAATTATAAAACGTGATGGTATGTACAAAATAAAGGTAATGCCACGGAGGAAAATGAAAACCGAGGACTGCAGATGTCTTTAAGTCTCAACGACCCTTTACTGAAGGCAGTAAAGGGTCGTAAGACCGAAAGATCTCGGCAGTTCTCGTTTTTCATTTTCCTCCGTGGCATTACCTTTATTTATACACAGCATCACGTTTTATATATTTCGTGATCAAGTCATATATATATATATATATATATATATATATATATATATATATATATATATATATATATATATTTTTGTTGTATTATATATATATATATATGCATATATATGATAATGTATATTTATATATATATACATAATTTATAATTACACAGAAATAATTTAGTCTTACGAAAACGTGCTGGGAGAGGCGCTCCCGTGGTTGAAATGCATTGTTTCCAAAAAAGAATACTCAAACAAACTTAAGGATAGCAAGAACGTTAGTCTGTTCGATTGTGAGTTCGTACAGAATGGAAGGGACAGCAAGTTAATGGATTAAAGTAAGGGGAGCAGTGGCAGGAGGTACATATGATTGTTCACAGTTTGCATCCTTGAAATTTAAGTTAAAATGTGAAATGTGGCAGTAATTTTAATAATGATAATTGAGCATGATAACAGCAACGGGATAATAGCATATAAAGAAAATGGATGAACTGCTCGCTACAGTTACAGACATAGAGGCGGGAGGAGTACTACAGGAGGCTTCCATAAAACTCCATGGTGAGGTCACAGGAACACCAGACCACTTGTGGATCTAGAAGGGTTGAAAGAAATAAAAACAATGAAGGTGGAATGAGACCATATGAGGTTATCCACAAGATAAAATGAAATTAACACAAGTTGCAGAGAGAGAGAGAGAGAGAGAGAGAGAGAGAGAGAGAGAGAGAGAGAGAGAGAGAGAGAGAGAGAGAGAGGTAATAAAAACAAAAGGGTGGAGGTAAGAGTAAACTCTCTGGGAAAATAAAGTTCTAAAGGACAATAAATGCACGAAGATTTGTTACGAGAACTTCTGGTAGAATCAAAAGTTCTACCTGGAGAGAAAGTTAAGCAAGGCCTAGAGAATGAAATGTTCTACAAGGACGTGAATACAGAAACACCGAGCATAAACTTGAGGAAGAATTAAACATTCTACATTGAAGTGAATGCAGAGATCAATAAACAAAAAGCTTAACCTAGGATGAAAGGTTCTACAGGGAAAGAAACAAAGAGAGCAGTTAAGTAAAAATTTGTGGGAGAATGAAATGTTCCATCTATGCTAACCCTTTTACCACTTTTTCTATTTACTTCCACATTCCGCGCCAGACCAATACTTCTATGCTGCATTGTAGTAATTTGAAATCAGCTCATCTCATCCAACTGTTTTCTTTCATGTCCACTAACGTCCTCACTTTACCTCAACAGAGGAAAGTTGATTCAAATGGCCAAAGCCCTGAGGTTAGCCGCTCAATATAAATATAAATATAAATAAATAAATATAAATATAAATAAATATAAATTACAAATATAATATATATAAGAATAATAGTTAATATATATAATATATTATATATATAAGATAATATATATTATTATATATATATATATATATATATATATATATAAGTCTATAATAATATATTATAATATTATATATATATATATATATATATATATATATATAGTATATATTATATATAGTATATATATATATATTATATATCTATATATATACACATACACAATACAATAAGACGTGTAATATATTAATATACATATATACTATATACACACGTATGTATATATATATATATATACGTGTGTGTATATATATATATATAGATATATATATATATATATATATATATATATACTATATATAATATATATACACATACATACAATACATACACACACACGACTGACACGAGGGAGAGTCAAAACGTTCTGCTACACTCACTGTATTTCACGGGTCATTGAATTGACTAGAGTAAAAACCTGTTAAAACAAGTAGCCAACATTAGATGACACCTACGGAGCCAGAATTGCGCATTGGTCTACATTTTATGGTTGTCTGATACAAAATATTACAATCTGCTACTTGCTAAATTTTGGGCTACTTTTTGTAGTTATTGGTTACTTTTATCATTAAACTAATTATAAAATTGGGCTAATTTCATATAAATTGTTTTTAAGCGTAGATCTTTCCAAAGTTTCAAATATATTAACATTTCATTCTGTTGATATATAAAGTGAGCTTTCATCCTAATTCTCTTTAAGCCTTGCATGAGTTGGACAGTGAGCTACGGACAAGTCCACTCATTACTAGTACACCAGCTGTATTGTTAAGGTACCTTTGAAGTGAGGCCTAACATCAAATTCTTAACAAAGCTCGATTGGACATCTTCTCAGATCATTGATGCTTTGCAACAAGTCTATAGGGATGCTGACCCTCACAAAACTACAGTTTGTAGATGGATCAAGCGTTTCAAGGGAGGTAGAAAGGACTTCAAAGATGACCAAAGGGAGGGAAGGTCATCAACCTCAACAAATGAAGAGACTGTGGCTCAAGTTCGAAGGTTGGTTGAAGACCGTGGGATTTCGATTGACGCAATAGCCAAAGATGTGGGAATTTCACATGGTTAAGCATTTTCAATTTTGCATGAACATCTTGCTCTCAGTAAGCTTCCTGCTCGGTGGGTAGCAAAAGCGTTGCGTGAGGATCAGTTTGCTCACAGCTGACATTTCCATGGTCATTTTAAGCAAGATTAAACTTGATGAATTAGATTTTATGGAACGAATCATAACTGGAGATGAGACTTGGATTTAACAATACGATCCAGAGCGCAAGATCCAGTCAAAACAGTGGCTTCCGAGGGGTTCTGCTGGACCAATCAAATTCAAGGCAGAGACGTCGGCTCAGGTGAGTTACCATGGTTTGGGATTGTGAAGGGGTAATCCCGATAGATTTTCTAGAACGTCAAAGAACGATAACGGGGGCATATTACTAAAATGTTTTAAGGAAATTGAAAAATACCCTATTGAAAAAACGACCAGGAAAATTGCACCACAGAGTTCTCTTGCACCCCGACAACGAACCAGCACATTCTCCGCGGGTAACAAGAGCTGTTCTACAAGAATTTCGTTGGGAAACATTTACCTCATCCACCTTACAGTCCTGATCTTGGCCCTTCAGACTTCTTTTGGTTCCCAAAACTTAAAGAACAACTGAAAGGAACACGATTCGAAACCACTGATGAGGCGAAAACTGCCGTTTCTACATGGTGCACAACAAAAGACATAGAGTTCTATAGAGGAGGGTTAATGACGTGGTAACACCGTCTTCAAAAGTGTATTGACTTAGACGGAGGATTGTTGAGAAATTCATAGTTACAGAACTTTTTGGCTCGCCCTCGTATATATATATAGTATATACAAATATACACATACAAATGTATTTGTCCGTATAAAACCACAAAGACTTTTCCTGAGGGAATGGCTAAATGCTGGGTCATAGACGTCTCAGCAAATATGAAAGTTTAGGGATGAAGTTCCTAACCCCTGCTCTTCCCCAGTCTGCCTTTGTACCAACTACAGTCCTCTAACCAAAATGTTTATAATTAATTGATTAGGTCAAAGGAGGCAAAACAGAAGTTAACAATGTTCTGAAGTGTTTCACCTCACTTTGGAATTAAACCATAGAGAGAGAGAGAGAGAGAGAGAGAGAGAGAGAGAGAGAGAGAGAGAGAGAGAGAGAGAGAGAGAGAGAGAGAGAGAGAGAGATCCTAGGTACTAAAGCAGCCACTTTAACCTCCCAGTCTACTAAACATTTAAGATGTATTTTGCAATCCTAATGTAAAAAGTACTAAAATTCAAATGAACTTTACTATCTTGGAGCTTTCATGAATTCAATTGTGCATAAACTGCGTATATCTAAATTCGCGTTAATAAAGTCAGATTTGCATAAATGCACGCAAGACTTATTGGTTACTGAGGGAATTCAAACAACAAGTTCCTGGATTTAGCGGGTTTTGTTTATTTTTCTTCGTTTTTTTTTTATTTAGCTATTTATGCAGCCTTTGTAAAATTATACTATTTGCAGGTTTAACTATTAGGAAATATAATCTTGTCTCTTTTACTGATGAATCCTCTTTTTACCAGACCAACAAACAAATGGAAAACCTTGGAGAGATCTCTGCATGCAGCAGAAGAGGACATGGCCTACTGGACGTCGCGCCTTGCACAGACGCAGAAAGAGGCTGAACAGGCCAGAGAGAAACTGGCGGCTGCTCTCGTTACGGGCCTGTCGCAGTACAACTCCGGAGAAACCATCAAGCCTAAGCATCGTCAGCAACTACTCAAGAAATTCACGAAAGGCAGTTTCAAAAATGATCCCCAAGAAGAGGAGGAAGACGAGGTGGCGGATGAGGAAAATCATTTAGACAAAGAGGAAGAATCCTTTGCTTGAAATCTACAGAACTATAGCAATCTTACTTAATCCATTTTCCATGAAGGCGGCTTGGAAAAGCGAGAAAAGAGGGTTCATGGGGGGAGCAGACATATTACCAATTCCATTAGTTAAGAAAAAGAAAAAACTGTGCCTCAAACTACAATATGCCTCGAAATCAAAAGACAACAGACGAGTCATTTTTATATAGTATATTAGTTTTCTTCGTTTAATTTAGAAAATGTTTTAGCGCCCTAAATCTCGCTGTTTCTAGTCTCAAATAGCTAACATTTAAACCAGTCATAAATACAGGAATTACTGTAATTTTTTTTTTTTTTTTTTTTCATTACATCCGACTTAGCGTTAGTAGAAGCAAAGTGTCAGATGTTATTAATTTACACTGGTGTTTAAATATCAATGGCATTAGTTTTTTTTTTAAATAAACCTTGTTTCTCAGCAAGTGCCAAAG
>NC_061101.1:27299474-27329474 GCF_015104395.2 Macrobrachium nipponense | reverse complement strand
TGGAAGGCACATTCAGCCCAAACGGGTGCCATGGCCGAATGAACTTCCGATTGGCATCCACTCAGCTGTAAAGGATACTAGCGTATCTTGACAAGAATAAGAACATGCTATAACCTACTCCCAAAAGATCAACTGAGGGACCGGAGGGACCTAGTCTTCTGGCTCCAACGACTCAGAGGCTATTAATTTTATGATTCGATGAAACTTCCCAAACGTTCACCATAGTCGAGAATGTTAGGAATTCAATGACAATGTAAAAATAAACGCGCCCGACGAAAGGGAACTGCGGTAAAATACAGAAGATCTCCAAAATTAAACGAAGTATTTCCAGTCTCAATCTTTCGATACATTTCTGGCGACAGAGTTCAGCGTCGTAACTACCAAATTGATCGGGAAGTTTTCGGGAAGGTTTTCACTGGTTGTTGAATAGCAAGAGCCCGTGCCAGCATAAGGTCGGCTTAATCTAGAGCAGAAAGATTAGCCTATGGGAATGACAGAAACAGTATCTAGACGGCAATGACAGAACCCGGCGGACAGGAACTGCATACGTCATCTGTCAAGACAGAATTGTTATACACAAAAGTTGTGTTTTATCTGTAAATATTCCAAGTTGTTGTGGTCCATATAAAAATCTTGGGCAGCCACAATTTGGAGACCCCTGAATTAAAGCATCAAAACTATCTTTTATTATGAATATATCAAGTTATACTAATGATCCGCTACGCTCCGTACAAATTACTCAAACACTGCGGAAATGTTTGCAGTTTAAGATACTGAAAATTTCCTTAAATCTATTTTTAAGGAGAAAATAAGGTTCTGAAGATTTTTTTAAAGGTATTACTGCATAGGTTTTATTATGCCAATGTTAACTGACACAACTTTAAATCATTTAATTCTGACAATTGTTAACGACTTTTGTTTAAAGTGATATTTCTAAAGTACATTTTGCGATCTTATCTAACTAAAAGCTATTTATACCAAGAGCAATATTATAATCAAGTTACTTTACTGAAAGACCTAAGGAGCATGAAGAAATTATATCTGCTTTAGTTGAGTTGAATATAAAATTTAGGCCAAAGGCTAAGCACTGGAACCTATGAGGTCATTCAGCGCTGAAATGGAAATTGACAGTAAAAGGTTTGAAAGGTGTAACAGGAGGAAAACCTCACAGTTGCACTATGAATCAAGTGTTAGGAAGGTGGAAAGTCAGATGAAGAGAGAGAATGAAAGGAGGTACAATAAAAGGAACGAAAGTGGTTGCAGCTAGGGGCCGAAGGCACGCTGCAAAGAACCTTAAGTAATGCCTACAGTGCACTGCATGAGGTCCACTGAAGGAACTACCCCCCTACGGAGATATCTGCTTTAGTTACGCATATGTTACATCTGATAACTACTTAACCGTGATGAAATTTGACTACTTACACTCTGGTGAGTAATTTAGAAAACTAATTTCCGCTGGTGAGATTAAATATCTCCTACAATGCAATGTTGGTAATTATTTTTTTTCTTTCTTACCTTCATTTCAAAACTTAACATTAGCATGTTACAGTGATTTTTTAATGGTGATTAAAAATGATCTTAAGAAATATAGCGCAGCGTTTCCGTAACTTCCAGCCAAACGTAATGGTCACTATCTGTTTCATTAAACAAACAAAAGCAACGTGTAAGACAACAATTGGGCCACTCGCCAAGTTATTGACTTATAAATCAATTATCTACCAAGTTTACTGTTTCACTAGAAACCGATTTCTTTGCTCTCAAAGTTACGCAAGTTCTCTGGGCAGAAGTGAAAATCAAAATAATTCACTCTCCCCTAAAGCAATCTGAAGAAATGTGAACTCCTAAAAGAGTTTTGAAGAATAAGATACATTTTGTTTCCATCCTAAAGAACTAAATCATTATAAAACGGCTAAGGATACCTGAGCAGACACTACACGCAGGCTTTAAATCTGACAAATACGCGAGTTCTGCGTTTAGATGTTTTTTCAAGATCAGAGATGAGAGAGAAAAAAAAATTCAAGATCAGAGATGAAAAGAAAAAAAAAAGAGCAATTAGGAACAAGAGTATGGTCATGAGGATCTGAAAACAAGTTGGAAGGTTTAATGGTCTCTTTCATCTCGTGAGTAACCTAAGAGGTAAGAGCCTCATTACTTCCGACGTGCGTGGGTACAATACATTTCTATAAGAAGACATTCTCTCTCTCTCTCATATTATCCCTTCCTCTATCTATCTCTCTATCTATCTTAAGTTATAACTTTGCTCATCCAAAGAGCGGATGAAACTGAATTTGATTTTACCAAGAGCTAAGTCCTCTCTACTCCCACGCACATCTTCAATTGCTAATATTTCTATAATTATCAATGTTATAATAATGGCGATAGCTGCAATCGGGGAAATAATTCTTAGTTCCCAAAGAACAGCAACTACAATACTTTACCATGACCATGGGCTGCTTGAAATGTCGATAAAAAAAACCGCTTACATCCTTACAGGAGCTATAATTAAACCGTTGCGTTCCTAAACTAACATTATCGATTGAGGACCGCAAATTATTTAAAGAAATTACTTTCCTCCATAACAATAACCCAAAAGTGAACTGTCACAAACAAAAAATGCACGGATAGCTTCCCATCTCCAAGTTACTGTATATGGAAGAAAATTCTAACAAACACGTCATCATCACACTCGGATAACAGCTCGACATCTGACAAAAAGAAAATCCCTAATCTGATTTTGACTTCTTAACTCCTCCATTAGAGAAGCTGAGAAATTGCACTCCCAAATAGGACTTATGCAAAAAAAAAATGTTTACAGGTGCTAATAAACGAAACCATATTACGAAAAAAAAACGTAACCATAACTTTGATCATTCATCATCCAACTGGTCTGATGAAACTGCGCAAAAAAGAAATAGGTGGATAGCTTCTGTCAGGATCCACAGGTTTGACCTTCCCAAATCTTGACACACAAACGGACGTTTAGAAATCATGACTAGACTGACAAATTTCAAAAGGTTGGTCTCAAAACAGAAGAAACTGATGTTTCTCCTACAAAGTGAACACTCCAGAGAAATTCTGAAGCTTAACTTACAAGGGACTCCTGACCATCCAGTCTGTGATTCTTGAACTTTTTTTGGCATTGACCCAAAATATTGTCCAAATTAACCATGCCGACCCATGCCCTCATAAACATTTTCTTTTTATTGAATTATGCTTATGAAAACGTGTTACAGAAACAAAAATTACATGCAGAGATTTCCATTAACGCAAGTAGCACATCTACATAAGAATGATCCATGAGAAAGAAACAATACATTAACTTGCATAAAGAAATCTCAAATTTTCTCTAATAATAATTATTATAATAAGAGTATTAGGAAATAATAAGCCCATAAAGTTATAACCCTTGGAGGCCTATTGAAATGGTCTGGCGACCCACCTTTGTATCGCGACCCTAGGGTTAGCAGCCCGTAGATTGGACAAAACAAGACAGCAAGTACGACAATGAGGAAGCAGTCTTTCAACCTGCCGCCAAAAAGGAGACCTCAATATCAACAGCTCCAACAGCAGAAAGGCCATTGCTAAAGCACGGACCTGCTGTGGGGAGCGGTTCTTGACTGAAACCAAATCTTAATATCTACTCTGTAAACATGAGTAGTCTCAACCTATGCTTTCCTTTTAGTTACATATAAGCATTCTGTCATGTTGGCTCTTTATAGATTACAACAAGCATTGTGTCCGTCGGAGTAGTGTGCATCCATAATTGAAAGCTGTTGTCAGTGAGATCATTTCACGACATGGTGAGAACAGATGCAAAGAGAAACTGGACATTAAGTGGGAAGAGACCACATTAACCAATAAAAAGTGAACATTTTTAAAAAGAAACAGTTTGGTGTTACCCACAGTGAAGTATGCAAAGTGCATTGCAGGCAATTCCCCCTGGATAAAAGGCAGTTTTGTGTCTCTGTTCACTAGTGGCAATAAAAAAATGGATAAAAAAAATCCATTTGCAACCAAAAGATAGTAAATAAAATAAAAGAATAAAAAAGCTTAAGAAGTTTTGTCTAGAAGATCTAATCATTAGAAATACTTGATTTCTCGGATCTAAGGCAAGTTGATTCGCAAATTACTGACCGAGGCCGGTAGTCAAGATTACCACAAATTACAGAAGACCTATAAATAATAAATAAATAAATAACAGAAGTTACTTCGGTGTCTCCGAATTTTCCTTTTACCATTCCTGCGAGTTCATTTTGTAGGTTCAGATGCCACGGACCCTTCTGATATTGAATAATAGTAGGATAAAGCATTCTGAAGACACTGAAATGAAACTGAAGGCTTCCCATTTGGATGTGCTATTGGGGTCCGAGTTCGTGGACAATAAAAATAAATGGCCACTTGAAGAAGGAAGTGGACATCGAAGGATGGCCAGGAGTCAACATTAACATAGGGTATAAACGTTCAGTAATCAGTTAAAATGCATCTAAACATGTTCCCAGGAGGTGCGATTAAGTTCAAGTGTGTAATTGTCCAGTGGCAGAATGGAATTTTTGGGGAAACCTTGTTTCAACAGATAACAATTGTTTTTTTTTCTTGTTATCTAGACCCTACTTATTAAAACAACTGGGTGTAGGAGGAGCACCCTTGGGGAAATTTTTTTATTGCCAAAATTTAAAATGGCCGCCATTGCATATCAGGGAACATTAGTTTTCAGCCATATCTTAATTTCTGTTTAACATGGAAGCTTGATTTTTGACATAATTCGTGTTATTGTTAAAAAAAGTGTAAAAAGTTTACTATCAGAAGCTATTATGTTCATTTTTTTTATATTCTGGGCTTTCCTCGGGAAAAAATGGTTAGCCCTTTTGTTGCTAGCGTCGAGATATCTCGACCCGCGATAACAGTATCGAAGTCGTGAAGGTCGGCATACTTCCACCACTGTGTAAAAAAAAAAAAAAAAAAAACAAAAAAAAAAAAAAAAAAAAGTTTACCTTACAAATTATGGATTCATCTTCTTTTCTTTACATCGTGTGGAATCACAAGGCAATATAGCGCCTCAGTGGCGTGATCGGTATGGTCTTGACCTGGCACCTCGGTAGCCGCGAGTTCGATTCTCGGGCATTCCATTGAGGTGTTAGAAATGTGTATTTCTAGTGATAGAAGTTCACTCTCAACGTGGTTCGGAAGTCACGTAAAGCCATTGGTCCCGTTTCTGAATAACCACTGGTTCCATGCGACGCAAAAACACCATACAAACAAACAAGGCTATATCTCATACCATATGGTGGTGGAACAACTAAACGTGAATGTCAACAAAAAAATATGGATTCTCAGCTGGTCTACTGCCTCACATCATGTGTCATTATTACTCTACTCTGTAGAATAATGTATTGTTGGTGTTGAGATGTAGAACTTGTGCAATTTTTCAAGGTACTGCTTGTACTATGTGCATTCTATGTCAAAGTTGCCTGGTTCAGTGCAGGAGTAGTTCTTAAGAGGCAATCATGTTATGCATCATCAACCTGTTGTGTGGAACGGGATTTAGTCAGATCAATACATAGGGTTCTGGGGGTATAATGGATATAAATCTCAAACCATCTGCACTGAAGCGATGGGCATATGGCCTCCATACAGTATGTGCACAGCTAAAGAAAGGTGTTATGTCCTTATCTGATATAGCTATGCAGCACACAGTTACAACACACAAGGAGGGTGCTTCAAAGATCTAGAATGATGGTACAGACAGACAGACAGACAGAAGATTTAGAATAAACTGGTCACCTGCATGCCTTATCGGTGACCGGAAATAAAGTCACAGGAGAAAAAAAATCACATTAATTTATGGGGGCCGGTAATAAAGTCACAGGAATTTATGGTGGCCGGTAATAAAGTCACATGAAAAAATTCGGAATATTTCTTGGGGGCCATTATCTTTATGATATTTACAGTTTTTTGTTTATGTTCTTACGCTAATCCCAACGACATTGTACTAAACACGCCGCAAAGGTGGTTACATAGTGTGTTAAAAAATCCCCAATGGGCTTGTGCTAAAAAATCCCTAATGGTCTTGTGCTAAACATACCTCAAAGGTCACTATCTAGGAAAGATTAATGTGACTTTTTTTTCCCTTTGACTTTTTATACCTGTGATTTTATTATTTTTACCTGGAGCCTTGTCAACATTGTCACTGGAAGGATATCACCTGCATCTGTTAATGATGATAACTCTGCCCAACTGGGAGAAGAGTTGATGAGGAGTTATGAAGAAGGTTGGCCTCAAAGTCATTCACAAAGCAAGTGGTAACCATGTCTGTATCTAGGAAGTAGGTCAGTGTTGATGATAAATTATATGACACATCACTGATCTACTCCAGCGTATTATGTTTACAGAAAATTCGAGACACTGATATGGAGGATGCTTTGGGACATGAAATTCCCAGTGTTCCAGTATCAGTGATTGATGAATTTGGCAAGATGTGTCTCACAAAATCTAAATCTACAATGAACACAAAACTTCAAGTTACACTCATAAATTGTAAATCTGTTCCTCCAGATGCAATAGTTATAGATGGATGTGCTGTTCTGTGGATAGTCCACTGGCCTTCCTTTGGACTTGTTCATGACTATAAAAATTATTGTAGAGTACATTATGTACTCACCTTCAGAACGTCGACACATATTTAATCTTAGATAAATACTATGCTAACAGCACGAAGGAAACTACTCTGACATCACGAGCTAGAAATAGAGCCAGTCGACTACATAAACTGACCATGGTAACACCACTCCCATTTCAAAAGGTTTCTCTCACTGTTACAGAGAAAAGAAGCTTCAGTTAGTCAAACTTATCTGTGAATATTTTTGAGAGAAGAATGACCTGTTAAATCAAAGCAGAAGACTGATGATAGATACTGTACCTGAACCAACTCAAACAGAGATCTGTAAGGCATAAGGAAGAGACCTGATCTTCGTAAAACACACGAGGAAGCAGACGTGGTCATCATCCAGCAGGTCATTCATCGGGCTACTTCTGGTAAACACAGTATACGTACCTGTCATTGCTGATGGCAGTGATGTGTTTGTTTTGCTACTTCATTACTACAAAACATAACACACATGCAATCTGGTTGACTGGTTCAAGTTCAGGAAGAAAATGTGTAGAATAAAGGCCACAGCCGAGAAGCACAACAATATCTTGGACAATGTTTTAGCTCCTCATGTGCTTTCAGGAAGTGACAGTGTCTTGTTTGTGGGGAATTGGGAAAGAAACAGTTCTAAAGATCAAATCTCAATGCACAGCATCCATAGCATCATGTTATGGATTTCCAAATAAATCCGATATAACATCTCTTCGATACATGGTTTAGAGAAACTAGGTGGCCAATCACAAGCTCAATTCTGCTCCAAATCTACGGGCACTGCCTCCTACTAAAGAAGCTTTTGAACAGCATGTGTATAGAGCCCATCTGCAAGATTTGGAGATGTGCCTTTGAAGCTGATCCACATGTACTTAATCCTGTGCATTATGGTTGTGGCACATAAACACTGACACAAACAAACTGGAACCAACCGCCTTGTTCCTCTATCAGTGCTAAGAATTATTAAATATGTATCGCATCATTACACTGTCGTTCCACTGCATGCTGTGGCTGCTCCAGTGCTTGTATTTCATACTCTATCTTGTGTGCCTGCCAAGCAGAGAGAGAAATCCTCACTCAATTTTTGCTTCCAAGGAAGAAAATTATGACAAATATGTCGAAGGTGATGATGTTGATACAGGCAGAGTTGGGGTGGATTCATCCGATAGCGACTTGATATAAAATTGTAGAATTATCCTTGTACATTCATAGTACCGTATCGTGTTTTATTGAATTTAATATATGAACAGTTGCATAATATAATGTTATGTGTCTTTGACCTCATGAGATTTTGAGAAAAATTGGCTTTATACTTGACAAAGATTTGTAATATTTAGCCTCATTAATTATAATATAGTCTGAAAATAAGAAAATATGATCATTTGGATTCCATGATTGTATTCGTTACCTACCAAAACATGCATTTTGCTACCAAATTCAAGTCTCTACATCAATTAGAAGCAGGAGTATAGTTAAATTTAGGTTTTCTCATAGCCACCAGCCGCCATTTTGAATTTCCTTAATAAAAAAAGCACCGATTGTTACAATAAAAAAATATCATCTGTTATGTGACAAAACAAGTTTTAATGATTTTCCACTGGACTATAACCCTGGCTGGCCTATGCAAAAATACACAAAGTTAGTAGAATGTATAACTCAGAAGGAATAAGAGGTTACTTAATTTCTGCTTGCAATGAATGACATACGATCGACTGAATGACTAGACAGACTCATCATATAAGAAAAACAGCAGCGCACAATAAGAGCAGGGCCATGCACTGCAACAACAGTTTCCCAGGTTATTTACATTTTCTAATAAACTCGTTTTCTTTGTGTGTCCCACTCTCTCTGGCCATTGAGCGTCCATTCCCCAAGTAGCAAACAATAACAATTTTGCATCAAGACAAAAACTTGAAACTTTGTCCCTACATCATTCATCCAACTTCTCTCTCTCTCTCTCTCTCTCTCTCTCTCTCTCTCTCTCTCTCTCTCTCTCTCTCTCTCTCAATGAAAATAACAATGAAATAGATGTAAATTAATCACAACCATAACCAGCGACGTGCGACATCCTGTTTTGGGTAAAACATAACTGGTGGACACAGCTGAGAAAATTACGTACTATTGATTGGTCCTTTGGTTAAGATGTAATTAAACCGATCTCTTCCCACCCACACCCCTTCCCTCCCCCTTTAACTGATTACTGCTAACTGTATTCACTCACGAAGCACGCATGAAGTACACAAAATAAATGTTGTTTGTAATTTGGATTAAATGTTTCACACACCAGGTCCTTTATTTCCAGTTCCATAAATACGAGAGCTTTCAGTCCTCAAGAGTCTTGTGACAGCGCCAGCATGTGGACAGAGCATTGTGGCCAACCCGATGATCCTGCCTTTTATCTGAAGATATCTTATTCATTGATTTAATTTAAGCTTCCTACTATGCAAGGCTAACTTATGGTATTTTCATTCGCCTCAAGAAACCCGACTCGGTTACGGTAACATCTATGCAAAACTTATTTACAGAGCAGACAGGGGAATGACTGCAAGACCATGCCAAAACTCTAGGCTATGAGGATGATTTCATATGCATATGTCACAAGCAAAATTTCAATTACCAGTAACCAATTACAGAATTACAATTACAATCTTATTTTTCTTACTACAACACTAAAGGGGCAACAACACAAAACAGGCGTCGATAATTCCTCAAGGAAACTTAATACTAATAGTTAGTTTAAGAGGCAAATTTCCACCATGGTGAAATATAACATAGAAGTACAGACAGTATCAAAATTAGTGACATTTCTGACTAGAGTTAAAGGACACAGGATGAAAAAAAAATGGTTTAGTTAATTCCTTACCAGACTTACAAGAGGCATGTGTGCATTCTAACTACACATCTTTAAAACTTGAAATAGAGAATATGCTATATGCAGTGCTAAAGGGGAGATGGGGGAGGGGCCCCACTGCCACTTAGGCACTAGTATGCAATAGTAGGTTCAGAGGAATTTCTGTATTTCATTTTTTATTTATGGTGTTCTAGTTCAAGTAATGATGGGGGATGGAGGGTTAAAGAAGGCAGAGCCTATTATGGCACTTTAGGTAAGGTTAGCATTACTAGCGCCCTAGAGCAAGTTAGGTTAGATATGAATGAATGTAATTTTAGTTAATTTGGCGTCGAAACTATCCAAAGTCAGTGATGCCAAATACAATTGTATTTTTCCCAATCAAGAAAAAATATACATTACATATACACGTGTGTGTATATATATATATATATATTATATATATATATAATATATATATATATATATATATATATATATATATATATATATCTATATATATATATATATATATATATATATATATATATATTTATATATATATATATACATATATATATATCTATATATATATATATATATAAATATATAATATATATATATCATATATTATTATATATATATATGATATATATATATATATATAATATACATATGATATATGTATATATATATATATATATATATATATATTACTATTATATATACACCCCCCTTTTGACAAAACTGCACAAATTAACAACTCTTACCCATGGCAACAGAAGCCCTCTATCTGCAAGCATGTCACTAGGCTATTAAGCTCACATAAATACAAAAATATACTATTTACTACCCAAAGCAGATGAACATAAAATGGAACAAAATGATTAATAAGTCATAGTGATAAAAACCCAAGTCTGCCCCACAAAGAAAACTATTAAGTTATTATTCCACTCTCCTGGCTTAATCTAAGTAATCACTCCTAGACTCAAAATGTCAATTGTTACATTGTATTAGTCAAGTTTAGAGAATCCCGTCTCTAGTATCATGGTATAGAGCCCATCTGTAATAAAGAGATATTCGTTAAATTTCATTTCTTAATACAAATATTAAGTAAAGAGATACACTTCACACTTCTCTCTTTTCAAAGGCAACTGTTTCTAAGTCATTTAAAATATGTGCCATACCTTCAGATGGGTTTTTCTCCCGACAATTGGCGTTCCCCGCGACCGTCTTTCTTCCTATCACAAAGGAATGTGTCTTTCCCTCAAGTGCCTTGATCGGTCACACCTATGACATATGAACAAATGAATGTACATACCTACCACGCCAAAAACCGCCTGTGGCAACAGTACGGACAGCCACCAGCTTAAAAACGCATACGCACCAGATTCCTTCATTCAAGGAGGCTGTTTCTACAGCGCTCTGCCACCTATGTCCTTTGTGCACTCCTGTCGCACACCACATCAGCAACTAATGCACAATGTATCAATTTACCACATGATTTAGGGCTACCTCCGTTGCTGGAGCCCTTGTGCCTCGCCGGATGCGCAGAAGTTTAAGAACTCCTAGTGCACATATTGTGATCAGTATAACACTGAGTGTGAACGCAATTATTGGAATTGTGTAACGTTCATTGATGAAAAGCTCATCCTCATCACTAAGGTAAGCAGAACTCGATGAATAGTTGTAGACGCTGGTCGAGTACGTAAAGCACTTCGAAACAACTCAGCACGCGCCATTATTCAGCATCTGCGACACTCGTGAGTGTATCCAACACCCCCATGTGTAATGCAATACATTACTTAAATACAGATATTTTCCATATCTGTAAATAAACGGTCATTGGCGAGATAGGAGGGTGATCAACAGCCATAACAGGACGTAAAACTAGACCATGCCATGCAATGCTTGCAGTGGCCTGGTTGCATTTATCTGTATAACACTTTTATCAACAATTCTTGTAAACAGGTCACAACACCTTCCGTGGGAAGCTGTCGACCTATTCACCTGTAGCAGAAACACATGACTTCTGAGCCGTATGGCCACGTACTTATTATTTCTTGTAAACGCTGAGATAGCTAGTGTTAAGCTGTCAATGCAACCCTCTTGTAAAGTTAGTTCTACCTAAATCCTCAAACTGAGCGGTCATCTGACCAACCTTTCCTTTACTCCAGTGATGGAGCAGAGAAATAAAGTTGTTAAGAAGTTAACTCAGGAAGTTTGAGTAATCTCCCCAATTCTGAAGAACAAAATCTACTTAATGTCGCTTCAACGAGAAAGGGAAAAATGCTTGCGTATCACAGTCGCAAGAATAGACACATAACTGATCTCGGTCCTATACCATTGTAAGTGGTGGACCGGAGACAGTTAAATAATGGTGGAAGCTCTACATCTACCGTCTACCAATGCAAATGGAATCATCGAGAATGTAACTAATCAGAAGTAAAACAGAAGGAACAGGATCTTCAATCAACATAGGCAACTGTAAACATCACTAAGAAATGTCCTTCATCGAGACGTATTCAAGCAGCCAAATCAACGTTTAATGAACGACTTTCATCACATATCTTCAAGAATCAAACCGGACGTGAGTGCAGCATCGGATCTTCAATGGGAAGCGAAACATTCAACAAATAAACAACGCACGACCAGAAGCCAATGCGAAGATATTGGGCCAAGCGCGGAGCAACGCGAGAGAGAGAGAGAGGCTGTGACGTCATCACAACAACAAGTCTTCCTGCAACGCGAGAGAGAGAGAGGCTGTGACGTCATCACAACAACAACAGTCTTCCTGCATATATACGTAATCTTAATCTTCCTTCATTACAGGAATCTATCTTCAACTACGAATTCTCACCTGCAGAAATTTTTTCTCTTTGTTGCTAATTTCTCTTTCTTCCAGAAGTTCTCCGGAAATATCTTTATCACATTATCTGTCTTTAATATTATCATTTTGGGGGACTTTACTATAATCTGCAACACATCTTTATTTCATATTGCATATGCGTTTACGCAGTGGACGTGTGTGCTCATATAGATACCTTTGATAGGATCGGAAGGAATCGTAGTGATAAGAAAAAAGCAAAAGTGAACATGGCAACCACTGTTGCTGGCTCTTCCGCACCCGGTAACCCCAATCCCGTGGTTACTCTAGTGAGTGCAAGGTCAGCGATAGTCCCTTTTCAAGGTCGGGTCAATGGGTTCTTGCCTCAAAACGTCGAGTCATGGATCTCATCAATAGATGCTCATTTAAACGCAAAATGCATCACAGAGCCATCTGTACAATTACAGGAAGCTAAAAGCTTCATAGACTTTGCTAGAGATGCAAGCGCATATCTTAGAGGAGTCTCTTTCCAAGAGGCAGTTACATGGGACGATTTCAAAGTTAGGCTATGTGCTATATATGGCGGTGAAGAAGCCTTAGATGTAGTTTTGGCTTTAAGGAACATCCTTAATCAAGCCTCTATGACTCAGCTTAATGTTGTAAAACGGGCGGCAGTAATTGCCGACCGGCTAAATGAATATCAAGATAACTTACGTAACTCCACTTGGGTTACAAGAACCAATATCGCCGTGAAAGATTTCATACGGTTAATATACTTGACTTGCATGACAGTTATGTTGCCTGAAGCTTTAGTGCGGTGTTTTGACAAAAAGCTAACGCCCGACAGTACGTAACTAGATGTGCATAAACAGATCAAAAAGCACATGTCTAAGTGTACTGACCTCGATCCCTTGCTTACTCAAGCTTTTGCAAAAAATTAAAATAAGCCACAACAAGTAAACGTAGTTAATAATAATCAAGCTGCAGGGATGACTTGTTACAATTGCAAGCGGCCAGGACACATGATTTCAGACTGTAGGATGCATTTTTGTTCAATTCATAACAGTTCCACTCATTCATATAATCGTTGCTTCTCGCGAAATCAACAGCAGAATCCTAGAAACACGCAAACCGTTGCCAATGAAAACAAGAAGAAGAATCCTCAGTACTATAAGAAGAAGCAGGCAAACAGCAATGCTGTTCAACATCAGAAACAAACAAATCGTGCTTCAAGTAACTCTGTTCCCGGGCCGTCTAGCCAAAACTCACAAGGTCAGGCGAATTTTCCAAGTGTGCAAAGCAAAGCAAATACCACGTAGTCAACACCAATGGATCAGAGGATGATGTTGGGTCATTCATATCAACATCTTTTGTATCAAATAACCAATTTAATCATTTACCAGATCATTGTGAGCCAATCGATTTTCCTATGAAACACACGGCCGAATCCAATAAATCAGTGCAGGTTCCCGTAGATTTGCAACAAATTCACGCAATAATAAGCCAAAATGAATTACGCCCCACATTACATGCAGTAAATTTACAGCACTGATCCTTCACACTATTTTTTGATTCGGGTAGTCCACGTAATATCATGGATTTGCGGATTCACCACTTGTTTTCGAACTTCCCTATAGAGAAGTCTGGAGTAAGGCTCTCGGGTATAGGAAATAATGAATTAAATGTGGTAGGAGTAACTCATATTCAGTACAAGGTCGGTAAGCGCACGTTTACCGATACCTTTATCGTTGTACAAAACACTGATATGTATCCAGCTGTAATTATAGGATACCCGTCTATGGGCACTCAAAACATTACCTTAGCCCCTGCCAAACACGGCGTGTATATCAAAGGAAAATTCTTTAAGAACAGACGCCTCAGACCTAGGAGTAGGTGGGGTATTGCTTCAGCAATATGACAAACAGTTTTTCCCTATAGCTTTTTATTCACGTAAACTGAGACCTTCCGAAAGTAAATATGCAATAATAGATAAGAAAGGGCTAGCTATTGTTAACTCACTAGTGCATTTTAAGTTCATAATATATGGTTATCCCGTCAAGGTTCTCACTGATCATAAGCCCCTAACCAACTTCTTTAAAGGCTTTAGTCACAGTCCCAAACGAACTCGGTGGCATATGATCATCCAAGACTTTGGCGCGAGGATCAGGTATTTACCTGGGAAAGCAAATATCATTGCTGACGCATTATCACGCAACCCTGCATCATCTTGTACGGAGCCATTAGCTGAATTAATAGATATATCAACATCCATGCCTATTGTTAAAACTGTAACTGAACAGGAAGATCTGGGCTGGAGCGCTGAACTAATACAGACTGAACAAAGAAAAGATCAGCAATTAGAAAAAATCATAGATGCTTTAAACGGAAATCCTAAGGAAAAGGAATATATAAAGTATACGCAGCAGAATTATATAATCAAGGATAATATTCAGTGTAGATCCGTGACAAGGAAAACCCGCAACACACCACAGGTGACTAACGACCAGGTAGTGGTACCAATCTCACTTATACCAACTGTCTTGAATTGGTTGCATACAAATCCATTACATGGCCATCCGGGGTTCTCCATCATGTCACAGAAAACCAAATCATTATTTTATTGGCATACGATGCTTACAGATATAAAAAAGCACATAGCTAATTGTCGCACTTGTCAGGAAAACAAGGGGCACATGAAGACACCTGTCAGCCTAGGGGCTTATCCCGTGCCCAATCAACTCTTTGAAAGAGTACACTTAGATTTATTAACAGGGTTTTACGAGTCAGACAGAGGAAATAAGCACCTCTTAGTAATCATAGATGACTTGACTTCATATACAGAACTGATAGCACTTAAAACTAAAACCCCGATCAAATGCGCTAGGAAGTTTTACGAGTGCTACATTTGTAAACATGGAATTCCACACATGATAATCTCTGACTCGGGTGGAGAATTCAATAATCATTTCCTTAACTCGTTGTGTGAATTCCTTTTCATAAAGAAAATCAATACCATGATCTACCACCCACAGTCTAATGGGCTAGTGGAAAGAGCAAATAGAAAGGTTTTAAACATATATTAAGAGTTACACTCGGGGGATTGGACCCCAACTGGGATATTGCCATACCTGCGGTTCTAAGCACTCTTAATCACTCATATCATGTATCTATAAAAATGTCGCCGCAAGAGGCACTGTACGGTACCCCAGCTAGAACGCTTTTCCATGTATTTACGCCTACAACCAACTTATCAAATCCTCTAAAGGATGTTGTGGATGCAAGCATAAGTCAATTTCATATACTTCGTAAGAATTTAGAAGAATCACAAATCATAATGAAAAGAAATCATGATAAAATAGCTAAGCCAACTAAAACATATACCGTGGGTGATAAGGTATACTTACAAGTATATGTATGCAAGGGACTCAACTACAAACTGACACCTAAGTTTGAAGGCCCGTTTAACATTTTAGAAATATTAACGGCCAATAGATTTAGAGTTCAAAACGTATCCCAACCCACTGATAAGAGAATCATACCATTGGCACACATAAGAAATTAAAAGATGGGTAGAAGGAAGTGAAGGAAATTTTTGTATCTATGAAACTTGTATAATAACTTATGTATTATGATTAATTATTTTGTACGTAAACATTTTTCTTTAACATGAGTAATTACATATATTTTACTCATTGCAGGTTTCCAAAATGAAGCTTTTATTGTTAGGAGTGGTACTGTTCGTTCAGACATCTTTGTCGTGTAGGAAGAGCGCTAAAACAAAAAAAATTAGATTCTTCACATGGCACTATTATTGAAAGAACAGAAGACGTTTTCATTACAGCAAGCAATATAGTTATAGAAGTAGATATGCAAGCGATTTTCCTCCCGGAGGATGACGTCATTAACCAAAAGAGTGACCTGTTGAGGTTCGCTGTTTCGTTGAATGAAATGCACCAACGTCATTTTCCTGTTAATCCAGAGAGTTCGCTAGCGCAAACACTAAGCATCGCGGAAATGTTATCATACGACTTGCAAAACAAAACTGCCAAGGCAGAAGGTCTGGCTCGAGATCTGCTGATGTGGACTGTGCGACACAATAGCCTAGAAAGACGCAACCCATTTATCTTTGCTGCACTAAACATCTTTGGATCTGTTGCAAGTTTAGGCTTAGGAATTTCAAATCGTCTTAAAATTTATGATCAGAATAAGAGAATTGAGTTTTTGCAACATGAAAACGAATTAGTTTTGTCAGAACTTCGTAAACAATTGTCATCAATTAATCAAATAATGAGTTTGGTGAACGAACATTCTAGTAATATCGATCAGATTATGGAAGTGCAACACTTGCTGACAACGTTAGCGTATTATAGTTCGAAAGTAGATCATATCCAAACCAAAATTTCACATTTTATTGAGAAATCAAAAGACTATGTGGAAGCTATCACGCTAGCAACAAGGGGTGTTTTATCACCACATCTTTTGCCTATTAAAGATCTGACTAACTTTGGAGAACGGACGGGAGAAACTGGGTTATGTTCCTTTAGACGCCCATAAGATAGAATTTTATTATAGTTTAATATCAGTCAGCGTTGAAAATTACAGGATCATGATTACAATTCCCTTTGATTCTTCTGATGCCTGGCAAGCATACAAAATCGCACCATTCCCAACTTTCATGACGAATAACTCAAGTCTAGTAATATCCAATTTGCCGGGACACGTATTGATTTCCCCTAATAAGGAAACATATACAGTCATTAAGGACTTAGATAAATTCGCTCACTGTTCAGATGCCATGAATAATAAAGTTTGTACAGCTGACTCCTTTGAATTCCATCATATATCAATGGATTCATGGGAGTTAGGTATAGTGCTAAACGGTTCTCTCTCCCATACACACGAAAGTTGTCTGAAAAAACTTTATCCTTTTGACGATAAGTTCAATTACAGGCTGAACAACGGATCGTGGATGCGATACGACAAGTAAGGTTTTCAAGTCCCGTGTCCAGATGGATCAACGGCCCACTCCCAGATCTTCGTTGCCGCTGACGGTTGCATCGGGACGTCCACGAACTACACGGTCCGCGGAGTTAACACTATCATCAGAGAACGGGCTTATTTCGCAAATTTCTCGTGGACCACCACTATAATCCCCGCCTTACCTCTCCCACACAACGCGAAGGTGGCTCATCGTTTGACGCAACTAGCTGAGATGGACCACACGTCAAGGACTTATGCAGTGGGGAATCTGCGTTTCTATTTCTACGTGTCGCTGGCCGTGATATGCGTTACGGTGGTGATTCTCATTGCCGCTAACATATTTGCCTGGCGTAGGTTGAAGCGAACACAGACAGATCTTCAGAGGAACGTTGTGCCACGTCCAGACAATACTCCTATCGCACTGAAAGCGTTTACCATTAGAGCCATTTGAAATTGGCCATTTCACTTGACTCGGAGGAAAACTGTCTGGAATTGAGTTGTGTATGAAAAGCGGTCTGTACTCTGGCAATATGTATGACAAGAAACCCCGAGACATTGCATTCATTATATATAATATATATAGATATCATATATATATATCTATATATATATATATATATAATTATAAATATGAACAGTTAAAAGTATCTTTCGGGCACCTAATAAAATATTGAAGCCCTATATATTAAAATGTCGGTGCGTGTACGTACCTGGAATCTATATCTTGTGCACAATCATATGAATTATATATCTACATCCTTCCGGTAACACTATTTTTAAACAGTTACCTATTATAACATTTCATGTATACATGCTAACCTTTTATTTTATATGGTACCACCGTTTTATTTAATAACATTATGCATTTTAGAATGTAATTCTTATGTCATGCAATTATCAGCAGAACTATAGTACTTTCTGTTGTGTATGTATCCTCATGACTATGCATTTATCTTAAACATGGATCTGTATTTTCCATGCATTATTCTTTACTTATGAGTATGTCTATTATGTATGTATTTTTTTTTTACATATAATTTTTGCATATTATTCCTTAGTCCTTTGATTATGGCTATGACTAAGATCACACTCCTATGAAACATATTTAACGTAAGTTTTAATGTTCAGTGCTTGGCAGGTAGCTGACCGAGCTAATGTAATGCAATACATTACTTAAATACAGATATTTTCCATATCTGTAAATAAACGGTCATTGGCGAGATAGGAGGGTGATCAACAGCCATAACAGGACGTAAAACTAGACCATGCCATGCAATGCTTGCAGTGGCCTGGTTGCATTTGTCTGTATAACACTTTTATAAAAAATCCTTATAAACAGGTCACAACACCTTCCGTGGGAAGCTGTCGACCTATTCACCTGTAGCGGAAACACATGACTTCTGAGCCGTATGGCTACGTACTTATTATTTCTTGTAAACGCTGAGATAGCTAGTGTTAAGCTATCGATGCAACCCTCTTGTAAAGTTAGTTCTACCTAAATCCTCAAACTGAGCGGTCATCTGACCAACCTTTCCTATACTCCAGTGATGGAGCAGAGAGAAAGGGAAAAAGAACCACAAATGCTTGCATATCACAGTCGCAAGAATAGACACATAACTGATCTCTGTCCTATACCATTGTAAGTGGTGGACCGGAGACAGTTAAACATGTCGCGAAACTGTAGATTGGACGTTTTCTACTGAAGGAAACGTGGTCACCAACAAGTTGTCAAGGAAGTATCCCGTGACTTCCATGCAAGTGCTACTCGCACCTGCCTCATAGAAGATTGTAGACTCCTGATTTATCCCAGAACGTATCCTGAGATGATATACCGACGACATCTCATCCGTTGCAAAGGAGTCCATAGAATCGCCATTCATGTGTAGACTCGACTCAACCTCTGGTACTGTAGAACGAAGTCGGGATTTCTCTAAAGTCACTGTGTGTCCGTATTTAAAAAGTCTACATGATCATAAAATAACAAGTCTTGCTTTACCCCACAAATCCGTCATTAATTAATACACTCAATCTCCTAGTCAAATATTAAAAATTCCTCACTAAACAAAATATAATTTTTACCCACTGAATCCTCACATTAATCCCATATCTGACAAACACACTTATCAAAAGAGAACCCATCTTGTCTAACAGCAAAAACCCCTTTTATTGTTCATATAACTAACCTCCATGAAATATAATGCTGAACACCCCTTCTATCGAACTCACATACCTCGACAAATTATGTCTCCTATCTAAAACAGAAATGCTATTTAGAGCTTAACACCAATTACAACATCTCTTGTAGGATAAGAAAAAGAAAAAAAAGGATAATAACAACTATAGTAAGTGAACTTACCCCCATTACACAGCGCACATAAGAGAAGAAAAAACATATATAATTCAACATTTTCCTCAAAATGCAATATGTACCGTTACGGAATTTGCTACCGCAATAGTCCCATTGACCAGAAACGACCGGAAAACAACCCCCTTACATGATACATCTCCGTGGAATGCCATAGTCAACATCTACGAGAACAGTGCAAATCTCCGAGTAATCAACTCCAAAGGATAAAATCAGCAACCGGACTCATCACAGCATTATCAGCAAAAATCCACCTGTGAACACCTCATGTGCTTCAAACCGCACTAAGATTTGTCTAGTCAGACTTGCAACACCAGAAACCATTATGCCCCAAATATCCTACACACAGGAATTATCACATATTTATCATCACGTTTCTCAGCTAAAACAAAAATTTGCCATATTTCCAACAACTTCCCACATAAAATATGAACCCCGAAATCTTTACGCAAAACACCGCGGATTTGCGCATATTAAGAAAAAAAAACGCAAGAAGGAAATGAAAGAGAAAAAAAAAAGTTAAAACATTTCACCACCAAATTGCAAAAACCAGACAGCAAGAAAATAAAAAAGAAAAAAATAAACAGCAACTGCGCGACAATATCTTAATCACCACAACCAATTCTTTTCAATTTCGAGATACGTATTAACCTTGGTCGACCTGTTTTTTCCTCTAAGACTACAAATCTGCTTCCAACTTTTTCCTCAATGACTTTAAAAGGACCTTCACATTTAGGGCCTAATTTGTAGTTCAGTTCATTTCTCACGTTAAGTTTTAAAAATACCTTGTCTCCAACATTGATCTAGGGATCAGATGTTTTACTAATACTTTTCTGTACCATGTCTCTGGTTGTGGATTCGAGATTACGGCCGAGACAAGCATGTCTCTCTCGCTGTGGATACCAACGCCTCAATCGTATCCTCCCCATGATGAGGTATACAGTGGACCCCCCGTATTAGCGTTCTCTGGATCCGCGGACTCACACATTCGCGGATTTCTCTCGGAAACGTTTCCCCGCATTATTCGCGGAAAATTTGCGCTTTCGCTGTATTTTTCTGAGAAATATCCACAAATTCCTGGTTTTTTTTATCAATTTCATTATAAAATGCACTTTTTGTGATAAAACTATTTAAAAAACCAAGTATGAACATTTTTATTGGTTTTTCTTGAATTTTAACTAACAAAATAGGCTGTTTTTAGCATTTTTATAGGGGTTCCAAACATTCGCGGATTCTAACTATTCTAACACGGGGGGGGGGGGGGGGGGGGGGTCTGGTACGCATCCCCGCGAATACGGGGGGAACCACGTAGTTAGCAAATCAAATGTGCCTCGTGCTGGGCAACCAAACAAAGCTTCAAATGGAGACATTTTAATGGAATCACTAACCATAGTGTTAATACTATGTCTAACAACATCAACATATCTGTCCCAATTCTTATCATTACCACCTACAGTTTTCCTGAGAGCCTCGAGTACTTTCCTATTTGCTCGTTCACACAACCCATTAGCCTCAGGTCTGTATGGAATAATTGTTACTTTCTGTATCCCTATGACTTCCGCTAAACATTCCAAAGTTTTGTTCACAAATGCTCTACCATTGTCGGTCAATAGAACTTCGGGTGAGCCGTATCTGCAAATGATACCATTGAAAACTGCTACGGCTACTTCTTCAGCCGTTTTATGCTTAAGTGGGAAAATCTCTACTATCCTTGTAAGTTCATCTATTATTACTAACAAGTACTTGTTCGCATACCTAGACTCACAAAAATTTCCCAGGATATCCATATGTATTCTCTGAAAAGGTCTACTAGGTATAGGATACGATCCTAATTTGCATGAAGTTATTTCTTGCAGGCTTACATGCATTGCACACTGTACAATTTCTCACAAAATTTTCCACATCTTTCCCCATGTTTTTCCAAATGTATTTAGCACGAACCTCGTCATACGTTTTTTCTATTCCTAAGTGTGGCCTACCAAACCTGCAATGAACTATATCCAAAACCACTAGAATTAGGACTTTCGGAATTACGATCTGTGTCGTATCTCCTTTACTCTCACTGGTTCTCAATTTATATTTAATTTTTCTAACCAATAGATTACCTTCTAACTCCAAACCCGAAAAAGGCAACTTATAACGTTTCCTGACTAATTACCCTCTAAGAAACGCTTTCGCGTCTGCTAGAATCTCGCCTTCATCTTACCTTTGCTCTATGAGAGATATATCCCATTGTATAGCCTCACTAGTGACTTGCACGACTTGGAACTCTTCCGTGTCATGAAAACTTCTACTGAGAGCATCTGCAACTACGTTTAATTTACCCTCTATATATTTGAGCTTTGCATCAAAATCTCTGATAGTCAAAAACCATCGAGCTCTTTTAGGCGACAAATCGGGTTTATTAAAAATATCTAATAATGGCTTAAGGTCTGTAAGGACTTCTACTTTGTTCCCAATCCGTAACGTTTTAAAATGAACCAAGCTTGACACTATTGCAAAGGCTTCTTTATCTATGGTAGCCATTGATCTCTCGTTGCTGCATTTTGTCTTGAACTTCCTGCTATAAAAGGCTATGGGATGGAATTTCCCATCAAACTTTTGCATAAGGCAAGCACCTATAACTTCTTGGCTTGCATCAGTCACTAATGTAAAAGGTTTGCTGAAATCTGGAAACTTCAAAACAGGGGGATTCATTAGCACGTCATTGAGCTTTTGGAAACTCTCCGCCTGGGGTTCCTTCCATTGAAATTGAACGTCTTCCCGCAATACATCAGTTAGGGGAGCTGCTATATTAGAAAACCCTTTCACAAACCTCCTGAAGAAACCGGCAATACCCAGGAATGACTTAATCTCTTTCTTTGATCTGGGGGTGCAAAAATTCGCTAATGCCTTGACTTTATCGTCATTTACTCTAACCCCTTCCTTACATAACATGGCCTAAATATATGATTTGCTTTTTCAAGAATAAACACTTACCTATCTTAATTTTCAACCCCGCTAATCTAAGCCTCCTAAGTACTTCTGTAAGCACTTCCAGGTGTTGTGCGATCGTGTCTGTTGTGACCAATATGTCATCCATATACACAAAAACATTTTTGCCCAATAACCCGTGCAAAACTGTGTTCACCAACCTGGTAAAGGTCATCGGACTGCCCGATAAACCGAAAGGCATTCGCGTAAATTCATAGTGTCCCTTGGGCACTGAAAAAGCCATATATTCCTTGCTACTTTCACTGAGAGGGACCTGCAAAAAACCCTGCGCCAAATCAATTGAGCTATGAATATTATGTCCCCCAATTTCAACAAAAAGATCTGGTATGCACGCGACTGGATAGCGGTCAGGGATCGTCTTTTCATTTAAACGTCTAAAATCGACGCATAAATGGACAGAACCGTCCTTCTTAGGCACTGCTAGCAAGGGCAAGTTGTAAGGAGACACGTTAGGTCTAATGAATCCTTCTTCCTCCCATCTATTGACTTCTTTCTTTACCTGTTCTCTAATTTTGAAAGGTATGCGGTATGCAGGAATAAAAATAGGTTTTGTGCCAATCTCCAAATTTACCTTATGCTCTAACACATTAGTCAACCCCAATTTATCACCTTGTAAGGCTACCGTATCCCCAAATTCTGCCAAGAGCTCGCCTATCGCTTCAACATGTTCACTATAATCCGCATTAGGTAAATGTTCTCTAAATATTCGTTTCCTTGATTGCATTTCTGCCTCTGAAAACTCAGGTTTCCCCTCTACGATAGCCACTGAACCAGTATCACGACTCCAACCTTGGTATCTCTTAACTGTATCATTACTGTTTAGTAACTCCAACCACGTGGTCCCATCCATGGATACACTGTTCACCGATGCCGTGCTAATAACCCCTCTAAGCCTCTCGCTATTTTCAATAACACACACATCCGTAGGTTTTCTCACTTCCCTCAATTTGACTTTTACCATAGTCTTTGAACCAGGTAATAACACAATATCTTCGGATAAAACACCACTATATTTGTGGTTAGTATCTCCCCTTTCCACCACCCCATACACATTACCACCCTCAGTGTTATCCCCAGCATTGTTAGTATCAGAAATAACATCAATATTAGTATCAAAATCCCCATCCATAATATCATCACCACAATTGTTATTGCCGTGAACTCAGATAGAATCCCCGCCATTATCACCAAGCACATCTTTTTCAATAATCTCCATGTCCTCCGTTCTAATCATGTCCTCATAAGGAAGAAAATAACCAGGTATTCCGACTGTTATCCCATTAACACCCGCATGGATCGAAATCTTGTGTCTCCTACACCCAGCTGAAGTCTGTTGCCCAACGCAATTCCTTTCATTACCAAAAATGGTTCTGTTAGTACTCTGTCACTGAGAGTAAACTGTATTTGAACACAACCCAGGGTATTTAATCTATGGGCTTGCACTTGCCATCACACATCTCCGTTGAGGGTTGCAAAGGGTAATTGGAAAACATGGATTGATACAAATTATAGTCCATTAAATTTATAGACGCTCCTGAGTCTATAAATATCGGGATATCCACATCCCCTACTGTTCCATAAACTATAGGCACGTACTGATCACCTGTACCCTTTTTGTTGATCGGCCTTCCAAAAATTTTGCCGATCCCTTTGCCCTCTGGTCGACCTGTCTAGGGAGTCCTCACATTATAACTCCCAGAACTTTGAGGTGTAGGCCTTGCATCTCTCCATATCTGAGATGGACAAGATTGCCAATAGTGATTCGTACTCTTACACATTCCACAATATTTAACTCTACACAATTTCTTTGGATGGCCTGGTTTATTGCAGTTGAAACAGCGCAACTGCTGTTGCCTTTGATAGATTGATCTTTTGTTACATTCAAGTTTTGCACACAGATGGGGAGAGAAAATTCTGTCTCTCTTTGCACCCTATCTCCCGGGCCTGTCCCATTAAAAATTGTACTATCTAAAGTGGGACATTTTGACATGTGTTTCTCAATTTGGGCATAAAGTAATTCTTTGTCTGGAATAGGTTCAATCTTTTCATCAAAGCTATTCACTATTGCATCCGATACATTGTGCAAGAGCATTGAAAAATGGATCAGTTTATGCAAGTTATCAAGTGAGACACTACTTCCTGTAACCCATTTAGATGTTTTCAATTTTCCTACCCAATCTGCCACCGAGTAAAAAAGTTTTGAACTATGTTCTACGAGGCTATTACTGCCCTTCCATATTTTAGAAAGACCCCTGAGGTCTCTCACCATATCTCTGTGTTCCTTTGAGCCATAAGCTGCTTTCAAAAATGATTGCAAATCAGTCCAGGTACAACATTTTGCAAATTGGAAACTTCTGCAACGATGAGAGAGGTCACTTTTATTGAAATCTAGCAAAGCTTTCACCTCTCTTAAACGCCTCTATATCATCCGTGATATTTTTTGCGCTTAAATAATTATTCACACCTTCAATAAAAATTTGCACTGGTTGGGATAGCACACCATCTCCCATTCCCCTGAACAGGCTCACGCCCGCACTCACCTTCGTTACGTGACGTAGCAGCGTTGTGGTACTCTTAGCATCCGCCACTTTCCTCTCTTTACGGAAGCTGTTATGTTCTATAAGATTTCCCGATCTCAATAACATCAATGTATTTATATACACACAAAACCCAATCCAGAAAAATGAATACAAATTTTCCCAAATAATGGATAACAAAAAAACAAACGCACCCTGCGCCCAGCATATTATCCCACGAAAACAACAACAACAACAAATAAGGAGGGGATAGAAAAAAGAAAAAAGGTGCAAAACACTTACTAAACGATCCAACCCAGTGACACTTAGATTCTCGCCTCCCTCTCTCTCTCTCTCTCTCTCTCTCAGGGCGTGACTCACAACAACCAAAATTGTTACATTGTATTAGTCAAGTTGAAGAGAATCCCGTCTCTAGTATCATGGTATAGAGCCCATCTGTAATAAAGAGATATTCGTTACATTTCTTATAACACAATATTAAGTAGAGATACACTTCACACTTCTCTCTTTTCAAAGGCAACTGTTTCTAAGTCATTTAAAATATGTGCCATACCTTCAGATGGGTTTTTCTCCCGACACTTTGCGTTCCCGCGACCGTCTTTCTTCCTATCACAAAGGAATTTGTCTTTCCCTCAAGTGCCTTGATCGGTCAGACCTATGACATACGTAAAAACAAATGTACATACCCACCACGCCTCAAAACCGCCTGTGGCAACAGTACGGACAGCCAACAGCTTAAATACGCATACGCATCAGATTCCTTCATTCAAGGAGGCTGTTTCTACAGCGCTCTCTGTCTCCAAGCAAGAGCAACTGATATAGTATGTAATTCACTAACACATCAATTCATATCTGTAAGATATATATACATATGTGTGTGTATATGTCAAGATAGATTAAAAAGAATATGACCGAAGTAAATATATTAGCACTTTGAATTAAAAAAAAAAAAAAAAAAAAAAAAAAGTGTACAACAGACTGACTACATCATCAAAAACACTTTCAAAATCATTAAATTTTTCCAATAGAATCAGCTTTTCTTATAACACTAAAAATGTCTTTAAAATTATACCCCCACCCCTTCCTTAAACATTTTGACCTCACCTATAATTCCCATCTGCGTCCTTTTTATCCACATGAAAGCGACTTCTCAAGTCAGGACAATACAGGCATTTAGTATCAACAGGTCAGCTGTGTATGGCCAATATGAAGATCATACCATCCATTCCATTATTTCATGTCTGAACTTTTTATTGTCAAGACCTACTTCAAAACCAATGTTCCTGCTACGAACCCTGCATTGACTCTGAAATGCAGAGAAGGAAATCTTGATTAGGAACAGAACATGAACTGATCTGCCCTTGTTTCAATATATTTCCCAGTAGGCAGAAATCCAACACAGTGAAACTGACTTCTTGGCAGTGGGGCAAAAATATCCACTAAAATATTTTCAATATTACTGGATGGTCAGTATTGAACATTTTCTCGAACTGCTAAGCAGGTTAGAATGAAAAAAAAAATTGCAAAATTACAACTTGGGGGTGTTACAATATATTCTAATGCTGCTAACATACTATACAGCTCAGCTAAGAAATTCTAAGCTACATTAACAAGAATTCCCCCTATGACTAAAATTATTAAAAACTCGATGTCTTGCACCATTACTAAACGTGAGAGCCACCAGTAATAATAAATACTGTTTTTAAAAGTTCTCAAGTACACTTTAAAAATCTCATGGTTGTAAAGTAAACCAGAGTCTATTAAGTATGAGCATTCCTCAATAAAACTTGACGAAAACATAGTCAAGTGATAGGAAATTGGGGGAAACCTCACTGACGATTATGATAAAAGGCTATGGTTTGTATACCTAAGAAAGATATGGGTCCCAAGTGAATGGGTCCAAACTGTCACCAGCATGATCATTTGCACGTACATATATGAGGCAGCCGATAGTTCAAAGCAGAGCACTTTGAAGTAATAGACTGTCCCATCACAGATCAAGTGGAGGTACTTGGGAGAATCCTGATGGATGGGTATCTAAAATATGCATCTTTCAAATTCACTTAAAGCATGAAATTGCCCAAACTGACAGAAGCCAACAGGGAAAGTGGAGATTCCATCTTGAATCATGAAGGAGTCTGACAAACATTCATTGGGGAGAAGTTAATGACCTGTCGCGAGCCCCTAGTCACATTTCCCACCAAGAAGAGATGACTGCAGAAGCTTGGGGAGCTATCATCTATGACCCTTCTCCAGCATAGTCCATACCTCTGCTGACAGAGACGAAGATTTGGGCGATCAAAAGGAGTAAGAAGGAAACTGGATAGGTCTGTAGTAAGGGGAGGGTATCAACCTTAAAGTAATAAATGCAACCTTCCTGAAGGACACAGACTACCCAAAGTTCCATCCCCTTTGCTACCAGATTGTCCAATGGAGTGACAGACATCCTGCTCCTTGCAGCAATGAGAAAGGAGGACTACCAACCATCCTTCTCTCTTCTTCCCTTGCCTCCTTTCTGAACTGAAGCCTGGTTGGAAGGCTAAATGGACTGGGAAGACTCGTGACCCTTACCCAAAGAAGAATGCTAGGAACTTTATCAGACCTTAAAAGAGGTCTGGTCTTCTCTAGAGCCTGGTGTCAATTGTGTAACCACTCCTAAAACAAATTTAATTTAAAAAATGTAAAATTATGTAGTTCCTAATTACTTTCCACTTGATACAATGAACATTTCTTTCCCAATAAAGTTTCTTCTCCGGTTCTAAAACATTTACACGAAAACCTATAAAGGCTGTAATAAGAAAAATCAAAACCTTTTCGGCCGTATTTACTTACCTCCAAAGGGAATTTCTCAGGCGAAAGCTTCACAAAATGTCAATACTTCTAAGGGAAGAGGCCCACAGACGTACTGAAAATGAGACAATGGACAACACGTTACACACTAGTAAAATTACTACTGACTATACCCTAATCATTAGAATTAAGAATGAATGGTTACGATTTCATTTGGCTGAATTAATTACAAATATGATTTGGTAACAAAATCACTGAAGGAATATTACTACTCATTTAGGAGTAATAAAAACTTAATGATCTTCAGAAACAATTATAATTTTAAAAATAACTCCCAAAACAAATTTAAATATATTTTAGCATCTTTTTCAATTATTAAATCAATTCTAATATCAATAAGCATTATTTCCACAAGAAATAAAAAAGAATCCTTTATTTACTCACCTCATTCTTCCTTAGAAGACTCTCCGTTTATACTGGGCTCTTCCTTCCCCACCACCTTCCTTTTGGAAATTCTTAAAAACCAAAAGAGCGCCGCAATGAAAAAGTTAAATGAACGTGAAACCTAGTCCTGAATCTCCTTCCTTACTCTAGCAAAGTCGGGTTTTATTTTCGATATATATAAGCCATTTCACTTTAGTCTTCCGAGAACAGCGCTATTCAATCTTCGTAGACAGAATTCTAATTAATGCTGGTTAAGTGACACTGTTCTTTACATGAAAGAATAAAACTAAAAGAGCAGCAGAGTAACTGAGATGACGAGAAGAAAAAAAAACTAACTATTCTAACGATCGAAGTCTATCCAACATCGCAAAAAAATGAACCGCGTTCAGAAAACAAAACAAAAATTGACATACCTTTTTTGGCCCTGTATTGATGAAAATTCGGCTACCCAGAATGGTACTAAAATGAATGCACATAATATTATATCGCGAGTGAAGGATATGTTTCAAGTGTGTAAGTTACATGAAAGCTTGAAAACAGTTTTCGAGGTGATGTTGCTGTTACTCTATTGCTATCTGACAATTTTAACTTTAGGTGGAACTCAACATTCTGGATAACCTGTTTGTTACACCTTGTGCTACTAAGCCAATTTGCTAAACTCATATTCAAGCACAAAAGACATCATATACAAAAGATTTTACATCAAAATCAGGCATGCATAAAATCAAAGTAATATGGTGTACATGTAATACAGATCCATGAAAAAATAAATCGATAAAAACCACACCAGCACATGTAGTAATGGCATCTACAATAACAACTACGATAAATAAAGGTACACAAATAACACATGAAATTTCATAATTATAAAATTGCATAATTTAACATCAGAATCATACAAAATATGTAAAATCACAGTAATATAAAGTACATGCAATAAATAAATATATATTATATATAAAAAATAAGCAATAAAATCTACACATGCATATAAAATTACAAAGCAACAAATGTAAAAAAAAAATTGCCTAGAAAATCAGGCAAATTGCCAAGCAATATTCAAATAGTATAACCTGCGAATACAAACGTCATATTTCGAGGGGTACGAATACACAGCAATTACTTAACACTATAACCAATCATCGAACTGGCCGATAAAATACAGTGAGAGAGAGAATTAAGAGCCATACTGAATAAAAAAAATAAAATCCCATAATAGTAACTAGGGCGAATGCTGCATGATAATAACGTAATTAACACTAACTTAATTTAACGATAAAAGTAATTACGCTTAATCGCTGCACAAAAAATTATTTTAAAATATCCCCTAAATGCTGATATCCATCCAAATGCTACGCCAAAAGCAGCTAAGAAGAAAACCAAGTTTTGGTACTGTACAAAAAGTTTACATCAATGCTAATTACCTTCCCAAGTTAAAAAAATAATAATAATAATGCTGCCGGTAAGATTATATCGGCGAACTATTTGGCAACTAACTTATCAAACTGAACACCTTGTTAACGCAATTTGGTACGCCATGTTCTACATCTACTACGCCCAAAACTGCTTTACGAATTACACGGATTAACCAAGTTTATA
>NC_061101.1:27289474-27294474 GCF_015104395.2 Macrobrachium nipponense | reverse complement strand
CTTAGCTGCTTTTATGATGATGTAGTGGGTGCCCCTTATTTTTTTGCTAGGGACACTCACAGATGATTATGGATATTGATCTCATGGATGTTACCCCCTTATTTTTATGCTAGGGGATACATCTCATTTATAATGGTTACGGGTTTTGTATATTAAGTCATATACATTCCTTATATATTATCATTGTTGATTAATTTGTTTATTTGATTGTTTTAATTGCTATTATATTTTTGATACATGCCTTTACACAGATACCATTTTGTTACATGTAAGCCAATTTACCTCTGTACATATGTAAATTACCTTATGTTAAGAAACATGTTTAGAATTAAGGGTAATTTAAGCATATTTTTATTTTGTATCACTGTGTATTTGTATCTTTTTAGCAATTATATTCTTTTTATATTTACTTTATTTTTTATTTGAGACCTATTCTGATTTGTTTTATTACTTTTGTTTACAATCTTGTGCTATTTCTCTGGTACGATTTCGCGCAGCGACACGAGCTGAGCCCAGAAAAGGGATTTTGACGTAAGGAAAAATCTATATGTCCTTTTGTTGGAGGCCTCCCAAATGTTCACGAATGCCCCTCAGGACACTCCGATGCTTTCTAGGGGTCATAAAAGGCCCAGGATGTGGTCCTTGGTCACTTTTGGCCACACGAGGCTGCACAACACGGTGTTGGAAAGCTGGGTCACCTTGGGTGCTTGGTCCTTCTCCAGTATCCAAGTCTAAAACTTGCCTCACACGATCACTATCAACAGGCAATACACGCCTTTCACGGTCCTAACGACATTGGGACATCTCTGTGAACGTCCTGTTGCTAACACTCGCAAAAGTTCTGCAAAACAGTAATGCGGCAAGAGATCGCTCTTCGACAATGCGTCACTGATGCTTTCTAGTGAGAGAAGAAAGTAATTCGCATATGCGTGCATGGTTAACGCTTGTAAACAAAACAACAGCGTGATCCGTGAACTCCCAGCATCCCTCAAGGCACATGATTTAAAATTTTTCGCAAACCAGGCCTATAACTATTTTTCCGTAATATTTAAAAAACCTTTTTGTAGTAGACATACCGTACGTCCACTCAGCACCCGACAGGCAATTTAAGTCGCCGTATAATACGTCCAGTTGGCATTTAAGGGTTAACCTCCATCATTAGCTTTACCTGCGGCTACTTGGCACAGGTCTGACAAGTGTTAAAATTGAAACAATCGTTAACAAGCAAACGATCCCAATAGTTACTCCCCCACCATTTAGGTGGGTGAGGGTGAGACCGCGAGTGTTTTGGTTGATCAGTTATCTCAATCTCTCAAGAGTGGAGGGAGGGAGGAATCTCAATGATGGAGGGTAAGTACCTAAAAAATTTATTTTGTTGTAAAAATAATAATTTTTGAGGTGAAACTTACCCTCCATCATTAGCTGGCTCCAACATTGTGTGCTGGAGGAGGGCAAGAGATTTCCCTATAACCAAATCATCAGATATTAGAAATATCCTTATCGCTACTTCCCTGATGCAAAGATCCCACGGCAAATTCTTGTCAGAGAGATGCATAGATCCCACGGCAAGTTCTTGTCAAGAGATCTTCATCACGCGGGGTCCAGTAATGCAAGCTGGAGTTTGTTTGTTTGTTTGTATGATGTTTTTGTTTGGCCTCAGTGCCTCAGGGCTGCAGAGTTGGTGGGATCTAAAACCACAAATAAATATGAAACCTAAAGAGCTACACCTACCCGAGTTATTATTATTATTATAAAAATAGTTTAACCAGACCACTGAACTGACTTTCAGCTCTCATAGGGCTGGCCAGAAGGATTAGATAAAATTCCAGGTCTGGGCCAAAGGCCAGGAACCGGGACCAAATATGTCATGAAGTATAATAAACAATAAATTATAAAACTGCACAGGGGCACAGACTTTCATACTAGAACTCAAACACGCAATAAATACATTTACTCACGTTTCCATACATACTTATTAAAAAGGTGTATGAAAATTAATAACAGGTCAATAAAATCTTAAAAATTTTATCTAAAATTCATTAATTGCTCTGAGGTTTTTGTATCGTTATTATATTTTATTAATTAAATCAGAGTTCTTTAGAAACGTTAAAACCGGAACCACTGAAAATGTGAAAGATTCTGACAAAATTTCTTTTATTTCCAAAAGTCGACAGCCTCTGCTGGTCATACCTTGGGCATTTACACAACATGTGTCCGACAGTTATCAACACCTTGCACTCTGGAGCAGGGTCACGTGGGCTGCTTATCAAGTGCCCATGTGTCAGACGAGTGTGGCCTATACGTAGACGTGTCAGGATTACTTATGTGTCTCTCTCTCTCTGATATATGGAGCTCCATTTCTTAACATCAGGTTTTATTTGTTTTAGTTTATTACTTTCAGATTCTTTGCTCCATATATTTTGCCATTTATTTACAATGATTGTTTTTAAATGAGTTATATAGTCACTAATAGGGATGTTTATACTTGTTCTCATCATGTGGACTGCTTCCTTGGCTGCTTTATCAGCTTCTTCGTTTCCTTTTATTCCGACATGGACAGGGATCCAACATATTTCAATATTTTTTCCCTTATTATATAATTTATGGAGTAAAAACTTAATCTGTTGCACAATATTATTTCTGGGATTGTAACTTTTAATGGCTTCTATAGCACTTCTAGTCGCTATAAATCACAAAATTATTAAAGGGGACTTTGATTATTTCTATGGCCGATGTTATTGCACATAACTCTGCTGTAAATACAGAAGCATCATTGGGAAGAGAGAACTGGTATGTTTTGTCCTGGGACACTGCAGCATATCCCACTCCATATTCTGATTTGGATCCATCCGTATATACTGCGTAATGGGACCTGTTTTCGGGTTATGTGCTCTATTGTATGTTGTCTATGTGTTCTGGAGTATACGAGTAATTTTTTGATAAATATTTTAAGTTAGTGCAAATTTTTATCTTATTCAAATTCCATGGAGGTGGTAATTTTACTATTAAAGGTAGTTGTGAATTTATATTAAGTGACTCAAACAGTCTTCTAGCTCTTATTGGGAAAGGTGGTATATGATTGTTAATAAATGTATCACGCAATTCAAATAGTTTTTTTGTTGGGGAATCACTACACTGAATCTTTAGGGCACTCTTCATTGTCACTAACTCTCTATGGAGAGAGAGAGGTAGTTCACCACATTCAACCTGTAAAGAAGAGGTTGGTGATGATCTAAAGGCTCCTGAGCATATTCTAAGGCCTTCATTGTGAACCAAGTCTAATAATTTCAGTGTTGTGTCTGAAGCCGAGCCGTATATTTCACTGCCATAATCAAAGATAGACAGTACTGTTGCTTTATATAGCAATGTAAGGGTTTGTCTATCTGCTCCCCATGTAGTACTTGATCATTTTCTGATTAGATTTAAAGCTTTTTTGCATTTGGATTTCACGTATGCTATGTGGGCTTTCCAGTTTAAATGAGTTTCAAGTACTAATCCTAAGAATTTTGCAGTTTGGCCAATTGGTATATTATGACTTCTGATTTTCAAATCTATTTCTTCATTTTTCATCCACCTTTTATCTTTGTAGAAAGCGATTGTTTGTGTCTTATGTATGGCTAATTTAAAACCTACAGATGATGTCCATTCATCTATTTTTATTATAGTTTTGTTAATAATGCGTTCTGCATGTTTAATGCGAGATGCTGAATAACAGATGGCAAAATCATCCATTTAAAGGTTGCTTTTAATTCCAGTAGGTAAAGTTTTACTAATATCATTAATTGCTAGGGTAAATAGTGTGCCACTAAGGACACTTCCCTGTGGAACACCATTTTCAAGTGGAAATGTTTTGGACTATGTGTCATCAATTCTCACTTGAAAACTGCGCTTTGTCAGAAAGTTTTGGATGAACTTGAGTAAATGTCCACGGATGTTGTTGTTTTGTAAAGTTTTTAATATAGGATACCTCCATGTAGTATCATAAGCCTTTTCAATGTCAAAAAAGACAGCTACAGTTACCTGTTTTCGTTCAAATCCTATGCGTATATGGTTTTCTAGAAAAGAGAGAATCTAATGTAGACCTGTTACATTGCGACCCGAATTGAGTAGGAGTCAAAATTTTATTTTCTCGAATGTGTCATGTTAGTCGAGCATTCACCATCTTTTCAAGTAATTTACATAAGCAACTTGTTAGAGATATTGGTCTGTAATTATTAACATTGCTTGGATCCTTTCCAGGTTTGGGGATAGGAATTATTATAGCTTCACGCCATTCATCAGGAAATAAATTCCGAAGCCATAAATGATTATAAAATTGTAATAAGTATGACTTTGCCAAAGGTGCTAAGTGGCATATCATCTCAAAACAAAAATTATCACCTCCAGGAGCAGATTTATTGCTGTTCGAGAGAGCATATTCCAATTCTTCCATATCAAACTTTCTACTATAATATATATCTTCCCTTGTTTCAAAATTTATTGTTATTAATTCTATACTATTTTTCTTTGTGCGAAAGTGTTCATCCAAATTCTTATCACTACTTACATTTGCTAAGTTTTCTCCTATTATATTGCTTATTTCTTTTGGATTAAGTATTCTCTTCCCATCTTTTAATATCGCATGTACCATTTATTTTTCTGAATTTTTCCCATATTTTTTGTATGGGAATATTATTTGTGAGATCTGATACGTGTTTCCTCCAAGATATTATTCTTCCTTGAATTACTTCCTTTTTAAATTTTGCAGATATTTTGTTATATACAGGTTTTAAAGTATCAATTTCTAGCAATAATATAGTCATTTTTTTTTGCAAAGTTCCTTCTAATATTGGAAATTTTGTATTTATTTTAGTGAATTTTTTATTCAAATTATCGAATCGTCTCCCTATTGAGTGTTTTGTATTTATTAATTCTGTTAGCCTATCAGACCACCATGGAACTTTGTGTTTTGTTGGATGGGGTTTGGTCTTTGGTATAGATTTATTTGCAGCATTTTTAAT
>NC_061101.1:27252180-27288974 GCF_015104395.2 Macrobrachium nipponense | reverse complement strand
TTTGCAGCATTTTTAATGAAACCAACTACAAATTTATTAGTTTCATTATGGTCTTTGAAATATTCAAATGGTGGGATATTTTTAGTATGCTTTTTATATTGTTCCCTATCTGCTTTAAAAATGTTATAATGAGGAACATGTTTTACAGGACTATTATGCAATAAGGAAATTAATATTGGAAAATGATCACTGGTGTGCAAGTCATCAACTGTATTCCAATCCAATCTGTCAACTATGCTTGTTGAACATAGAGTTAAGTCCACCGAGGATAAAGTCCCATGTGTTCTTGAAAAATATGTGGATATTTCATCATCATTTATACAGCAAATGTCGTTTGAATCAATTAAATCTTCTATTTTACTCCCTGCTTTATTTGAGTTTGTGCAATTACAGTCCCACATTGGGCTATGAGCATTAAAATCACCTACTATTAATGTTGGTTCCTTTGTATTGTTTAATAAATATTTAAGTTTATCAATGTCATAGTTTTTATTTGGTTGGTTGTATAAATTATAAATCACATAATTATAATTTTTTATTTGTATTTTAATACTTGATATTTGCAAGTTAGTAAAGTTTATAAGTACTTTGTCATAACATACTTTGTTATGCACATATATAGTAGTACCTAGATTTCCTTCTTCCTGTCTAGATGCAGATACTAAGGTATATTTACCTATAGTTGTTATTGTTTTATTGACATGCTGCAAACATAATGCCATAGGTTCATATTCCTTAAGTAATCGTTGCAATTCTCCCAAATGTAATCTGGTCTGGAGGCCATTTACGTTCCATTGTATAATGTAATTGTTGAAAATATTATGTTAGTGTGCTATTTTCTTTTTGTGGATCATCAATTTGCATTTTTCTAAAATTTTATTTACGACATTTATTTGTTTTTCTTTATAAGATATTAGATGTCCAATGCACAGACAGCCTTTTCCGTGAGTGTCCAAACTAGTAGTCTCTCTACTTCTACATTTTATTAAAAAATTTTATTGTGTTCGTTAAACTGTCTTTTGTTATATTTCTGTTTTTCTTGCATAATTCTATGAAACATTTATTACATCCACATGTGTTTTTGTGTGGTGTTCTTTTTTCATTTGCTTTTGCTGCTCCTATTATCACGTAATTATTTTTGTCTATGGTTTGTTCCTGAGCTGTTCCTTTGATGTTCTGGGTTGTTGCTTCCATTGGTTTTATTACTATTTTAGGAGACAATGGGATATTCTTATTTCTTGGTTTGTGCTCTTTCGTTGGGTAGTTAGTCTTTGCTTTAACAGACAATTCTCTAATGATTGTTGGTTTTTTGGTTTTGGGCGGAGTCCTCTCCAGGGGCGTCTTTTTATCTTTAGCTTCTAGTTCATTATAACTTTCTTCTAACATTTCAGTGATACATATATCATCTTGAATTCTATTTCTTTTAATATCTCAAAAGAATTTGAACAAATACTTGTGCATGTTTCTTGGTTTTTTGCTACACTGTTCTCTTTATGCAAAGTGATTATTTTTCCTTCCGTTTTTTCTCAGTTCACACACTTTGGCTCACCGCACTTCCACTGTGTGGAATGTTCGTCAGATCCACAGAATGCACATACCGCTGTATTACGGCAGTTTTTCTTTGTATGTCCATATTTACTACAGCTTTGGCACTGTAGTGGTTTTGGAACGTACGGTCTAAGTTCTCTGCTTTGGCCCATAATCTTAATTTTTAAAGGTAATTCTTGGCCGTCAAATTTTATTTTTGCTATTCTGAGAGTTTTTCCATTACTACTTCTACTATTTATGTTGTAAATTTCGCAATCTTGGACATTATTATATCTCTTTTTAAGGGAATCTAGCAATATATTTTTTTCTAAAGGTTCTTCATCATCAGGGAGTACAATGGTACCCTGTACACTGTTCATGTTGTCATGTTTTTTTATTTGTACATTTACATTATCAATATTCTTTATTGTTAAGTAATTTTCTGATTGGCTTCTAGTTGTGGTTTCAATTAACCACGTTTGGTCTTTTATTAGTCTGAATGACATTTCTGCAGTTGAATGTCGATTCAACAAAAAGTTTTCCAATTTCAATGCTGATATTCTGTTTTCGGTTTCCATAGTAAGGAATCTTGACCAACTTCCACTACCAAAGAGGGAGTCGAAATGGGTCAAGGTTGAATCAACCCGATATCTGTTTTTTCTTGTTGGTCTATATGGTAACCAAGTTTTGATACCTTCCTGCTCTTCTCTAACTGGGGTGTCTTGGGGATAGTCCGTTGCCATGCCAGAAGTCATAGTGGGGTTCTGGGGAAGTACATTTTTTAGGGCTGTTGCCTTGTATAATAAGGCGCCCTATGAGGTAATGTTAGACTTGCGATAATCTTACGCTAAGTCGGTTGGTATTGCACTTCCATATTCATGGGAGTGTCTTGGGGTTTGTAGATCACTTACGAAGTCGGTATTATCTTCTTTGGTTATTGACGACGATGTGTTAAACTCATGATGATTCGGCAATGATGTGAGGATCTAGTAGAAACCACAAAGTACAAAAATACTTATATTCTCTGAATTTACATGGTGAAGATCAAGTAGGACTGTACAAGTCTTCTAATGACGATAGCTTGATCGCTTCTGCCAATGATGATGGCTAATTCTATTCTCTCTACATGATAAAGCTTAGGTAAAGAGGTACAGGTCTTCTAATGACGATAGCTAACTCTATTCTCTTCTGCTTACCATCTCGGTTACAAGTTATGAAGGAAGCAGATAGTAGTTCGAAACAATATGACATACAATCAGATTGACATAGTTACATACGAACACATAATCAGATGAGACACGCTACAGATCACGTAGGCCATTTGAATTATAGGTTCGCGGTAGTTGTCTCAAGCAGGAGGCTTGGACTAATGTTTCAAAACAAATGAATGACCACAGATGACGGCATGTTATCTTAGCCTACTTTTATTGTATACGTCATCTTTAGCGTCTCTGGTCTGATCACATTCCTGCAAGCAATCTGGTTGACCTCTTTAGTTTTAGTCTTTTATATATATGGAATAACATTCCATATTTTTTATTATGTAAACACTTACATTAGCTCGGTCAGCTACCAAAACCAACCACTGAATATTACTCAAACTTGACTTGCATTTGACTTATAGGAGTGTGATACAGACACTATGTGAATATATATAGATAATAGAAAATATTATAAGTAAAAAAAAAAAAAAAAAAATTCATGGTGTACACAAATACAGATTCAAGTAATAAAATATTAGACATCATATGCATATGCAATATGATATTCGTAAATAATAGTGATCACGTGATATATTACCTAGATACAAGTTTTTTCAACTTCATCTCATTAAGATACATATGCTACAGAAAATACTAATGTACTCTGATAATCGCATAGAATGAAGATTAACATGATAAAAATCATATTTTAACTGATAAAATTTCATATATGAATTGATAAAAATTATTAATGTTATGCTGATTGATTCATTGATTTTTATGCTAACTGTTATATATCTGATTTATGATTATCCATATAATAACTCATATATAACTGCAGTTATCGGTAAGATAAAAGGTAACAGATTGATTATAGGCTACCTGAGTGTTTTATACATATGTATATGGATTCATATAATTATGATTAATATATGTACACTTTAAATAGATTCCCATTGCGTACACGCAAAGATATATTTCGATTCTGTTACTTATGATCATTTAATATATAGGATTACATGATACTTTTATATATATAGGATACATGACCGAGGTTATACTACTTCACATTTAACTAGCGTTCGAACAACTTTTCGTCCATTACACAGTTCCAGACAACCACCTATAGCCAAATGAAATGGCCAATTTCAATGGTTAAAACAAGGGGGAAATTTGCCTGGGCGGGTCCAACGTTCTATTTTGCGCTCATACTTGTTTCTCTGCATTTTAAGCCACACGAATACGTTCGCGATGAATAAAATCACCCCCAGCACGAGTCCTTCGCCAGCAAAGTATAGTTGAATATCCTTCGGGTCGTAATTGTTGGAAGTATGTCCCTTTTGTAGTCGATTTCGACAGCCGCCGGAGCGTTCCGCATTAAAACGAGATTAGCGACAGGATACGGTGTCGGTCGAAGAAGTCCATGATGGTGCTTATTCCCTTCACATTGTAGGCGGTTGTTACTCGACTGCCATCGTCCGCAGCGACGAACGATTTTTTTGTTTGAATTGCGATGTGAAACTCTCATACTGCAGGATACTGTAACCAGGTTCCATTAATCAGCCTGCAAGTGAAATTATACTTGTCACGAGGGCAAAGTAAATTCAGACGACATCCAAATACAGGGGGGGAGAAAGCCATTTAGAACCAGACTTAACCCACATGAATTCGCTGATATTTGTGGAATTCAAAAGAGTCAGCTGTACAAACTTTTTTATCCATGGCATTAACAATGAGTGAACCTATCCAGGTCTATGGAGGACTGTAAAAATATCCGATAATTATAAAAATAACAGATATCAATACGAATCCCAAGGAAAATTCTATATTACTGGTAGTAAGTTACTAGACAAAGAAGTGGAAAACGGAGCTATTTGTAAGATTGCCAGGCAACATAAGAGTCAAAGAGAATATTAATCATGATTCTGTATTTCTCTATGCTAACTGAAATTAAGTTGTGATAAAATCTGATCCTATGTGCCCCTAACAAAAGTTTCATATTCAATTTTCTCGCGCGCATCCTCTGAGGTTAATTTTAAAAACTTTATTAATAGGTAGGAGATGCAACGAAAAAACCCACTATGTAACTAATTTCTATATAAACTGGGTTTTTTCAAGAAAATGTGACATTTTCCCACGTAAATTTTTCATATCCATTGATACTTCTAAATGTCCGTTTACCCATGTCATAAGCTAAATTATTGACTCTAATTGTCTATGAGGTTCAGAAAAAATTAATTCATTTTGTTGTTATAGAAATTCTATTTGCTTATTTTGTTTATTAATTTTAAAACAATTGCAATCCTTAACTAAAGTTGCATTGCACACACGGATAAGAATAGGTTATGTGGTATGTCATGTGACCTATGAACCACATGTGAAGTTCATGAGCTAAGCATTCCTTTCTCCAGTCAACCTGCTTCGCAAGCGCGAGATGAAGCCTGTGCAAGCAGATATTTGAGGTTAAACGGAATCAATGCTGATACGGCAAACGCGACAGACCTAGAACTGATGACGTCGTCACCAGCATTAAGAGTTACGTTACTTGCTGTAAGAGATACGACTTTAGTATTTTCAAATGATATTTTTGTTTTAATTCTCCACCCACATGAGAAGAATGTCTGAAAAAAAAAAAAAACAGTACCAAAATTGAACAATATATTAGTTTCTTGTTGGAAATCTGCATGATTGTAATTATGTTAAATTAAATATTCCTTATTCAAACTAATGAAAAAGGTTTCCATACAAATTTTATATATATTATTAGCCCTGTATAAGATTCATATAGGATTATTCCACAGATAACATTTTCACTTCTAGACTTCCTGACTTTAAAATCTCTTTTATTTTATTTTATTTATTTATTTTTTTTTTTTTCCCATTGACTACGAATATAAATCACCGGGACAGACAATATGTCAGTAGGTTTTGATATGTGTTTGAACTTTTAGCTTATTTGTCATTACTAAAGCGTTAAGTTAGAGTTCAAATCTTTACGCATATATATTTGGATATTTAATTAACCTATGGTTACGTTTTGCTTATTGATTTTGTCGTGATTCCTTTTTTATTATAATTTGTAACCCTTCCGACGTCTTACGGAGTGTATTATATTGACTCCACTTGTATCCATATTTTATTTTATTTTTATATTTATTTATTTATATATTTTTTTATATATATTTGATAAATTAATGGTTGGCTTGAATATGTGGAGAGTGTTCTAGCGGCGTACCGTATAAGGCTACTTGCGGTATCAATTCTATAGATACTAGATATGAATGATAAGGGTATTTAAAACCGCGAGACCCGCTATAATCCAGTTCGGATCCAATATCACGAGTTGTAACTCGTAAGACATTGACACTTTCTTATTTATCTCTTATTCTACCAAACCGATTGACTGGGTGATAAAATATGGTATTGGGGTTTTCATAATGGAACGGAATTCACACACGAGTTAAGGAGATTATTATTGATTTACACCACCTGAGTCGGATTATTATTATGTGTTGAATTCCATGTTTACTGATTTAGCACTCATAAATATTCCTAACGCACTCAATTGCGGTGTTTGATTTTAGTGCTATTAATTCTATATAACGTGTCAAGGAACTATTAACACTAAGAAGTGTTTATTCCCTCTGTCAGACTCGTAATTCTGTTAATAACTCTACGTATATTCTTTCAAGGATTGATTTGGCACAGGATAGGCCCTAAACTGACAGGTGTCTTAGTGTATCCCTTGTTTTCATGACACGTGTTACAATTAGTTATGTGCTTTTTATATCTGTAAGCATCATAGGCCAGTAAAACAGTGATTTGGCTTTCTGTGACATAATAGGGAACCCTGGATGACGGAATGAAACCAGTTTATGACGATTGGTATGAAAGAGATTATTATTACTACCTGGTCGTTAGAAACCTGCTGTGTTCTTCGGGTTTTCCTCGTCACGGACCTACATATAATATTACGTTTGATTACATTATTCTGATACACATACTTTAAATATACTTTTGCTTTAGGGTTTCTGCTCGAAGTGTTTATTGGTTTGCTTAGCCGCTGACCCTGTTTCCGTTCGAAATGTTTATTATTTTGCTAAAATTTGAAATAGTGAGGGATCCTGGTCAGCGCATTTAGCCTAATGAAAAGTTTTTTGTTTTTTACAGACATGTTATTCCTTGCAATCCAGCCGTATTTTTAAAGTTAAGTTGAGTCATTGAGGTTCGATATTTTATATAACTCAAAAAACTCAGGCTAAAACTAACTGCGATCGGGACTTTGCAAAGGAGCATTTATTGTCATGACCCGAAATAGTGTTACCTCTAATTTATCTAGATTTGTACGGGTGTTCCACTTGTTTTTGTGTGTTTTCTAATCACTACGGTGCCTAACGACCCTGTCCATGCATCTGTATAAATACAGACGTCCACTGCATAAACGCATATTCACTGTTTAATATGATTTGTTACGTAAGGGATTAATAATCACCCAAAATGATAAAATTAACATATTATATGATTATGATATTTCAGTAGAACTTCTGGAAACAGACACTCAAAGATAAAAACTCGCAGTAGCGAAATCTCAATGATGTAGATAATTTCTGTAAAAAGTAAGATTAAGAATGTCTCGTAACTTCAGCCACAGGAATAACGAAATTCGACCTGCAAAGGAAACACTCAAAGTTACTCCAAATGAATAAAAAATTGTACTTAGCTTGCTTTTGTGGGAAGTCACGGTGTTCCGATAACGACACATTGCCTTGGTCCTCCTTCTCTATTTAGCGGATGACCTGGTTTTTTGGCTTGAGTTTCCCCCGTGCGCGATGTTTGGATGATTCGAGCCCTTGTAGATCCGATGCTGCAGACACGTTCGGTTTGTTTCTTGAAGTGCCGGAAACGCTCACTAACAATGTTTTCTTGAATGATTCTAATGAGAGACGAAGCTTGCGTTGCCGTAGGAAAAAAGGACACGTCGGGTTTGTTTCTTGAAGTTATTCACTAAACGATGATACTAAGTTGCTTGAAGAATCTGTTGCTTTCGTCGTCGTTGAAGAGTTCTTATGTGATACTTCATTATTCTGATTTTTCTTCGTAGAAGTTGTAGAGTTCTTCTGGACCACTGCCACCACTTTTAGGGCTGTTGCCTTGTATAATAAGGCGCCCTATGAGGTAATGTTAGACTTGCGATAATCTTACGCTAAGTCGGTTGGTATTGCACTTCCATATTCATGGGAGTGTCTTGGGGTTTGTAGATCACTTACGAAGTCGGTATTATCTTCTTTGGTTATTGACGACGATGTGTTAAACTCATGATGATTCGGCAATGATGTGAGGATCTAGTAGAAACCACGAAGTACAAAAATACTTATATTCTCTGAATTTACATGGTGAAGATCAAGTAGGATTGTACAAGTCTTCTAATGACGATAGCTTGATCGCTTCTGCCAATGATGATGGCTAATTCTATTCTCTCTACATGATAAAGCTTAGGTAAAGAGGTACAGGTCTTCTAATGACGATAGCTAACTCTATTCTCTTCTGCCTACCATCTCGGTTACAAGTTATGAAGGAAGCAGATAGTAGTTCGAACATATGAACATACAATCAGATGACATAGTTACATACGAACACATAATCAGATGAGACACGCTACAGATCACGTAGGCCATTTGAATTATAGGTCGCAGTAGTTGTCTCAAGCAGGAGGCTTGGACTAATGTTTCAAAACAAATGAATGACCACAGATGACGGCATGTTATCTTAGCCTACTTTTATTGTATACGTCATCTTTAGCGTCTCTGGTCTGATCACATTCCTGCAAGCAATCTGATTGACCCCTCTTTAGTTTTAGTCTTTTATATCTACGGACTAACCATATTTTTATTATGCAAACACTTACACATTATCCATTCCAGAACCTCTGAGAACCATTCTTGAGCGGGCCAAAAGGGAGCAATAAGGGTTAGAGTCGTCCCTGTAGAGGACAGGAACTTTTTCATCAATTCCCCCACCAGTTAGAGCGGGGGTAAAGACCTACGCCTCGATGCTGACCAGTCAGTAGGAGAGCGCGAATGCTATTGCTCTCGGGTAATCAAACGCGGAGCAAAAGTTGTCCAGTCTCCTGTTCTGATACGTGGCGCACAGGTCTACATGTGGCCTGCCTCACAGGGCCCATAGGCTTAGGCACACATCGAGATTGAGGGTCCACTCCAAAGGAAATACTTGGTTCCTCTTGCTCAACAGGTCCGCCCTCACATTCCTCTCTCTCCCTGAATAAATCTGGTAAGGAGCGCGATCCCTCTCTCTCCGTCCAAAAGAAGGGTTCTTGTTACCTCCTAAAGGGAGAAGGAATGTCCTTGTTTCTGAAGGTTGACAGAGCCGTGGTGTTGTCCGAATTGACTTGGACCACCGTGTCTCTGACTACATACTAAAATCCACTTAAGAGCCAGAAAGACTGCATACAGTTGAAAGAACAAAGTATCAGTTAACATGGTCTTCCATTGATGCCTGACACTTCATACATCCCTAGTGCTGCTTCCCTCGCTACTCTGACGTGTCAGAGAACAACACTAGGCCTACACCGTATCGCATAACTGACTCGGCCGCTCTGACAGCTGCCGACTGACTGCGTACGGTATCGAGGAAAGTTGCTCAAGAAGATTATTTATTATTATTATTTGTTTAAGCATGCTCAAGAAGAGACGAAGACTCTCATATCCGAGCAAGTCACTTGACCATCGTATTGAAGGGTTAAGCCGAAAGACTATAATCTGTTTGTCACCGATGTCAGACGGAGAAGGTGACGATTCTGTTAAGGCATGAGCCCCACAGGAGAAAGTCACATGCCTTCAAGAGACCGAGGTTCCTGAAGGCAAGACCTTCTCATAGTAGTTGAATCTCAGTTAAGGAGAAACTTCTCATAGTAGTTGAATCTCAGTTAAGGAGGAACAACACTATATGCCGTAGAAGACGAAGTAGGACAGAGAAGCCACTTACTTCTTCATAGTCGATTCGAGAGAAAGATTCTCAAGAATCTGAACCCGTGCTTACCAAGGACTGAAAAAGCTAACCTCTAAATCAATGATGTCCGATGAAAAGTCGTTAGCTATGAAAGTGGATCGTTTTTCATCAAAGAAAAACTCCGGGAAGTACTACCTGCAGAACTGCCTTTCATGGGCTGAATATAGAAAGCAGAACTGTCAGTCCGGGGAACAGGCGATGTCTTCCGATAGATCTGTTAATTCGGGTGAACAAAGAACTTGCACATCTAGGAATATGAGAAATTTTCTGCAGACAAACTCCGATGTCTGAAGAAAACAATCCACATAACTAAGTGCGAAGCAGCGGTGGACTATTACAGACTTCCGTTACAGGGCGGTAAACAGAAAAAGAAAGAGTCCAATAAATATCTCTGTGGGAAAAAAAAAATACTAGCAATGTCGAAGGTGATGAAACCGAGCGACATAGCAGAAGATAGTCATTCATGCATGCAAGAATCCCCATTAATCAGGGACCTAAGTCCGTGATTATTGGGCAGAGATATGGTTCGGCAGTACATCATTGCGGGAGAGAGAGACATACCAGACCGCGTATCACTGCGGGTGAGCTGGTACTGAGCTGCTATGGCAAACACAACAGTCTCATACAACGTTAGCTCTCACCGCCTCTTCATCCTGAGTTGCCAACTATTCCATTCTACGAAGGAATGGGTTCTGCTAGAACCATCGAGCAGAAAATATGCTCGTGCAAATATATTAAAGAGAAACAGATTTCGGTAAATACAAAAGCTGAGTTGGTGTTGTCGTGACAACACCAATAGTATCAAAAATCGAAACTGGAAACTCCTGTTAGGTTTGCAGTCCAATTAGGATACTCGTCGTCTCAGTCGGCATCGATAGAGCTAACCATTTATGCGTCTGCACCTCGGACAAATCAACTGCTTAACAGAACATGTCGTGAGGGTAATATACATAGTATATTAGCAGGTTTTTGTACAACGACTTCCATCCTATATTCTTTTCCCTACGAAGAGAGAGAGAGAGTAAGGATTGGAGATCTTCCATCTTCGTTCTCTAGTCAAGATAAAGAAGAAGTTTTCCCGAAGGAAAAAACTTCAATGTGAACCGAGACCCAAAGGCGACAGTTCAAGCTTCTTATCTTATTAGGCAGAAGACTTCATGAATACTGTCCATGAGTCTGCTTTGCCTCAAGAGCCTCAGCGAGGTAGTGACCTATGACAGAGTTCTTGTGGATCTGTCAATGGGGTCTTATCCACTTACGTGACATAACCTTATTAGGGTTTTTGTCAATGGGACTACCCCGCTTACATGACAAAAGACCTTTTTTGGATCTTCTCAATGGGCTTACCCACTTTCATGACAGAACCCTTTATGATCTTGTCATGGGGGCCAGCCCACTAACATGGAACAAGAACATATCGAGCATTTTTGAGGTTCCCGAACATCGTAAAAATCATCAGGAATTCTCGTGTAGCTCACTGAGGACCATTGTTTCGCTTAAGTGTTAAGAGATCGTAAGAAACTCGAACACTGCGAATGCCAGAAATTCCGCAGAATCTAAAGCACTCGGCGAAACCCCACTGAATTCGTCAGACGATCAGCAGTGGTCGTCGTCTAGATTCCCGTATAAACCGAGGAAGGGGCAGGATCCCTCCTCAAAGACTGGGCTTACGCCAGGTAGGACCCGAAGGTCCCCACTCGGCAGCGCAGTTCTGAAAACAAAGAGAAGAGACGTTTCTCCGATTAAGGGCGCCTACCAGGTAGTAAGGCAACTGCTGAGAAGAGCGCTTGGTAGGCGCAAAAGCGCCTGCAAGGAGAGGAGAGCCTGACTGGGGAGTCAGGTTCTCACTCATAAGGAGAGGGGCTTCTGTCCTAGTAAGAGCGGTCGAAAGACGGCGATCTTCGGTCTGGTGCCTCGCGCCTGGAAGAAGCCTCGCAGACGGAAGGAGAAGTGCTGCTGGGAAGCGCATCTCTCCTAACAGGCGTCTCGTGTCCGATCGGGACATCGAGGAAGGGGATTCTTCATCGGAAATATCCTCAAGTTCTTGCCTCATCTTGATGGGGGAATCGCGATCAACAGAAGGTGAGCGTTTATTCTGAGAGGAGTTACCTGTTATATCAGTCTTCTGTTCTCTTGGAGAATGGCTTCTTCTAAGTAGCTCGGAGAGTCTGGAAGGTGTCTCATGTCCGCCCTGACAAAGGCGACGGCCGCCTGTGCGACATCTTGCACCTTTGTCACGGTCATCGACACTTCCAGAAACTCGTTTGCGTCTAGAAGAATGCTTTATCTCGGAAGGCAAAATGTCTGGCGCCTCGCGCCTGGATGAAGGTTCGCGTCCGGAAGGAGACTCGCGCCTGGCTGGCGCTTTGCGTCTATAAAGCGGCTCGCTCCTGGATAGAGCCTCGCGCCTGGCTGGCGCTTCGCAGCTGGAAAGCGGCTCACGCCTGGCTGGCGGCTGGGGCTAGGCTGGCGACTCACGCCTCGCTGGCGCCTCGCGACTGGAAAGACCCTCGCGCCTGGCTGGCGCTTCGCGGCTGGAAAGCGGCTCGCGCCTGGCTGGCGGCTCATCTGGCTGTAGGCTGCGACTCGCGCCTCACTGGCGCTTCGAGCCTGGGAAGAGCCTCATGCCTGGGCAAAGCGGAATCGGCCAAAGAGAAGCACTCTCTCTGGATGCCTTTGCAACGGCGATCCCTGGCAGTCTGGGAAGGCACAGATCCCACCGAAGGGACGCCTGATCGGTGGGGATCCTCCACAACCTCTGTAAGGCTTTTGACATTCCTCCTCCTCTGGGCCTGGGAGTTTGGAAGAGGTCTAGGCCTGGGAGCGTTGCAGAGCCGACCAGACGCCCCCTCCACTACACTGGGAACACTGCACAGAAATCTTTCACAGCACTCTTACCTTCCATTGCAAGCAACTGCAATTTCATTCTGCAAAACTCGGTATTCATGCCAGAAAAATCAGCAAGTGTTAAATAACTACACAACGAAACTTCAGAAATGAAGGTTATCTAAGTAATTAAATCATATCAAAAGTTTCGTAATAATGACTGTCATTCAGTAAAATTATACAGTACGTAAAAATTACTGATACAAAAGAGCTGTATATATCCACTGTAATACAGCAAATTTACTGTAATACCGCAAATTCAATGCATACAGCACACGTATACCGTCATTATTACGAAAGTTTCATAATAACGACTGTCAATCAGTCAATGTAAACAGAACGATAATTGACTGCATTTTCATAAAAAACAAAAATCAATTCTACAGTGTGAGGATCTACCGAACCGCTCGTTCGGTAGTCTAACGATATACATTCAATCACATAAACTAACGACAGTACTAGCGACTGAACGCAAAAAAAAAAAAAAAAAAAAAAAAAAAAAAGATAATAATGCGTATGCCAAGCCAAACATCCAATACATCACCAAAAGACGGCCAAAAGATCCCCGGCAAGCAAAAAACGAAATCTAAATCAGGAGGAACCAACAACAGGAGTTGTCAGAACCGGCGACAGAGAAAATCTGATTAGGAAACGGGAATGGTTCCTAGTCCTGCCACCCAGCGGCAGGGCGGTAGATCACCTGACCTACCTGTAGCGTGTGCCGCGAAATTTGAATTTCTGTCGGGACGACGGAGTCTAAAGCTAAGTATATATCTGACAGGGAAGTTGAATGTACAAAACTCGAGAGTTCAGAGTCATCCCCAAATAGAGAATGCTCCGAGTCGGGAATAACTGAGATTTCTCCTCGCTTATAAGGAGACCTTACGAGTGAGTTAATGAAAGAGTCCTCTTGAGATCCTTTCATACATTGACTTTCCGAAGAGGAGCGGAGAAGCCAGTCGTCTAGGTAGTGACACTGATGTTCAGGAGGTGAAGCCACTTCCCCAGCGGAGTTAGCACTCGTGTAAATACCTGCGGTGCTGTCGCGAGGCCAAAGCAAAGAGCTCGAAACTGATAGGTCTTGCCCATGAACATAAACCGAAGGTATTTCCTGGAGTCCTGGTGATTTAATATGTAGAAGTATGCGTCCTGCATATCCAGGGATACCATTCAGTCCCCTTGGCGAAGGGATTCCAACACCAAACGAGTCGTTTCCATATTGAATTTGGTCTTCTGAACGAACAAGTTCAGTGCACTTATGTCCAGCACGGGCCTCCAGCCCCCTGATGACTTGGGGACTATGAGCAGATAGTTGTAAAATGACAATTTGTCGAAAATTGCATTTTTCCTAACTATACAAACCTGAGGTCCTTTAACAATAGGAAGGTAACTAGCGGCAGCTGGGACCGGTCGTAAGCTTCGAACAAGGGGAGAAACGGAGTTAACTGCTTGTCCGATCGTGCGCGCGCCCGCGCGCGCCGAGAGGTGAAGAATCACTTTTGCTTTAGGCCCATGCAAAAAGTTGCAGAGTGAGGGGTGGCATGAGGTGGGACTATATGTAAAGGACCTCAGGTTTGTATAGTTAGGAAAAATGCAATTTTCAACAAATTGTCATTTGTTCCGATACGTAATACAAACCCTCGGTCCTTTAACAATAGGAAGACTCACTTCTTGGTGGGAGGAATCTGAGTCTTTTTGGTGAACAGACTGGTGTTCGTCCAACCCTGGAGTGCCTCCCTGGTCGTAAGAGCAAGGGAGGGATCCAAACCTCTGTCCGATTGATCGGGGTGTGCACCGCAGGATCAATGGTCAGACCTCTGGGCCAAGTACTAAGAGAGAGGCAAGCGTATCTCTTCGTACCAGCAAGCAAGAACTTGTTCCTGTTTGCAAGAGACAATCATAAAATGATGGGTTTGTCTCAAATTGGCATCCACTTCCTCCCCCTTGATGGATGAAGTGGTGGATATTTACTCCTATCCCTACTGAAAGGGATAGGATGGTGCTCTATTGAGTAGCTCACCTGCATCTCGTCCTTACCCAGCAGGGTGACGACCGTGTCCCTCTACCCACAGGTAGAGGGAAGAAAAAGATGGGAAGAGGAGCCAGTCACACTCTCATTCTCATCCCATTCTTACGGTCACACCAGGACTCGATGCTGTTCAGCCTGCGAGGGTCTGGGTTAACTACACAACGTGTTGAGCAACCACCACGGTTCCCAAGGAAAACGATCCAAGGAACTGTGGGCAATATCCCGAAGGTAGAAGGTAGGTGCATGCGGTCCGGTTGGACCAGGCGCCTGCCTTCATTACCTGCGCCACGGAGAAGTTCTTGCGGAACGCGAGAGAATGATGAAGAGGCGTCCACACTCATCCTGGGTGTCGAGTTTCTTCAGACAGCTCCGTCGCGCCTTCACAGGACAAAGCAGCATAGCCTTCGTATCGGAGGCGGTGAAGTCCATTAGGGAGGGTATTGTGAAGGACTCGAACCAATCGTCAGTTACCGAAGGGTTTCTGAGTCTTCGCTACGAAGATCGGTACGAAATCGAGCGTCACAAATCCTCATCCCTTTGTGCTTGACTTCTCAAGAGAAGTCATGCAGTTACCTAAGGCGAAAAGAAGGGGATAGTCGTATGACCTATCCCTCTTCTCGACTTTGGTTATGTACAGTACTCATACTGACAAGCTATTAAGACGAAGTAATGATTGCTCTGGAACAACCGAACTAAGTCCACAGCATAGTTCGTAACTGACTCGGGCGCTCTGACAGCTGCCGACTGACGGTTTGGAATCAGTAGAGGTAAGTTGTCCAAGCAATCCGGGTAAGTCACGGTGACCTTCGCCCTTTAAAGAGTTATGCTGAGAGACCAAACAAATAAAATATTTGTTAGTCACCGATGCCGGACGGCGCGGCGATGATTCTCTTAATGCATAAGCTTTGAAAAAGGCGAAAGCCAATTGCCTTCAAAAGACCGAGGTCCCTGATGGCAAGAAAATCTCATAGACGTTGAATCTCAGCTTAAGGAGAAACAACACTATGTGACGTTGAAGACGAAGGTAGGCAATGAATGCAACCTACGTCTTCCAGCTGAATCGAGAGAAGGAATCTCAAGATTCTAAACCTGTGCTTACAAATGACTGAAAACGCTAACCGCCATTTCATTGCTGTCCGGTGTGCAGTGAAAGCGGGCGTTCTTCAGTAATGAAACACAGGGGAGAGCCGCCTGAAGAACTGCTTCTCATGGGCTGAACGTTTGGAAGTAGAGCTGGCAGGTGTGGGAGTAGGCGATGTACTTTCAATACATCTGCTAATCCGGGGTGAAAGATGAACAATTGCACACCTACGAATACAAGATATTTTGAGGACAAACTCAGATTCCGCAAAAATCATTCGCATTATCGAGATACGATGCAGCAAGAGACTATTACAGAATTCTGTTACCGTGCGGTAAACAGAAAGATGAGAGTCGAATAGATATCTCTGTTTAAAATTCTCGCAATACCGAAGACGATAAATACTAGCGTCACAGCAGTAGATGGTCATTCATGTATGCGAGAATCCCCGTTAATCAGAGACTTAAGTCCGTGATTGTTGGGCAGAGATACGGTTGGTATTTAATCAAAGCAGGTGAGAAAGACATAACCAACCGTCCATCTCAAAGCGGCAGCTGGTACTGAAAATGCCTCGGGCAATTCAATACGCAGTAGCTGTCGCTGACTCGTCATCCTGAGTTGCCAAGTAATCCTTTCCACGAAGGAATGCGTTTCGGCTAGAACCACCGAGCATAAAAAGATATGCTCGAGCAATTATATTTATGCGAAAGAAAAAAAAAACGAATTTCGGTAAATATAAAAGCTTAAATGGTGTTGTTGTGACAACACCATAAGTATATAAAATTGAAACTGGAAACTCCTGGGAGGTTGCAGGCAACCCGAGTTGCAGTTAAATTAGAATACTTTTCGTCTAAGTCGCAATCCGTAAATAACCAGGATATGCACCTACCCCTCGGACCATTCAACTGCTTAGCAGAATCATGTCGCGAGGTTAATATACGTAGTATATTTGTAGGATTCTGAACAACGATCTCCATCCTAAATTCTTTCCTTCAAGAAAACAAAACTAAGGATTGGAGATCGACCACCTTCGGTCTCTATCAAAGAGAGTGAAGAAGTCTTCCTCGAAGGAAAGCTTCAATGGTGAACAGAATACTAAGACGATAGTTCAAGCCAAACTGGATATTCCCGTCCGTTCTTCTCTATTCCAGGTTGGTCGCCTATTGTGAGATAGTCTTCTTTCAGCAGCAGTCTTCTTCCTAATGCTAGAAATTCCAGGAATTCGAGCATAGGCGAGGTTCCCGATTATCGTGTAACATATCAGGGATTCTCGTCTCGCTCACTTTGGACCGTGGTCTCGCCTAAGTGTTTGGAGATCGTAAGAAACTCTAACACTCTGAATGCGCTAGAAATTCCGTAGAATTCTAAGCAGTCTGCGAAACCCCCACCGAATTCGTCAAACGATATCGGCTGGTGGTCCTCTCGATTCCCGTAGAAATCGAGAATGGGGCAGGATCCCTCCTCAACGACCGGGGCTTACGTCAGGTAGGACCCGAAGGTCCCCCCGGTAGCGCAGTCCCCAACATGGAATCCTACAGAGAAATCTCTGTAGGATCCCTCCCCTTTCCCTCGTAGCCGTAAGGAGAGAGGGAATGGGGGAGGAATTGGATACTCGCTCGCCTTCCCAGTGGAACTAGCAGTTGGAGAAGAGTAGGAGCAGCCATCGCCTTGCGGCGATGGCCTCTCAGAGTCTGGGAAAACGTATCGTCAGGAGAAAACGTTTTCCCGAGGAGGGTTACGAACTCTCACTGTAGGTAAGGGTCTGCCGCCACTGTGAACGTCGTCTGGGTGGGGCTGATCGACACCTGACAGGAGAGAGCCGATACCGTCCTCCGACTCATTCCAGTCCTCGTCGAGGTCGAAACCTCTCAGGAGGACCGAAGGAGTATTTAAATACGGTGTCCGAAGACACGTAGAAACGCCGCTGTCGCAGTAGAGGAGGTGGAAGTAGCTTGATCGACCGGCCAGAACTGAGAGAGCCTTCTTGTCCGGAGACAGGAGACTCTGGTTCAAGACAGAATCGGCAAGCTCCGATCGCGGCAAACCCACCGTCGGTTTGGGTTCCCTCTCGGGCCCCAAAACGACTCGAGCAGAGACATGGGTTCTGCTGGTGGGAGCGGCGATCCTTCCCCAGGTCGTTGTGCTGACGAATCAGTGCAATAACCTGGGCAAAGTTACTCTGAATCTCGGAAGTTACAGCGTCTTGAGGAGTAGGACCGTCCAGTCCCTCCAACAAGAGCAGCTCCCAAGACCCTCCTCCTTCAGAAGAAGGACCAGCAACAGATCCCTGACGGTTGCCTCCAATCACTTGCGCGTACGTCCTGGCTGGTTCTAAGACAATACCTGGCACGTGCGGCGTCGTGACGGGATCGTGAGCGGCGCAATCTCACGATCACTCCTATATACCTCGCTCTTCCTGGCGTATGCCAAGGAAAGTTGAAGGTATCGGAGAGACAGAACTGACGCTACCCCCTCCCCCCCCCCCCTGACGGTCGCCTCCAATCACTTGCGCGTACGTCCTGGTTGGTCCTAAGACCATACGTGGCACGTGCGGCGTCTTGGGACGGATCTGGGCGGCGCACCTCTCCCACGATCACTCCTAGCTACCTCGCTCTTCCCGGTGTAGCTAGCCCGAGGAAGTTGAAGGTAGTGGAGAGACAGACCTGACGCTCCCCCCCCCCCCCCCCCCCCCCCCTCGCTGGCAGGACCAGCGTACGTGGGGGGCTGCAGCCGATCACCAACCCGCGGTGGGGATCGATCTGCAGGCCTGGCCGTGCCGCTCACCTGTGGCGAGCGGCTCGACTGAGCACGTCGACCGTCCGCCCGTGCGTCAGACGAGCTGCTGCTGGTCACCGTATCCGCCCGGTCCCTGTGGGAGCGGCGGTCAGGTGACCTGCAGAGCTCGCTTTCGTGGTGAGACCGGTGAGCGTCCTCGCGGCACGTCAAACCGCTGGTACCGTCGGCGAGTGGACCTGGGGACCTCTTCCCAGCCTCAACCTGTGGCCGGTCAGAGACCGTCACGTCCACCAGAGGTACCGGCTGGTCGCTACGAGAGCGGCCGCTGGCCTGGCGGAGTCACCTGAGCGGCTCTCGACAGTCTTCTGCCCCGTGCCTCGGTCATGACGCTGAGCGAACTCAGGCGTCTTAACTTTGGCTGCACGGTCACCGAGGAGAACCGTACACTCGGAACTTCTCGCGGACGAGAAACCGAGCCGGTACCTGGCTTAGCAGTAGAGCTGCCAAGACCAGGCGAGGGTGTACCAGCGGTAGCCAGCACACCCTTGGTCCCCGTCTTCTTCTTCTTCTCAGAAGGGGAGACGGGCCCCGTTCCCGAAGGAACAGGAGGACCAGCAGAAGAACCCCCCCGTCACACCGGAGTGTGACGAGCCCTTCGAAGTTCCCGAAGGAGTCTTCTTAGGGGGAAAACCGGTTACCAGCTGGTCGCTGCGAGAGCGGCCGCTGGCCTGGCTGAGAGTCACCTGAGCGGTTCTCGCCAGCCTTCTGCTCCGTGCCGTGGTCTTGGCGCCGAGCGAACTCTGGCGCCGAAACTTTGGCTGCACGGTCTCCCGAGGGAGAGCGTACACTCGGGATCTCCCGCGAACGAGAGACCGAGCCGGAACCTGGCGTAGCGGCATCGCCGCTAGCACCAGGCGAGGAAGTACCAGAGCTAACCGATACTCCTCTGGTCCCCGTCTATCTCTTCCTTACGGAAGGGGAGACGGGCCCCGCTCCCGAAGGAGCAGGAGGACCAGCAGAAGGACCCCCCGTCCCACCGAGGTGGGACGGGCCCTTAGAAGTTCCCGAAGAGACTTCTTAGGGGGGGGAGGCAGCCTTCTTCTTCTTCGGCTTATGGGCCTTAGAAGTCGAAGGGGAAGAGGCAGCAGCAGACGAAGACGAAGATGACACCTTCCTCTTCTTCTCAGCTCACGCAGGACAGTCGTCAGTCCTCCATCCAGGCCGGAGTCGGGCCTATTGCCGAAGCAACACGGCCCGACTGCACCTGTCCGGAAGGACCTTGGACTGGGGAAGACACACCATGGCAGGACCGCAGCATGGACAGGCGCAGGAACCAGGAGCGACAGGAACAGCAACCAGCTCCAGGAGCGGAAGGAACAGCGGCAGCGGTAAACACAGAAGGGACAGCCAAGCCAGTTCTACAGCGGGAACCACATCAGCAACAGGTACGGCAGGCCCAGCCATCGCCTCGTAGAATCATCGGCAGCCAGCGGGAACCTGGTACTGGCGGCCGGTCCAGGGGCGAGCTGCTGGAACAGCGGAAGTCTGGGGCAGGCAACACGAAGAAAACACAGGCGGCGGCGGCGGCGGCGGCATACCCCTCCTCGGTACGGCGGCGACCGCCTAGAAGCGGCAGACGGCGTCACCGACACAGCATGGGGAGTGTAGACCAGCGGGGGGAAGCAGCATAAGCGGCCGTGAAGGTTGTAGTGGAGACCGCTCCAAGGTCACCGCCCCAGACCTCGTTAGACGCTGCAGCAGATCGTGATGCTAGGCACGCCCTGCAGCCGCAGTGGCCCATACCTGTCCAAGGTCGTCTCCCCACGGATGTAGCAAATGCGGTAGCACAGACAGATTAGTAAGAGGGGTTCCCTCACGCACGGGGGGAGACATGCCCCACCCCGAACGGAAGGAAGACCCCAAATACAAAAATACGAGGAAGCTGAGCGGGGGGGCAGGAAAGAAGACGAAGAATCGGATACCAAGGGAGTCGCGGGAGAGCTTTCCGACGACTTCCTGGCAGACCTTCGCTTCCCCTACCCCCGCACAGCAGTGAAAAGTAATATGAAAATGAAACAGAATACTGCACTTGCGATTCACTTCATAGAACTTAAAGGGGGAAAGATTAATTCCCGGGTAAGAGCGGAAACTTGATTCCATAATAATATGATGCTATCATAAATATATATGAAAATGAACAATACTGCACTTGCGATCTTCACTTTCACAGCAATAAATCGTAAGGATTAATTCCCGGGTAAGAGCGGAAATTGATCCAAAATTAAATTTGATGAAATTAATAAATGAAAATGAAAAGAAAACTGCATTGCGAATCCCCTTTCATTGCATTCTATTCATACAAAATAAGAGGCTCGTGCCGAGCGCAATCAAGCTCTCGGCAACGAACGCACAGGGCAAAATATAATGAAAAAGAGTACTTACATCTTCAATTACACACTTTCGCCCAAAATGCATGACTCGGCGCGAGCGCGCTCGCCCTCGGCACCGAGACATAATTCAATTCAATTTCATGAAAAGAGCGGAAATCGCCGCCTCTACGGCGATAGCTCCATGTTGATTCATAATTAAGTAATGAAATGAAAACAGTGTACTTACAGTTTCATTTCAAGATCAAACAAACCATTAGTAGAAAACACAATATAAACAAAGCATACGACGATGAAACGGGCAGAGAGCGATGACGAACACGTCCTTCACACCGACCCGCGGCCGAAAGCAAAGTGATTCTTCACCTCTCGGGCGCGCGCACGATCGGACAAGCAGTTAACTCCGTTCTCCCCCCCTTGTTCGAAGCTTACGACCGTCCCAGCTGCCACTAGTTTCCTTCCTATTGTTAAAGGGACCGAGGGTTTGTATTACGTATCGGAACAACCCCGTGGATGGTCTGTCACTTATCTCCTCTACGACCGCCTTCTGCATGAAAACAAATCTCTATTTTTTGAGTTAAAGCTACAAACTTCTCCGAGCCTGAAGAGTAGGCGGGCAATGCGATGGGAACATTGGATAGAAGGGAGTGTCTTTGAAAGGAATGGAGTAACCGAACCGGAGAACTTGGGTTACCCAGGGTTCTGCCCCTCTGCGACTCCATTCCTCCCAAAAGAGGCTCAGTCTGCCCCCTACCGGAGCATGAAGGATTGAAGGATCACTTGGACGATTTAGTCTTATTTTGTCGAGGCCTTGGACGGAAGTCGTAAATTTGATCGAAGCCTGACGAACAGTCTAGACTTGCCCCTTCGAAAGGGTTTCTTCTGCAAGGGGCGTTTCCGAAGTGGTAGGCGTCACAGTCGAAGGTTTAACTCGCTTAGAAGACTGAGCAAGTAAGTCATTAGTGGACTTTTTTTCCAGTGCGGAGAGTGTCTTGGCCACTGTTTCTTCGGGAAACAGATAATTCTTGTCGAGAGGAGAAAACATAAGGGCGGACTTCTGAGGTGAAGCGACTCGTCTTGAAACAAAAGAACACCAGAGCTGCCTTTTCTTGAGGGTCCCGCATGTGAAAAGAGAGGCAAGCTCATCGCAATCATCCCGAACTGATTTGTCGGCGCATGACAAAACTCCAAGGCAGTCCACTGCCAGGTCCTCCTGGAGAGTAGGGCAGTCTTCTATTTTCGTAGTGAGGGCTCCAATCGTCCAGTCCAAGAAACTCATAATCTCTAAAATCTTGAAGATATTCTTTACCAAGTGGTTCAATTCAGGAGATGTAAAATGACAATTTGTCCAAAATTGCATTTTTCCTAGATATACAAACCTTAGGTCCTTTTACAATAGGAAGGTTACTAGCAGCAGCTGGATAGGTCGTAAGCTTTCGAACAAGGGGTTCGGTAGTTAACTGCTTGTCCGACAGTGCGCGCGCCGCGCACTGGGAAGTGAAGAATCACGTTTTGCTTTTTGCTTTAGGCCCAAGCAAAAACTGCAGAGTGAGGGGTGGCATGAGGTGGGGGCTATGTGTAAAAGGACCTCAGGTTTGTATAGTTAGGAAAAATGCAATTTTGGACAAATTGTCATTTGTTCTGACACGGCATACAAACCTTTCGGTCCTTTTACAATAGGAAGACTCACTTCTTGGTGGGAGGAATCTGAGTCTTTTGTGAACAGACTGGTGTTCGCCCAACCTTGGACTGCCTCCCTGGTCGTAAGAGCGAGGGAGGGATCCAAGCCTCTGTCCGATTGATCGGGGTGTGCACCGCAGGATCAATGGTCAGACCTCTGGACCAAGTACTAAGAGAGAGGCAAGCGTATCTCTTCGTACCAGCAAGCAAGAACTTGTTCCTGTTTGCAAGAGGCAACATAAAGTTATGGGTTTGTCTCTTGTTGGCATCCACTTCCCGCCCCCCCCCCCCCCCTTGTAGGAGGAAGTGGTGGATATTTGCTCCCATCCCTAGTGAAAGGGATAGGATGGGGCTCTGTCGAGTAGCTCACCTGCATCTCGTCCTTATCCAGCAAGGTGACGACCGTATCCCTCTACCACAAGTAGAGAGAAAAAGATGGGAAGAGGAGCCAGTCACTCTCTCATTCACTCATCCATTCTTACAGTCACACCCAGGACTCGATGCTGTTCAGCCTGCAAGGGTCTGGGTTAGCTACACAACGTGTTGAGCAGCCACCACAGGTCCCAAGGAAAACGATCCAAGGACCTGTGGGCAATATCCCGAAGGCAGAAGGAGGTGCAAGTGGTCTGGTTGTACCAGACCCCTGCCTTCAGTACCTGCGCCATGGAGAAGTTCTTGCGGAACTCGAGGGAGTCTACTACTTCTAGGTCATCCTGGTGCTGACGAAGAGGCTTCAACACTCAGCCTGGGATGTCAAGTTTTTTCAGATAGCGCCGTCGTGCCGTCGCGCCTTCACAGGACAAAGCGCATCTCCTTCGCATCGAAGGCGAAAGTCCATTAGGAGGGGATTGTGAAGGACTAACCGATCGTCAGGGACCAAAGGGTTCTGAGTCTTCGCTACAAAGTTCGGTACGAAATAAAGCGTCACGGATCCCATCCCTGGATACTTGACTTCGCAGGAAAGTCAAGCAGTTACCTCAGAGGAAAAGAAGGGAATGCCGCATGACCTATCCCTCTTCTCGACATCGGTGATGTCCAGTACCCATACTGGTCTATGCGTCTGCATCGAAGTGTCTCACATTCTCCTATCCCCATGCAGTGAAGTTGTTCTTCTCGGTAGTGGATAGGACATCGACACTCATGGTGGGTGTCGATGGTATGGGTACTGGGACAAGCCGTTAGATTGAAGAAAAGATTGATCTGGAACAACCGAACTAAGTCACAGTGAAGTTCGTAACTGACTCGGGCGCTCTGACAGCTGCCAACTGACTGCGTTCGGTAGGAGGCAAGTTGTCAAGCATCCGAGCAAGTCACATGACCTTCGCCCTAAAAGGGTTATGCCGAGAGACTAAACAAATTAATTTGTTCGTCACTGATGCCAGACGGCGAGGTGATGATTCTCTTAAGGCATGTGCCCAACAGGCGAAAGTCAATTGCCTTCTAGAGACCGAGGTCCCTGATGGCAAGACATCTCATAGTATAGTTGAATCTCAGCTAAGGAGAAACAACACTATGTGCCGTTGAAGACGAAGGTAGACAGAAAATGCAACCTACGTCTTCACAGCTGAATCGAGAGAAGGATTCTCAAGATTCTGAACCTGTGCTTACAAAGACTGAGAACGCTAACCGCTATTTCATTGCTGTCCGGTGAGAAGTCGTAGTTGCAATGAAAGCGGAGCACTTTTCAGTAATGAAGACACAGGGAATAGTACTGCCTGAAGAACTGCTTCTCATGGACTGAACATTTGGAAGTAGAGCTGTCAGGTCGGAGAGTAGGCGATGTCTTCTGACACATCTGTTAATTCAGGGTGAACAATGAACAAATGCACACCTACGAATACGAGATATTTTGAAGACAAACTCAGATGTCTGCAAAAATCATTCGCATTATCGCAGTGCAACGCAGCGGGAGACTAGTACAGACTTTCTGTTACCGTGCGGTAAACAGAAAGATGAAAGAGTCCAAGAGATATCTCTGTTGAAAATTCTCGCAATGTCGAAGGCGATGAAATCGAGCGTCACAGCAGTAGATGGTCCTTCATGTATGCGAGAATCCCCATTAATCAGAGACCTAAGTCCGTGATTGTTGGGCAGAGATACGGTTCGGTAGTCAATCAAAGCAGGGTAGAGAGACATAACCGACTGTGAATCTCGGAGACCCAGCTGATACTGAGCTCCTATCAGGCAGTTCAGTACACAGCAGCTCTCACTGACTCGTCATCCTGAGTTGCCACGTAATCCATTCCACGTAGGAATGCGTTCGGCTAGAACCATCGAGCATAAAAAATACGCTCTAGCAATTATATTTAAACGAAACGGATTTCGGTAAATACAAAAGCTGATTTGGTGTTGTCGTGACAATACCAAGTATCTAAAATCGAAACTGGTAACTCCTAGGAGGCTGCAGGCAGCCCCGAGTTGCAGTTCAATTAAGATACAATTCATCTCGGTAACAATCCGTAGAGTTAACTACGGTATGCGCCTACCCCCCGGACCATTCAACTGCTTAACAGAATCATGTCGCGAGGGTAATATACGTAGTATATTTGTAGGTTCTGTACAACGACCTCCATCCTAAATTCTTTCCCCCTCGAGGAATGAGAATAAGGATTGGAGATCGACCGCCTTCGTTCTCTAGTCAAGAGAGCGAAGGAGAAGTCTTCCCTGAAGGAAAGCTTCAATGGTGAACAGAATACCGAAGACGACAGTTCAAGCCAAACTGGATGTTCCCGTCCGTTCTTCTCTATTCCAGGTTGGTCGCCTACTGTGAAATACTCTTCTTTCAGCAGCAGTCTTCTTCCAAATGCTAGAAATTCCAGGAATTCGAGCATAAGCGAGGTTCCCGATTATCGTGGTAACAATTATCGGGAATTCTCGTCTCGCTCACTTTGGACCGTGGTCTCGCCTAAGTGTTTGGAGATCGTAAAAAACTCGAACACTCTGAGAGTGCTAGAAATTCCACAGAATTCTAAGCACTCTGCAAAACCCCCACAGAATTCGTCAAACGATATCGGCTGGTGGTCCTCTCGATTCCCGTAGAAATCGAGGATGGGGCAGGATCCCTCCTCAACGACCGGGGCTTACGTCAGGTAGGACCCGAAGGTCCCCCCGGTAGTGCAGTCCCCAACGTGGATCCTACAGAGAAATCTCTGTAGGATCCCTCCCCTTTCCCTCATAGCGTAAGGAAGAGAGGGAGGGAATGGGGGAGGAATTGGATACTGGCTCGCCTTCCCACCCGCGGAACTAGCAGTTGGAGAAGAGTAAGAGCAGCCATCGCCGGCCTCTCAGAGTCTGGGAAAACATATCGTCAGGAGAAAACGTTTTCCCGAGGAGGGTTACGAACTCGCACGGTAGGTAAGGGTCTGCCGCCACTGTGAACATCGTCTGGGTGGGGCTGATCGACACCTGACAGGAGAGAGCCGATACCGTCCTCCGACTCATTCCAGTCCTTGTCGAGGTCGAAACCTCTCAGGAGGACCGAAGGGTATTTAAATACGGTGTCCGAAGACACGTAGAAACGCCGCTGTCGCAGTAGAGGAGGTGGAAGTAGCTTGTTCGACCGGCCAGATCTGAGAGAGCCTTCTTGTCCGGAGACAAGAGACTCAACCTGGTTCAAGACAGAGTCGACGAGCTCTGATCGCGGCAATCCCACCGTCGGTCTGGGTTCCCTCTTCAGGCCCCAAAACGACTCGAGCCGGGACTTGGGCTCGGAAGGTGGGAGTGGCAATCCTTCCCCGAGGTCGTTGTGCTGACGAATCAGCGCCATAACCTCGGCAAAGTTCCTCTGGATCTCGGAAGTCACAGCATCTTGCAGAGTAGGACCGTCAAGCCCCTCGAACAAGAGCATATTCCGAGAACCTCCCCCTTAAGGAGGGGGAACAGCGACAGCCCTCTCGGTCTCCTCCTGCCACTTGCGCGTACGTCCTGGTTGGTCCGAAGATCGTGCCTGGTACATACGGAGTTGTGACAGGATCGTGCGGGGTGCGCCCCTCACGATCACTGCGCTGTGCCTCGCTCTTCCCGGTGTAAACCGAGGAAGTTGAAGGCATGGGAGAGGAAGACCTGACGCTCCCCTTCACTCGCTGGCTGAACCAGCGGGCTTGGAGGGCTGCAGGCAATCGCCAACCCGCCGTGGTGGGGATCGAGCTGCAGGCAATCGCCAACCCGTGGTGGGGATCGAGCTGCAGGCCTAGTCGAGTCGTTTCCCTGGGGAGAACGGCTGGACCGAGAACATTGGCCCCGATCTCGTGTGTCAGGGGAACTGCTGCTGGTTGCCGTACCCGTTCGCTCCCTGTGGGAGCGACGGTCAGGCGACCTGCAGAGACCCTTGTCACGGTGAGACCGATGCTTGCTCTCACGGCGCGTCACACCGCTGGCACCAGCCGTGGTTGGCGCCGGCAATCGGGGGACCTCTTTCCAGCCTCGGCCCGTGGCCAGTCCAAGACCGTCACGTCAACCCGGGTAGCCAGCCGGTCACTACGAGAGCGAGAGCTGGCCTGGTGGGAGGCGCCTGAGCGGCTCTCACGCATCCTTCCGCTCCGTGCCGTGAAACTGGCGCCGAGCGAGCTCTGGCGTCTGATTCTTGTCTGGCCCACGGTCACTGGGTAGGTGACGGTACATCTGTATCTCTCGCGGACGAGAGGCCGAGACGGAAACCTGGTGTAGTGGCAGAGCCCCTGACACCAGGCGAGGAAGTACCGGTGTTAGCTGGTACCCCTCTGGTCCGTAGTCTTCATCCTTGCGGAAGAAGAGACGGGCCCCGCTCCCGAAGGAGCAGGAGGACCAGCGGAAGAACTCCCCCGTCCCTCCGAGTGAGACGGGTCCCGAGAAGCTCCAGGGAGACTTCTTAGGAGGGGAGGAGGAGGCAACCTTCTTCTTCCTCGGCTGTGAAAGCCTTGGAAGTTGAAGGGGAAGAGGCGGCAGCCGACGACGAAGAAGAAGATGAAGACGACGACGACGACACCTTCCTCCTCTTCTTCGTCAGCTTCCTCAGGACAGACGTAAGATCTACCATCCAGGGCGGAGCCGGGGCTGCTGTAGCCAAAGCCACAGGGCCTGGACGCACCTGTATAGACAGACCAAAGTCCGGGGCAGCACCACCACGAACCGGGACGACAGTCAGCAGGTATGGGCCATCTCAGGAACGGCAGGAACAGCATCAGGCACAGCCAGAACACAGCAGCAGCAGGACAACCAGACAGATTGGCAGGTACGGCAGGCGCAGCACCGGTAATACAGGTGGAGCAGCAGCCAGCGGCATCCTGGTACGGCGGCAGGTCCAGGGGCGAGCTCTAGGCAGTGAAAGTCTGGTCACGGCAGCGCGGCCACCCCGAGCGGCGGCGGCACGGCCCCCCCTCGGTACGGCGAACAGCCCTGCACAGCGGTTGTAGGTGAGACTGTTACCACGTGAGGTGAGTATACCAGTTGAGGAGGGGCGGCGTACCCTGGAGTCGACAAGGTTGTTGTCGTGGACACCGCTCAATGCCCACGGTACCTGACCAAGGTTTATCCCTCGTGGCAGTAGTACCTGCGGAAGCAATAGTAGAGTGATTGGGGGGGCGAGCCCCACCCCGAACGAGCGGTGCAGACCACGAATACAATTGTACGTCAGGGCACCGAGCGCCCTCCTGCCGCACTCGACAGATTGGGCGAGGAGAAGGACCCGGATAAACCGCCCCGCTCCCCCCCCCAAAGGGGAAGGGCCATCCGCGGGAGCTGAGGGGGGGGGCAGGCCCCCGCTTCCCCACCCCCGCACAGCACCCATTGCACCCAAAACATATCGGCACGGCCCAAGAGCAATCGTGCCCTCGGCCCCGAGTGCAAGGGCATAAGGATCAATTCCCGGTCTGAGTGGATCTTGATCCATAATGAATATTGATGCAATCAATAATAATATATGAAAATGAAAAAGAATACTGCAATTGCGATTCCACTTTCACACAAAATTAAAGTGCTCGTGTGCCGAGTGCATTCGTGCCCTCGCCCAACCGAGTGCACAGGGCAAAAATATAAATGAAAAAAAGAGTACACATTTCCACCCAAATTTCACATAAATAAAGGGCTTGGGTCGAGCGCATTCCGCGCCCTCGGCACCGAGCGCAAGGGAAAGGATCCATCCCGATTATGAGCGGAGACCTTGATCCATGATGAATTGATGCAATCAAAATAATATCTGAAAATGAAAAAAGAAACCTGCACTTGCGATTTCACTTTCACACAAATTAAAAGGGGCAAGGATCAATTGCAGGGTAAGAGCGGAAAACTTGATCCAGTGAATATGATAATCAAAATAATATATATGAAAATGAAAAAAGAATACTGCACTTGCGATCTCCCTTTCATACAAAATAAAGGCTCGTGCCGAGCGCATTCGCGGCCCTCGGCACCGAGCGCACAGGGCAAAAATATAAATGAAAAAGAGTACTCACTTACAATTTTCACTTACACATTCACCCAAAATACACGGCTCGGCGCACGCGCGCTCTCGCCCTCGGCACCGAGCACACAAAATATAAGGATCAATTCTGGGAAACTTCTGAATTTCCCGCACTTACGCGCCCTTCAGTCCCTGCAATCGTCGGTACAGGAGGGCGCAGAGAAACTCATGATCCAAAACAAATCACTTCAATGTAATTGAATAATAAAGAATAGTGAATAATTGTACTTACAATTTTCAGTCACACAATGTAAACAGAAAAAGAACACAACTATACGAAAAGCAAACGACGAAAAAGTGGGCAGAGAGCGAAGATAAACACGTCTATCCACCAGCAGGCCCAAAGCAAAAGTGGTTCTTCACCTCCCAGTCGCGTGGCGCGCGCACTGTCGGACAAGCAGTTATAACTACCGAACCCCTTGTTCGAAAGCTTATGACCTATCCAGCTGCTGCTAGTAACCTTCCTATTGTAAAAGGACCGAAAAGATGTATCCCGTGTCGGAACAAGAATATTTTTGCTGCTGCAAATGCGACCTCCTATTAGCATCTATCAGGCCAGAAGTTCCCCTGGGTGAGAGGCAGACACTCCCATGGAGGGAGCTTCTCCGGTTACGTAGAACCTATAACTCTTTTTGACCAGTTTCGAAAGAGGTTAGGCAAAAGTTGCTTTCCCAAGCTCTCTCTTGAACTTCAACCAGTCTTCTGTATCACGAAGCGATCGTTTAGCAGCCTTAGACAGTACGAGCTTCGGAGAAGAGGATTGAAATTCTTCCTTCTCATCAGGAAGATGGAAGCGGTGACCTGGGAGTGGCTACTATGAAGTAATCCAGGTACATATCCAGAAGATAGCGTAACAGCTTCGAATAGGACGAGAGGGGAATAGAGTCCGCTTCTAAGTCCTCCTCGTCATCCTAAGAGATAGGCAACAGAGAGAGTTCTTGATTCGACTCATTGTTCTTCAGACATTATTTGCTTTCTTTCATCCAGTTCATCAGCTCCTGCAACTGTCAACGTAAAGGAACTAAATTCTCGTCTTCTTGAGCTGAAGTCGTGTCAACTGTAGTTGTGGATTTCGACACGATCAGTACCGGAGGTCTCGCACCAGTCGAATTCTCTGTCGTATGCGATGTCGAAGGTAAACTTTCGACTGCTAGATGAGTCGAAGTTCTCGACGGAACTCGGAACAGTTTGTTGTGCAAATCGAGTTGAAGGCAGCTGTCGCTGTCGTGAGAGTCCGTGGCGAAGTCCATGTAGCTACGCTACACGACGGGCGAGGTTTGTCTATTTCTCTGTTCCTCTTCACAGGGGGCAGAGAGAACACTCCTTCAGTCGAATGTCTTTTCAACGGACGTGAGGCTCAAGAATCACGCCACTTATGACGTCTAACCGGCGACGAATCACTCGACTCTGTCGATAACTGATGACTAAACGACACACCTTTCCAATGGTGCTTAGTCGACTCCTGCTGTCGCACCACAGGATCGACGGAGGAAGCGGCTGTCTGTGGGCAAACCCTGACAGTCTCCCTTGGACCTCCGGTATGTCTTCTCCCCGAGGCGGGAGAGCGGGACAGGGACCTTCGTCTAGGAGAACTATCGGGACAAACAGCCAATCCCTCAGGTTGCACTGCACTGACACTTCTCACTTCACTAGAAGTTTTTTCAATGAAAGACTTTACAGATAACCCTAACTGCATAACAGTATTTGCTAATACATCGAATTTCTTTTCAAATTTAGATTCGAGGTTAGCAATGGTGTCAGGAGAAACTCCACAGGAAGTTGGCAAGGGAGTTACAGGTGCAGGAGTAGGAGGACTCAAGATCGGAGACATAATGAGAGGAGAAGAAGGAATAGGAGCAGGTGCTTCGATAGAAGAAGAAGCAGAAGCTAAACTACTTTTATTTTCAGCTCTGAGAGCCGCCTTCCTCTTCCTATCTTTAATTACCTTCCCCGAGTGAGAAACAAAAACTTTCCACTGTTGTTCATTCCAATCCTTGCATTCATCACAAGTTGATTCTCTCGAGCATTCACAACCCCTACACTTAATGCACTTAGTGTGCGAATCATAAACTGATTTAACTAGCCTAGTTTTGCACCCTCTGGCACAAAACTACTGAAGGACTAGAGTCCAACATGACGGTAAAGCCACAAAATTGCAGAAAAGAAATTAAGCTACAATCCCACAAACACGAAGTTGAATACTTCACCAATATTGGAGAAATAAACTTCCCAACAAATGAAAAAAAGTCTGCACCAAACAACGATGTTCACCAGAAGCCAGCAGAGAACGAATTGATGTTACCTGGGCAGTTGTACCTGTAGCTCCCTCGAGTGGAGGGAGATGACATCACCTACATCAGCGCTGGCAGCGCCACCGTGGAAGTTTTGAATCTATTGTCTGCCATTCATAGGGAACCTACAGCTGTATAACTGTTCGGTAAGACACTGCAATAAAATTATCCAAAATGAACCTGAGAGCTCGCATTTGGACAAGACGGAAGCAGACATCTGGTTTATGCAGGTATGTGTAGCAGTATCTTGCCTGCCAGAGGCATGACTATCACATCAGGAGATATAAAACACCTACATACCTTGTTCATGTTTTTCTCAATTTCAGAACCTAACATACAAGTACAATGCAGTTAAATGAATAATCCAATATAAAAAAAATAAGAGCAAACTACTCATCCAAATTCAACAACCAAATGACAGGAAGTGAATGAGCTCATCATGTCTGTTCTTAGCAGCCAAGAAAAGTGGTACACGAGGAAAGTGAGGAGTATTCATCACTCACCCCCCTAACTCACCACCTGACGCCTTATTACCATGTTTAACCAGCAATCACACAAAGATATTCCCATATAAAAGGTAATTGTTTGTATTTCCATTGGAACAAACTTTTTAACTGCACTCCCCCAAATTTGTTAACATGGAAATGAAAGACAAAACTGGTAATATTCTTTTTTATTCTAATATATCTAGTCTTTATATTAGTTTTTTTGGCTCTACTTTTAAGTCTCCTTAATACTGTTTGTGTAACATAATAAACACAAACAGAAAACTTGTTACCAAGTGATAAATATTCTTTCCCAATAGGACTTTTTTTTCCCTTTTTTCCCCAAGTGGGTCTCCTGAGTGTTTTTTTTTTTCTGTGCATTTTGGGTAAGTATGGCTAGTGCATTGTCAATCTTTTGTTAACTTTCAGCTGGAAATGAGGGTATGTGGACAATGCTGGAACCCAATTGGTTTTTTTGTTCTAGGTTTCATGAATAATGTAAGATTCAGGAATTAGAGTTTTGTCTGATAAAATCAACTCTGTTCTTAATCATGGCTCTTACGGTACAGACGTGTAATGCAAAACACTAAATAAGTGCATTACACCTAAAGTATTGTTTTTTCATAATGAAACATTTTTTTTATTTGAGCATTTTGTTAGTCTCATTTGAGTAGCAAATTTGTAGTTAAGAAAAAAAAATTTTTACCCATACATCAAATAATGTTAATTCTAAAGAAGAGCTCTGCACAGAGATAGCACTTAATAAAAATTTTTGACTGAAGTATACAGACAATGGTGTATATACTGCAGTACTGGCGAGATAACTTGCCAAATTGTAATACATAATTACCAAGAAAATTTACAAACACATCTCTTGTGGATGCTCCTCAGATTTTTCAAAGTATTTTCTTTATGTTAACACTTTTACACAGATCAAGCACCCATTCATTTGAATGTTGATTTCTTACGTGACTCCACCCTTGGGTGACTAGGCTCCACCCAACTTCCATAGGAGTCATTTTTTTATCTTTTTTTTTTTTTTTTTTTTTGGAGAAAGTATAGTCGTATTCAGGTTTTTCTATTGGCTAATACCCAACCGATTCCTAAAATATATATGCCTATGCTTTGTGAGGTGTGGACAAAGGGGCAGGTAGTAGTATACTGACTTTATTACAGGTAAGGGAAATTCAAATATACAGCATGCAGGCGGAAATGTGGTATCCGACCCACGAGAGAGTAAAAGTGGGTCGGCGAGACCCGATTTGTGTTTCTTGCGAGACATATAACACAGAATACAAAAGTGCATACAATATGATATTACAAGATCTACATTGGCGGAAAGCCCGCTGAACGCTCTCGAGGAGGGAGAGTAAGAACAACACGAATGTTGAATTACATACAGAGAAAATTCCGATAAAGCGTTGTCCTTACAAATACTCCCCCCTAAGACAATAATTAAATGGCATTATTGTTGGATGATTTCTTTCCGATCGTTACTCTCGCAGAAGCGAGCGGGCGGAGGCCGGAAGGCGGCCTCGGGTGCGCGAGATCAGTTGCTGTGGTAGGTCCTCGGGGATTTTAGGGGACGGGATGCCTCCCCTGAGGTGACCCTCGGGGGGTTCGACCGTCTTTCCGAGGCGGCCGCGGCTACGACTGGGTGGTTTGGCGACCGATAGAGCCGCTTCTTTCCGAGGAAGAGTGAGGCGCCCTATGGAATCCGCGTCGGAGGACTCTTCGTCCATAAGGAAGGCTGGTTTCAGGCAATTGATCATGACCCAGTCCTCGCGACCATTTATGGATATGAGGTACGCCTCTTTGTTGGTGCGTCGGAGGACGCGGAAGAGGCCTCGGTAGGTCTTCGTTAGCAGGGGGCGTCGTCCCTGATGAAGACGTGTTTGCATGATGATAGGGCCTTCGGGAGGAAGGGTTTGTTGGGTTTCTGTCGGAGAAGGTTTGATGCAGGGCATGAATTTTTCCGGCGGATTCCCGAAGTCTGGTGATGGAGACGTCGGCGTCGTCAGCATTGGTCGGGAAGAACTCGCCAGGGACTGTCAATGGTTCCCCGTATACCTTCTCACCAGGTGAAGCTTCGCCGTTCGCCCGAGGGGCGGTCCTGAGGCCGAGGAGGACCCATGGCAATCGGTGGAGTCCGCAGTCCGTCGTGATCTCATCTGGCACTCCGAATCGACTGATCCAGCTGGCGAGAAGGGCTTCGGCGCATGCTTTGGTGGTTGCCTTCGACATCGGCGTCGCCTCAGGCCATCTGGTGGAGCGATCGATTATCGTCAGGAGGTATCTGACGCCTTCCGACGGGGGCAGGGGACCCACGACGTCTATGTGAATATGGCTGAATCTTCGTTTCGGCTGCGGGAATTCCCCCACGCCTGATTCTGTGTGCCGACTGACTTTACTTGTTTGGCAAGGCACGCAGGTCCTGGCCCACTCGAGGGAGTCCTTCCGAATTCCGTGCCAGACAAACTTCTCCATCAGGAGGCGCATCGTCGTCCGGCCCGAGGGGTGCGAGAGTCCATGTATGACGTCGAATACGGCTCTCCTTCGGGAGGCTGGAATCAGCGGGCGCGGGCGGCCCATGCTGATGTCGCAGAGGAGCGTCGTGCCCGCGTGTCCGAAGGGCACGTCATCCCACTTGAGGGCGGTGATAGCTGTGCGATATGCGGCGGTCTCCAGGTCGGCGGCCTGTTCTCGGGCGAGGTCTTCGTAGTCGATCCTGAGGTGCAAGGCGTTGATTTCTATCCTCGAGAGGGCGTCCGCCACGGGGTTCTTCTCGCCGGGCACGTACTGGATGGTGCAGCCGAACTCAGCGATGGCCGCCAGGTGCCTCTGCTGTCTTGCTGACCAGGCGTCGCCCACCTTGGTGAAGGCGTGCACCAATGGGCAGAGGCCTGTCCTGATAGTGAAAGGGGCACCCTCGAGGAGGTAGCGGAAGTGGCGCACTGCTTGGTACACCGCCAGGAGCTCGCGGTCGAACGTGCTGTATCTCGTCTCGGCAGGTGAGAGTTTATTACTGTAGAAGGCGAGTGGCTGGGGCCTGCCCTGGACCATCTGCTCGAGGACAGCCCCGCAGGCGACGTTGCTGGCGTCAGTGGTGAGGCGTTAGGGTGCAGTAGGGTCTTGGTGGCATAAGGTTGCGGCTCTGGCAAGGACCCTCTTCATGTCGTTGAAAGCCTGCGCTTGTTCAGCTCCCCATGTCAGGTTTTTTGGTTTCCCCTTCAGGACCTGTGTTAGAGGGGACATGGTGCGGGCCGAAGGTGGAGTAATGGAAGACGTAGGAGCCGAAAGGCATAATGATGGCGGTCTTGGGGACATCCTCCGGGTGCATGGGAACCTGAAAAATGATATTGTTATGATACAATAAAGTTTTGTACATAGTACTTACCTGGCAGATATATACTTAGCTATAGACTCCGTCGTCTCTGACAGAAATTCGAATTTTGCGGCACACACTACAGGTAGGTCAGGTGATCTACCGTCCTGCCGCTGGGTGGCAGGAATAGGAACCATTCCCGTTTTCTAATCAGATTTTCTCTTCCACCTGTCTCCTGAGGGGAGGATGGGTGGGCAATTAATCGTATATATCTGCCAGGTAAGTATGTACAAAACTTTATTGTATCATAACAATATCATTTTTGTACATTCAACTTCCCTGTCAGATATATACTTAGCTGATTCACACCATTGGTGGAGGGTAAGAGACAGCTAATTACTGAAATAGACAGGAAAACAACATACGTTGTAGGTGATAATAAAAAACCTTGGTTCCTACCTGATTAGGCAGAAGACTTCTTGGCTACTGCCCAGGAGTCTGCTTCGCCTCAAGAGCCTCGGCGAGATAATGACCTATGGCTAAGAGTTCTTGTGGGTCTGTCAATGGGGTCTTATCCACTTACTCGACAGAGCCTGAAGGTATTTGCCAATGGGTGCTAATCCACTAACATGACAATACACCTGCTTATAAGCATAATCGAGGAGCACAACACCGATCCCGACCACCTGAACCTAACACCCGGGTTAGTCTTATAGATTGAAAGGAGTTATCCCCGAACTCCTAGCAAACAACCAAAAAACTCTAAACCAAAACATAAACGAATGCTAACAGTTACCATTAAAATTTTGTACACCCTCATCTGTCAGATACATACCCAGTTCCTTTCTGACAAAGGCGACGGCCGCCTGTGCGACATCTTGCGCCCCTGCCAGGAGAAAACCACGAACATATCTCACAGGAGAGGTTACGTACGCATAACACTAAAATTTAAGGATCAGTATTTGCTCCAAGTCTCAGCACTGTGTCCGCTGAAACATACGGACCAAGAGAGAAGCACTTCTCATACGTCACTCTGACATCTTTTAGGTAATGAGATGCAAAGACCGAATTGCATCTCCAATACATTGCATCTATGTTGTCCTTCATAGACATGTTTCTTTGAAACGCCAATGAAGTAGCAACCGCTCTCACCTCATGAGCCCTTACTCTAAGCAACTTGAAGGAGTCATCAAGTCATTTTTCATGAGCCTCTGTAATCACATTTCTTACGAAGAATACCAAGGCGTTTTTGGACATGGATCTCTTCGGGTCCCTTACCGCACACCAGAGACACCAGAGACCTTGTTGACAACCTCCAAGCTGCTGCTTCTTCTTAAGATAAAATTTAAGAGCCCTGACTGGGCAAAGTGATCTTTCTATATCCTCTCCCACCAGGTTCGAAAGTACTTTCACTTCAAAGCTCCTGGGCCAGGGTTTTGAAGGGTTCTCATTCTTAGCCAGAAACAATGTCTGGAAAGAACAGATAGCTGAATCTCCCTTAAACCCAACCCGAGAATCTAGAGCGTGGAGTTCGCTCGTTCTCTTAGCAGTAGCGAGTAATAAGAGGAATATACATTTTCTCGTTAAGTCTCTAAACGAGGCAAGGTGAGGAGGTTCAAATTTGTCCGATGACAGGAACTTCAGGCCACCCACTCAAGATTCCACCTCGGACTTAGAAGTTTCGAAGGACCTTATAAGATCGT
>NC_061101.1:27205850-27251680 GCF_015104395.2 Macrobrachium nipponense | reverse complement strand
CGAGGGTGGAAGGAGTCGGATTTATCTAGGCCTCTGAAACGGCATTTGAAAGAACCTGAATTAGATTCGAGCCCGGAGCGTTTCTCAGATGACGCTCCCTCGTCTATTAAGAAGGCGAAGGTGGCGTCAGCGTCACCCGACGTGGACGTGGAAGAACACTTTCCTACTTCTCCCCCCGATTGAAGATGACGTGGGAGAAGCTTCAAGGAAGATTATCTTGGCAGTACAAGAGCAACTGGCCTCTTTGGTGGGAGTGTTAGCGCCTCGTAGGAAGGACGTTGCGCTTCCAATCAAGAAGTCTCGTCCCTCTCTCCCCGGCGAAGCGAGAGGCGTCATGCAGACGTGAAGCTTCCAAACATATGCAGAGGCTTCGGTTTCGAGAGCGAGATCGGGAGAATCTTACGGAAGACACGTAACGCCAGATAGACGTGAGACGTCTTCTAGGCATGAAGCGTCATTTAAAGCTGCTTTTAGGCGCGAGGCTCCAACCAAAGTTTTGGCGCCAGTTAGGACGTCTTTTGAGAGCGAAGCGTCTTCCAGGCGCGAGGCGTCATCCAGACGTCAGCAGCCAGACAAGAGGGAGGCGTCAGCCAGGACGCTTGGCGGACGAAGAAGTGTCATCCAAGCGGGAAGCGTCATCCATTTATGGAGAGAAGCCTAGGCTGTTGGCGCCTTCCAGGACTATTAAAGCGGGGAAGAGGAAGGAATATCATTCCCTTAGCCCCTTCTCCTATTAGGAGTTTTGTCTCCACCAGAGGAGACGTACTGAATTGGCAGCGGAGACTCATCTAGACCCCGAGTTAGAAGTAAACTCGGAGGAGGAGTATCAAGGAAGAGAAGGTCTTTCGAACTATAAAGTTTTGACAGCCTTGCTCCTAGAGGAGTATGGAGACGACTTGACTCCTGCCTCTCCTCCTTCTCCGCTCTCTCTTTTCTCGAGTGCAAAGACGAAGAAATCTTCGTCTTTTCTTAGAATGAAGCCCGCCATTTCGATGAAGAGGGCTCTTCAGTCTTTAGACTCATGGATGAAGTCGAAGAAGGAGTTAGTTAGAACGGTCTTCTGCATGCCTCCAGCGAGACTAGCTGGTAAAAGAGGCATTTGGTATCAGACGGGAGAGAATATGGGTATTTCTCTTCCGTCTACGTCAGAAGCGGACTTTTCGACCTTAGTTGACGCTTCACGTAGACAAGGTTTGAACTCTGCCCGTATAACTTGGGGCATTTCAGAACTGGACCATCTCCTCAAGGGACTCTTTCATGTATTGGAAGTTTTCAACTTCTTAGATTGGTCCCTTGGGGTGATGTCCAAGAAAGCCCATGATTCTGAAGGACTCGAACCAGAAGTCCTTCTGTGTATTTTGTCTTGTATAGACAAAGCGGTTCAGGATGGCTCGGTTGAGATCTCCTCTTTATTTGGAGCAGGTCTTCTTAAAAAGAGGACAGTATATAGTGCCTTTTTAACCAAAGCGGTCTCCCACGCTCAGAGGGCAGCGCTACTGTACTCGCCTTTGTCTGACTTTTTGTTCCCTTCATCAGTTAGTGAAGGACATTTCCTCGTTCATTACTGAGAAGGCGACTCAAGACCTTCTGACGCAGTCAGCAAGGAAGAAGAAACCTGCTACTGCAACGGACAAGAAAGGACCGAGTACATCAGTTCAGCCCTTTCGAGGTGGCCGACCTCCAGAGCTCCCGCAAGAAGGAAGCTCCTGAGAAGAGAGGTAGGTCTGCCTTTCGTCCCTTTAAAAAGGGAAAGTGATGCTTCTCTCCTCCAAGCACCAGTAGGTGCCAGGCTCCTGGGATTTGTGGAGGCCTGGACACTTATAAACGCAGACGCGTCATCGATGTCTGTAATAAGGAAGGGATATCGTATCCCTTTCCTGAACACTCCTCCCCTAACGTCAACACCGCGGGACTAACAGCCAAGTACAAGGATCCTGTGCTGAGGGATACTCTTCGATCGATGGTGGAGCAGATGTGGGACAAGAGAGCGATAGAACTAGTACTGGATCAAAACTCCCGGGGTTTTACAATCGCCTTTTTCTGGTTGCGAAGGCCTCGGGAGGCTGGAGACCAGTACTAGACGTCAGCTCTCTGAACAAATTTGTTCAGAAGGAGAAGTTCTCGATGGAGACTTCTGCCTCAGTCCTTGCGTCATTGCGACAAGGAGATTGGATGGTGTCTCTAGATCTCCAGGACGCCTATTTTCACGTCCCGATCCACCCTTCATCGAAGAGTACCTCCGTTTCATGACGGGGGGAAGGATCTTTCAGTTCAGAGCCTTGTGTTTCGGCTTTCCACAGCTCCTCAGGTCTTCACAAGCTGATGAAGAATGTGGCGAGGTTTCTTCACCTCAAAGGAGTAATAGCTCTCTGTATCTGGGACGACTGGCTCATCAGGGCCAGATCAGTAGAGACAGTGCTTGGAGGACCTTACGTTAACTTTAGATCTGATCAGAGCGTTGGGATTACTCGTTGAACCTCGAGAAGTCGCAGCTGACAAGACAGAACTTAGTCTATCTGGGGATTCAGATGGATTCTCGGGGTTTTCGAGTATTTCCTTCGCAAGAGAGAATCGCAAAAGGTTTGCAGAAAGTGTCTCTCTTCTTAAGGAAGGAGCAGACGTCGGCGAGGGAATGGTTGAGCCTTCTAGGGACCTTTCCTCGCTCGAACAGTTCTTCCCGCTAGGAAGACTTCATTTACGTCCGCTTCAATTCTTCCTCAAGAGGTCTTGGAGTTGGAAAACTGGACAACTTTCGGACGCCTTTCCCATTCCAGTGGAGATAAGACCGCACTTGGAATGGTGGTTGCCCCCTCTGAAAGAGAACAAAGGGATCTCTAAAAATCCAGACCCAGACCTAGTGTTGTACTCCGATGCGTCGGAGAAAGTTGGGGAGCAACATTAGGCTCGAAGGAGGTGTCAGGCACCTGGGAACCAGCGCAGGTGTCTTGGCACATAAACTGCAAAGAGCTCTTCGCCATGCACCTGGCTTTAAAGAGTCTAGAGCCTCTGGTTTCGAACAAAGTAGTGCAAGTAAATGTGGACAACACCACGGCACTTGCCTACATTCGAAAACAAGGAGGGACTCACTCCTCGTTCCTTTACGAGCTGACGAAAGACCTTTTGCTTTGGACGTCTCAGAGGAACATCTCCCTTCTTACAAGGTTCGTTCAGGGAGTAAAGAATGTGAGGGCGGACAGACTCAGCAGGAGAACCAGGTCCTTCATACAGAGTGGACGCCCTACACGAAGAGGTGTGTCAAGATCTCTGGTCTCTGTGGGGGACCCCTCATGTGGATCTCTCGCCACTTTCATCTCCAAAAGGCTGGCAGTCTTTTGCTCGGTCGTGGAAGACCCAAGAGCTCTTATGGTAGACGCCTTCCTGCTGGATTGGTCTCACGTAGACGTCTATGCTTTTCCTCCATTCAAAATCCTGGACTAGTACTGAAAAAGTTTGTGGCTTCAAAGGAGACGAGGATGACATTGATAGCCCCTTTTGGCCGGCCAAGATTGGTTCACGGAGGTGGTAGAGTGGATCGTAGACTTTCCCAGATCCCTACCAAGAAGGATGGATCTTTCTCAGACAGGCACACTTCAAGAGGTATCATCAAAACCTCCCCGCTCTCGCTCTGACTGCCTTTCGAACTTATCGAAAGACTCGTCAGAGCGAGAGGGTTTTCTCGCGAAGTTGTAAGCGCGATCACGAGAGCACGCAGAACCTCCACTAGGCAAGTATATCAGTCAAAGTGGGAGGTTTTTAGAAGGTGGTGTAGAACTAAGAAGTTGTCCTCCTCCACTACCTCTGTAGCGGAAATTGCAGATTTCCTTCTATTCCTGAGAGAGCAATCTCATCTAGCTGTATCCACAATAAAGGGATACAGAAGTATGCTCTCGGCAGTCTTCAGGAATAGAGGATTAGATCTGGCAGATAACAAAGATCTCCACGATCTCATAAGGTCCTTTGAGACTTCAAAGTCTAAGGAACCGGTCCCTCCTAACTGGAACCTAGACGTGGTTCTCAAGTTCCTTTCATCCGAAAGGTTCAAACCTCCTCATCTGGCATCGTTTAGAGACATCACCAGAAAATGCCTATTCCTATTATCTTTAGCTACGGCAAAGAGAATTAGTGAATTACATGCTCTGCAGGATAAAGTAGGATTCAAGGGAGACTCAGCTATTTGCTTCGTTTATTTAAAGACCCTGTTTTTTTTAGCTAAAAACGAGAATCCCATGAATCCCTGGCCTAAGTCATTCGAAGTCAAAGGCATATCGAGTCTAGTGGGAGAGAAGCAGAGAGGTCTCTATGCCCTGTAAGAGCTCTGAAGTTCTACCTTCAGAGAAAGCATCAGATGGAGGCTCTAGACCAAGGTCTTTGGTGCGCGGTAAAAGACCCCACAAGACTGATGTCCAAGAATGCTCTGGCATTCTTTGTGAGGAACGTCATTACAGACACGCATAAGGTCTGTCCTGACGAAGAGTTTTCGACTGTTGAAGTGAAAGCTCATGAAGTGAGAGCAGTAGCAACGTCTCTCTCGTTTCATAAGAATATGTCGCTTAAAAACATCATAGATACGACATTTTGGAGATGCAACTCAGTATTTGCATCTCATTACTTGAAAGACGTTCGTGTGACATATGAGAAGTGTTTTTCTCTGGGTCCTTTCGTATCGGCGGATACGATTCTGGGCACGGGAGCCGACACCAATCCTTAAGTATATACTTTTCTTCTTTTTAGATATGGTCTAGAGTCTCTTCTAACAAAGAAGGACTTGGTTTAGCACGGGCGGCCGTCTATGTTGTTCAGTAAGAGAATCTTGTCATATCTAATTAGATGAGTATTTTTTTTTTTTAGAAAATTATGTATGTTGTGCGTAGTGTGTTTTTGAGTTATGGTTGTTGTGAAGAGTTCTTGGGATAACTCGGAACAATTTTTAGATTTCTAACGTGGTTAGGATCAGGTGGTCGGGATGGTTGTGTGCTCCTTCATAAGGTGATTGTCATATAGTGGATCAGCACCCATTGACAAAGTTCCTTTCAGGCTCTGCCGAGTAAGCTGATAAGACCCCTTCGGCAGACCCACAAGAAGAACTCTTGGCCATAGATCTATATCTCGCTAAAGTTTCTTGAGGTGATGCAGACTACTGGGCAAACACCCACGAAGTCTACCACCTATCAGGTAGGAACCAAGGTTTTATTTATACCTACAACATATGTTGTTTACCTGTCTATTCCATTAAGTAGCTGTCTCTTACCCTCCACCAAAGGGTGCCAATCAGCTATGTATATATCTGACAGGTAAGTTGATTGTATGAAAATGATATTGTTATGTTACAATAAAGTTTCATACATACTTACCTGGCAGATATATACAATTAAAGGCCCACCCAGCCTCCCCGCAGGAGACAGGTGGAAGAGAGAAAATATGATAGAAAACGGGAATGGTTCCTAGTCCTGCCGCCCAGGGCAGGCCAGTAGATCACCTGACCTACCTGTAGCGAGTGGCGCGAAATTTGAATTTCTGTCGGGGACGACGGAGTCTTAGCTATGTATATATCTGCCAGGTAAGTATGTATGAAACTTTATTGTAACATAACAATATAATTTTTCCTAACTATACAAACCTGAGGTCCTTTACATATAGTCCCTCCTCATGCCACCCCTCACTCTGCGTATTTTGCATGGGCCAAAAGCAAAAGTGATTTGTTCACTGTCGGACAAGCAGTTAACTACTGTTCTCCCCTTGTTCGAAGCTTACGACCGTTGCAGCTGCCGCTAGCTACTTCCTATTGTTAAAGGACCTCAGGTTTGTATAGTTAGGAAAAATGCAATTTTCGACAAATTGTCATTTTTCATCGCAATTGATCTTCTTGTTGGCTGATTTGGTGATGTATTTGGATCGTTGTATTGGCATACGCTATCGTGGACTGTTTTCTTGGATTTGGTTTGGATTTTACTTTAATATGTCTGACTCTGGAACTGTTTTGAGAGTGTGTGTGAATGAGGGCTGTAACGTGAGGATGCCGAAAGCTTCGGTTGATCCTCATACTGTATGTAGACGTTGCAGGAAGTATGAATGCTCTTTGGATAACACTTGTAAGGAATGCGAGAGTTTGAGTGCAGAAGGATGGAAGACTCTAACTTCTTACTTGAAGAAGTTAGAGAAAGATAGAGTGAGGAAGGCTTCTTCCAAAAGTTTGCATAGATGTAGATCTAGCGATCAAGTTTCTAATTTAGTATCCTCTTCTCCTATTGTAAATATTGCTCCTTCTACGTCTGTATCAGTTCCTTCCCCCTTCGCAGATCCTGCAGATTCGGCATCAGAAATCGTAGATCTTAAAGCTGCCCTTAAGAGAGTGGAGCTTAAGATGGCAGCGCTGGAAGGTAAGCAAAGTGATTTTACAGTGAACAGTGCAGTGGATAGTGACGTAAGTGTCCCCAGTGTAGTGGAGGGGCGTCTGGTAGGCTCCACATCGCTCCCAGGTCTAGACCTCTTCCAAGCTCCTAGGCCCAGAGGAGAAGGAATGTCGAAAGCCTTACGGAGGTTGTGGAGAATCCCCACCAATCAGACGTCCCTTCGGCAGGTTCTGTAACACTGCAGACTGCCAGAGATCGCTACTGCAAAAGCGTTCTTCGCGAGTGCTTCTCATCTTCCGAGACTTCATCGCCCAAGCGCGGGTGGAGATCTACCGATCTTTCCCACCCGTTGAAGAGGAGCTGGAAAGCACCTCAACTTGATTCTAGTCCTGAGCGTTTTCCCGAAGAATTGCCATTGGACAGGAAGAGAGCGAAGAGACCCTTACTCTCTCCCGCTGCTTACTGGGAGCCTCCTGCGCCTGACAGATCTCCTTCCCCTCCTTCGGACAAGGACAGGGATGTTACGATGAGAATTCTTCAAAATATGCAAGAGCAGATCGCTTCTCTTGTTGGAGTACTCTCCAAAGATCCTCCTCGGAGGAAGGATTCTTCTCTTCCAATCAAGAGATCCACGTTCCCCTCTGCTGATCCTCGTTCGTTCAAGGAACATGAAGCCGAGCATTCTCCTTCCTCCAGGCGCATTCTGTGTTCCAGCAAGCAAGAGCCTCCTATCAGAGCTTTGTCTTCCTCTGACAGTGATTCGCCAGTCAGGCGCGAGGCGCAAGCCAGGCATGAGACGTCAGCCAGGCGCGAGGCGCCAGCCAGAGGCGATTCTCCGATCGGAAGCGATGTGCCAACCAAGCGCGAGGCGCCAGCCAGGCTCAAGGCGCCAACCAAATACCAGGCATTATCCAAGTGTTTGTCGCCAGATAAATGCTTTTCTTCTATGGATCATCAGACTTCTGCGGGACCTTCGAAGGTTGCTGTGCCCACTTCAACTACTCAGGATAAATAAAAAAATCCTGTGGAAGTGCAAGAGAAAGTTCTTCTTTCCTGTGCGGTTAGAACTCCTATGTTGGACAGTCCTTCTCCATCTAGAAGCCTTTCTCCTCAGGAGAGGAGAAAGTCTACAGAAGACATCCTCCAAACGTGATATTTCCCCGCCTGCTGCTCTTGAGCTGGAAGATGTGTCGGACGAAGAGACACCAGTTAATGAGGGCCTCTCTAATTATAAGACCTTGGCTACTCTGTTACTCCAAGAGTTCGGGGATTCTCTGAGCCCCGCAGCTCCTCCTTCTCGATCTCTATTTTCGAGTACAAAGGCCTCGAAGTCCTCTTCCTTTTTAAAAATGAAGCCTGTGATTTCCATGAAGAAGGCCCTTCAATCTCTAGGCTCTTGGATGGGCACGAAGAAAGAAGCGGGAAAGATGGTGTTTTGCATGCCTCCCTACAGGCTTTCGGGCAGGAGAGGCATCTGGTACGAGACTGGAGAAGCTATGGGTCTGGCGCTCCCTTCATCGGCAGAGTCAGACTTCTCTAGTCTTGTGGACTCGTCAAGGAGACGCCCTATCGTCCGCCAAATCGTCTTGGAGCATGTCGGAACTAGACCAGCTCCTCAAGGGACTTTTCCACGTCTTAGAGATCTTTAATTTCCTGGACTGGTCCCTTGGGGTGCTGGCTAAAAAGACCCAGGACCCAGACTTTCTCGCCCCTGATGTTCTTCACAGCATTCTATCCTGCATGGATAAAGCGGTACAAGACGGTTTGGGAGAGGTCTCTTCCTTGTTTGGATCGGGAGTTATTAGGAAAAGATCCGTGTTTGGGTCGTTTCTTACAAAAGCTGTCTCGCCGACACAGAGGACGACTCTACTTTACGCGCCCTTGTCAGATCCTGTTCCCTTCTCAGTTAGTGAAGGATATTTCTCGTTCGCTATCTGAGAAGGCGACTCAGGACCTCCTGGTTCAGTCAGCCAAGAAGAACCGCCCTGCTGTGACTGCTGCCAAGAAAGATTCTCGAGCTCCTCAACAGCCCTTTCGTGGAGGCTCCGCTACACGACCCTCCTCGAAAAGGAAAACTTCTGATAAGCGAGGAAGGTCAGCCTCCCGACCTTTCAAGAAAAACAAATAGTGCTCATGTCCTCCAAACACCTGTGGGTGCCAGACTTCTAAAGTTTGTAGAAGCCTGGGCCATGAGAGGAGCTGACGCCTGGACGCTGTCGGTTCTGGAGAAAGGTTACCTCATCCCTTTCCAGGACAGTCCTCCCTTAACTACGACACCGAGGGAACTGTCCGCGAGGTACAAGGACCCTGTCCTGAGAGATACGCTCCTTCAGATGGTGGAAACAATGTGGAACAAAGAAGCAATCGAGCTAGTGCAGGACCCCCACTCCCCGAGGTTTTACAATCGCCTTTTCCTAGTCCCGAAGGCTTTGGTGGGGGGGTGGGGGGTGGAGGCCAGTGCTAGAAGTAAGCGCCCTGAACCGCTTCGTGGAGAAGAAGAAATTCTCCATGGAGACATCTGCATCGGGTCTGTCGGCTCTACGTCCCGGAGACTGGATGGTCTCCCTGGACTTACAGGATGCGTATTTCCACTTTCCCATTCATCCATCGTCGAGGAAGTATCTTTGATTCATGATACAAGACAAGATTTATCAGTTCAGGCCCTTGTGCTTCGGCCTCTCTACAGCTCCTCAGGTACTCACGTACCTGATGAGAAGTGTAGCGAGGTGGCTTCATCTAAAGGGGATCAACATCTCCCTTTACCTGGACGATTGGCTCATCAGGGATAAGTCAGAGAGCCAGTGTTTGGAGGACTTGACTGCTACATTAGACCTGATTCAGTCTCTAGGATTGCTCGTCAACCTAGAGAAGTCCCAGATGATCCCCAGCCAGAACTTAGTTTATCTGGGGATTCAGATGGATTCTCGGGGTTTTCGGGCATTCCCTTCACAGGAAAGACTCCTTCAAGGCTTACAAAAAGTCTCGAACTTCCTAGAGAAGGAACGCAGCTCAGCGAGGGAATGGTTAAGCCTTCTGGGGACCCTTTCCTCGCTGGAGCAGTTCATCTCCTTAGGGAGGCTTCACATTCGCCCTCTTGAATTCTTCCTACGGAGAGTGTGGAATTGGAAGACGGGACAATTTACGGACTCTTTCAAGATTCCCATGGAGGTAAAGAGTCATTTAAAGTGGTGGCTGGCTCCTCTAAAGAAGAACGAGGGCATGCCTCTGGATATTCGGAACCCCGACCAAATATTGTTCTCCGACGCATCGGAGACAGGTTGGGGAGCGACTTTAGGAGCAAAGGAAGTGTCGGGCACCTGGACGAAGGAACAGGTGTCCTGGCATATAAATTCCAAAGAACTATTCGCAATTTACCTAGCCCTAAAGTGCTTCGAGTCAGAAGTCAGAGACTGGGTAGTCCAAGTCAACTTGGACAATACCATGGCTCTGGCTTATATCAGAAAGCAGGGGGGGACCCATTCTTTCTCACTGTACGAACTGGCGAGAGAGCTGTTAGTATGGGCGGAGGAAAGAAATGTTACCCTCCTGACAAGATTTGTGAAAGGGGAGAAGAACGTGAGAGCAGACAGACTAAGCAGAAGGAACCAGGTCCTCCCCACAGAGTGGATCCTCCACTCGGAGGTATGTCAAAGCCTCTGGTCCCTGTGGGGGAAGCCGTAGATTGACCTATTCGCAACGTTCCTCTCCAAGAGGATAGACAACTTCTGCTCATCAGTAGAGGACCCAAGACTGGTCGGGCTTAGACGCCTACGCCTTTCTCCCGTTCAAGCTTCTAAGGGAAGTGCTCAGGAAGTTTGTGGCATCAAAAGGGACGAGACTGACCCTCATCGCCCCCTTTTGGCCCAGTCAAGATGGGTTCACAGAGGTACTGGAATGGACGGTGGACTTCCCCAGATCTCTTCCAAACAGGACAGATCTGCTCAGACAACCCCACTTCGAGAGGTTTCATCAAAACCTCCCCGCTCTCGCTCTGACTGCCTTTCGACTATCGAAAGACTTGTCAGAGCGAGAGGCTTTTCACGCAAAGCACGCCAGTGCTATCGCGAGAGCCCGAAGATCGTCAACAATTCGGGTTTACCAATCGAAGTGGGAAGTCTTTAGAAGATGGTGTAGAGCGAAGAAGCTGTCCTCCTCCGATACCTCTGTGACCAACATAGCCGATTTTCTGATTTTCCTTAGAGAGGAATCTCATTTATCGGTATCGACCATCAAAGGATATAGAAGTATGCTTTCAGCGGTCTTCAGGAATAGGGGCCTGAAAATAGCTGAAGACAAGGACCTCCACGATCTTATAAGGTCCTTCGAAACTTCTAAGTCCGAGCTGGAATCTTGATGTGGTCCTGAAGTTCCTGACATCGGACAAATTTGAACCTCCTCACCTTGCCTCGTTTAGAGACTTAACGAGAAAATGTATATTCCTCTTATCCCTCGCTACTGCTAAGAGAACGAGCGAACTCCACGCTCTAGATTCTCGGGTTGGGTTTAAGGGAGATTCAGCTATCTGTTCTTTCCAGACATTGTTTCTGGCTAAGAATGAGAACCCTTCAAAACCCTGGCCCAGGAGCTTTGAAGTGAAAGTACTTTCGAACCTGGTGGGAGAGGATATAGAAAGATCACTTTGCCCAGTCAGGGCTCTTAAATTTTATCTTAAGAAGAAGCAGCAGCTTGGAGGTTGTCAACAAGGTCTCTGGTGTCTCTGGTGTGCGGTAAGGGACCCGAAGAGATCCATGTCCAAAAACGCCTTGGTATTCTTCGTAAGAAATGTGATTACAGAGGCTCATGAAAAATGTCTTGACTCCTTCAAGTTGCTTAGAGTAAGAGCTCATGAGGTGAGAGCGGTTGCTACTTCATTGGCGTTTCAAAGAAACATGTCTATGAAGGACATCATAGATGCAATGTATTGGAGATGCAATTCGGTCTTTGCATCTCATTACCTAAAAGATGTCAGAGTGACGTATGAGAAGTGCTTCTCTCTTGGTCCGTTTGTTTCAGCGGACACAGTGCTGAGACTTGGAGCAAATACTGATCCTTAAATTTTAGTGTTATGCGTACGTAACCTCTCCTGTGAGTTATGTTCATGGTTTTCTCCTGGCAGGGGCGCAAGATGTCGCACAGGCGGCCGTCACCTTTGTCAGAAAGGAACTGGGTATGTATCTGACAGATGAGGGTGTACAAAATTTTAATGGTAACTGTAGCATTCGTTTTAGTTTTGGTTTAGAGTTTTTGGTCGTTTGCTAGGAGTTCAGGGATAACTCCTTTCAATCTATAAGAACTAACCCGGATGTTAGGTTCAGGTGGTCGGGATCGGTGTTGTGCTCCTCGATTATGCTTATAAGCAGGTGTATTGTCATATTAGTGGATTAGCACCCATTGGCAAAATTTACCTTCAGGCTCTGTCGAGTAAGTGGATAAGACCCATTGACAGACCCACAAGAACTCTTAGCCATAGGTCATTATCTCGCTGAGGCTCTTGAGGCGAAGCAGACTCCTGGGCAGTAGCCAAGAAGTCTTCTGCCTAATCAGGTAGGAACCAAGGTTTTTTATTATCACCTACAACGTATGTTGTTTTCCTGTCCATTTCAGTAATTAACTGTCTCTTACCCTCCACCAATGGTGTGAATCAGCTAAGTATATATCTGACAGGGAAGTTGAATGTACAAAAATGATATGGTGTGCGGTAAGGGACCCGAAGAGATCCATGTCCAAAAACGCCTTGGTATTCTTCGTAAGAAATGTGATTACAGAGGCTCATGAAAAATGTCTTGACTCCTTCAAGTTGCTTAGAGTAAGAGCTCATGAGGTGAGAGCGGTTGCTACTTCATTGGCGTTTCAAGAAACATGTCTATGAAGGACATCATAGATGCAATGTATTGGAGATGCAATTCGGTCTTTGCATCTCATTACCTAAAAGATGTCAGAGTGACGTATGCAGAAGTGCTTCTCTCTTGGTCCGTTTGTTTCAGCGGACACAGTGCTGAGGACTTGGAGCGCAAATACTGATCCTTAAATTTTAGTGTTATGCGTACGTAACCTCTCCTGTGAGATATGTTCATGTTTTCTCCTGGCAGGGGCGCAAGATGTCGCACAGGCGGCCGTCCACCTTTGTCAGAAAGGAACTGGGTATGTATCTGACAGATGAGGGTGTACAAAAATTTTAATGGTAACTGTTAGCATTCGTTTATTTTGTTTGGTTTAGAGTTTTTTGGTCGTTTGCTAGAGTTCAGGGATAACTCCTTTCAATCTATAAGACTAACCCGGATGTTAGGGTTCAGGTGGTCGGGATCGGTGTTGTGCTCCTCGATTATGCTTATAAGCAGGTGTATTGTCATATTAGTGGATTAGCACCCATTGGCAAATACCTTCAGGCTCTGTCGAGTAAGTGGATAAGACCCCATTGACAGACCCACAAGACTCTTAGCCATAGGTCATTATCTCGCTGAGGCTCTTGAGGCGAAGCAGACTCCTGGGCAGTAGCCAGAAGTCTTCTGCCTAATCAGGTAGGAACCCAAGGTTTTTTATTATCACCTACAACGTATGTTGTTTTTCCTGTCCCATTTCAGTAATTAACTGTCTCTTACCCTCCACCAATGGTGTGAATCAGCTAAGTATATATCTGACAGGGAAGTTGAATGTACAAAAATGATATTGTTATGATACAATAAAGTTTTGTACATACTTACCTGGCAGATATATACGATTAATTGCCTACCCATCCTCCCCTCAGGAGACAGGTGGAAGAGAAAATCTGATTAGAAAAACGGAATGTTCCTATTCTGCCAAACCCAAAAAAAAAAGCGGCAGGACGGTAGATCACCTGACCTACCTGTAGTGTGTACTGCGAAATTCGAATTTCTGTCGGAGACGACGGAGTCTATAGCTAAGTATATATCTGCCAGGTAAGTATGATACAACTTTATTGTATATAACAATATCATTTTCAGGTTCCCATGCACCTGGAGGATGTCCCCAAGACTGCCATCATCACGCCTTCGGCTCCTACGTCTTCCATTACTCCACCTTCGGCCCGCACCATGTCCCTCTAACACAGGTCCTGGTCCCGAAGGGGAAACCAAAAAACCTGACGTGGGGAGCTGAACAAGCGCAGGCTTTCAATGACATGAAAAGGGTCCTTGCCAGAGCCGCAACCTTATGCCACCAAGACCCTACTGCACCCTAACGCCTCACCACTGACGCCAGCAACGTCGCCTGCGGGGCTGTCCTCGAGCAGATGGTCCAGGGCAGGCCCCAGCCACTTGCCTTCCACAGTAATAAACTCTCACCCGCCGAGACGAGATACAGCACGTTCGACCGCGAGCTCCTGGCGGTGTACCAAGCAGTGCGCCACTTCCGCTACCTCCTCGAGGGTGCCCCTTTCACTATCAGGACAGGCCTCTGCCCATTGGTGCACGCCTTCACCGAGGCGGGCGACGCCTGGTCAGCAAGACAGCAGAGGCACCTGGCGGCCATCGCTGAGTTCAGCTGCACCATCCAGTACGTGCCCGGCGAGAAGAACCCCGTGGCGGACACCCTCTCGAGGATAGAAATCAACGCCGTGCACCTCGGGATTGACTACGAAGACCTCGCCCGAGAACAGGCCGCCGACCTGGAGACCGCCGCATATCGCCAAAAGCTATCACCGCCCTCAAAAGTTGGGATGAGTGCCCTTCGACACGCGGGCACGACGCTCCTCTGCGACATCAGCATGGGCCGCCCGCGCCCGCTGATTCCAGCCTCCCGAAGGAGAGCCGTATTCGACGTCATACATGGACTCTCGCACCCCTCGGGCCGGACGACGATGCGCCTCCTGATGGAGAAGTTTGTCTGGCACGGAATTCGGAAGGACTCCCTCGAGTGGGCCAGGACCTGCATGCCTTGCCAAACAAGTAAAGTCAGTCGGCACACAGAATCAGGCGTGGGGGAATTCCCGCAGCCGAAACGAAGATTCAGCCATATTCACATAGACGTCGTGGGTCCCCTGCCCCCGTCGGAAGGCGTTCAGATACCTCCTTGATGATAATCGATCGCTCCACCCCAGATGGCCTGAGGCGACGCCGATGTCGAAGGCAACCACCAAAGCATGCGCCGAAGCCCTTCTCGCCAGCTGGATCAGTCGATTCGGAGTGCCAGATGAGATCACGACGGTGGACTGCGGACTCCACCGATTGCCATGGGTCCTCTCGGCCTCAGGACCGCCCCTCGGGCGAACGGCGAAGCTTCACCTGGTGAGAAGGTATACGGGGAACCATTGACAGTCCCTGGCGAGTTCTTCCCGACCAATGCTGACGACGCCGACGTCTCCATCACCAGACTTCGGGAATCCGCCGGAAAATTCATGCCCTGCATCAAAACCTTCTCCGACAGAACCAAACACTTCCTCCCGAAGGCCCTATCATCATGCAAACACGTCTTCATCAGGGACGACGCCCGCCGCTAACGAGACCCTACCAAGGCCCCTTCCGCGTCCTCCGACGCACTGACGAGGCGTACCTCGTATCCATAAATGGTCGCGAGGACTGGGTCATGATCAATTGCCTGAAACCAGCCTTCCTTATGGACGAAGAGTCCTCCGACGCGGATTCCATAGGGCGCCTCACTCTTCCTCGGAAAGAAGCGGCTCTATCGGTCGCCAAACCACCCAGTCGTAGCCGCGGCCGCCTCGGAAAGACGGTCGAACCCCCCGAGGGTCACCTCAGGGGAGGCATCCCGTCCCCTAAAATCCCCGAGGACCTACCACAGCAACTGATCTCGCGCACCCGAGGCCGCCTTCGCCGGCCCGCTCGCTTCTGCGAGTAACGATCGGAAAGAAATCATCCAACAATAATGCCTAATTATTGTCTTGGGGGGAGTATTTGTAAGGACAATGCTTTATCGCAATTTTCTCTGTATGTAATTCAACATTCGTGTTGTTCTTACTTCCCTCCTCGAGAGCGTTCAGCGGGCTTTCCGCCAATGTATAGATCTTGTAATATCATATTGTATGCACTTTTGTATTCTGTGTTATATGTCTCTCAAGAAACACAAATCGGGTCTCGCCGACCCACTTTTACTCTCTCGTGGGTCGGATACCACATTTCCGCCTGCATGCTGTATATTTGAATTTCCCTTACCTGTAATAAAGTCAGTATACTACTACCTGCCCCTTTGTCCACACCTCACAAAAGCATAGGCATAAATATTTTAGGAATCGGTTGGGTATTAGCCAATAGAAAAACCTGAATATGACTACTACGTTCTCCAAAAAAAAAAAAAAGATAAAAAAATGACTCCTATGGAAGTTGGGTGGAGCCTAGCACCCAAGGGTGAGTCACGTAAGAAATCAACATTCAAATGAATGGGTGCTTGATCTGTGTAAAAGTGTTAACATAAAGAAAATACTTTGAAAAATCTGAGGAGCATCCACAAGAGATGTGTAAATTTTCTGGTAATTATGTATTACAATTTGGCAAGTTATCTCGCCAGTACTGCAGTTATATACACCATTGTCTGTATACTTCAGTCAAAATTTTTATTAAGTGATATCTCTGTGCAGAGCTCTTCTTTAGAATTAACATTATTTGATGTATGGGTAAAAATTTTTTTTTCTTAACTACAAATTTGCTACTCAAATGAGACTAACAAAATGCTCAAATAAAAAAAATGTTTCATTATGAAAAAACAATACTTTAGGTGTAATGCACTTATTTAGTGTTTTGCATTACACGTCTGTACCGTAAGAGCCATGATTAAGAACAGAGTTGATTTTATCAGACAAAACTCTAATTCCTGAATCTTACATTATTCATGAAACCTAGAACAAAAAAACCAATTGGGTTCCAGCATTGTCCACATACCCTCATTTCCAGCTGAAAGTTAACAAAAGATTGACAATGCACTAGCCATACTTACCCAAAATGCACAGAAAAAAAAAAACACTCAGGAGACCCACTTGGGGAAAAAAAGGGGGAAAAAAAAAAAGTCCTATGGGAAAGAATATTTATCACTTGGTAACAAGTTTTCCTCTGTGTTATTATGTTACACAAACAGTATTAAGGAGACTTAAAAGTAGAGCCAAAAAAACTAATATAAAGACTAGATATATTAGAATAAAAAAGAATATTACCAGTTTTGTCTTTCATTTCCATGTTAACAAATTTGGGGGAGTGCAGTTAAAAAGTTTGTTCCAATGGAAATACAAACAATTACCTTTTATATGGGAATATCTTCGTGTGATTGTTGGTTAAACATGGTAATAAGGCTTTCAGGTGGTGGAGTTAGGGGGTGAGTGAGGAATACTCCTCACTTTCCTCGTGTACCGCTTTTCTTGGCTGCTAAGAACAGACATGAGCTCATTCACTTCCTGTCATTTGGTTGTTGAATTTGGATGAGTAGTTTGCTCTTATTATTTTTATATTGGTTTATTCATTTAACTGCATTGTACTTGTATGTTAGGTTCTGAAATTGAGAAAAACATGAACAAGGTATGTAGGTGTTTTATATCTCCTGATGTGATAGTCATGCCTCTGGCAGGCAAGATAACTGCTCACATACCTGCATAAAAACCAGATGTCTGCTTCCGTCTTGTCCAAATGCGAGCTCTCAGGTTCATATTGGATCATTTTATTGCAGTGTCTTACCGAACAATTATACAGCTGTAGGTTCCCTATGAATGGCAGACAATAGATTCAAAACTTCCACGGTGGCGCTGCCAGCGCTGATGTAGGTGATGTCATCTCCTTCCACTCGAGGGAGCTACAGGTACAACTGCCCAGGTAACATCAATTCGTTCTCTGCTGGCTTCTGGTGAACATCGTTGTTTGGTGCAGACTTTTTTTCATTTGTTGGGAAGTTTATTTCTCCAATATCGTCGAAGAATATTCAACTTCGTGTTTGTGGGATTGTAGCTTAATTTCTTTTCTGCAATTTGTGGCTTTACCGTCATGGACTCTAGTCCTTCAGTAGTTTTGTGCCAGAGGGTGCAAACTAGGCTAGTTAAATCAATTATGATTCGCACACTAAGTGCATTAAGTGTAGGGGTTGTGAATGCTCGAGAGAATCAACTTGTGATGAATGCAAGGATTGGAGTGAACAACAGTGGAAAGTTTTTGTTTCTCACTCGGGGAAGGTAATTAAAGATAGGAAGAGGAAGGTGGCTCTCAGAGCTGAAAATAAAAGTAGTTTAGCTTCTGCTTCTTCTATCGAAGCACCTGCTCCTATTCCTTCTTCTCCTCTCATTATGTCTCCGATCTTGAGTCCTCCTACTCCTGCACCTGTAACTCCCTTGCCAACTTCCTGTGGAGTTTCTTCTGACACCATTGCTAACCTCGAATCTAAATTTGAAAAGAAATTCGATGTATTAGCAAATACTGTTATGCAGTTAGGGTTATCTGTAAAGTCTTTCATTGAAAAAACTTCTAGTGAAGTGAGAAGTGTCAGTGCAGTGCAACCTGAGGGATTGGCTGTTTGTCCCGATAGTTCTCCTAGACGAAGGTCCCTGTCCCGCTCTCCTGCCTCGGGGAGAAGACATACCGGAGGTCCAAGGGAGACTGTCGGGGTTTGCCCACAGACAGCCGCTTCCTCCGTCGATCCTGTGGTGCGACAGCAGGAGTCGACTAAGCACCATTGGAAAGGTGTGTCGTTTAGTCATCAGTTATCGACAGAGTCGAGTGATTCGTCGCCGGTTAGACGTCATAAGTGGCGTGATTCTTGAGCCTCACGTCCGTTGAAAAGACATTCGACTGAAGGAGTGTTCTCTCTGCCCCCTGTGAAGAGGAACAGAGAAATAGACAACCCTTGCCCGTCGTGTAGCGTAGCTACATGGACTTCGCCACGGACTCTCACGACAGCGACAGCTGCCTTCAACTCGATTGCACAACAAACTGCTCCGAGTCCGTCGAGAACTTCGACTCATCTAGCAGTCGAAAGTTTACCTTCGACATCGCATACGACAGAGAATTCGACTGGTGCGAGACCTCCGGTACTGATCGTGTCGAAATCCACAACTCCAGAAGACGAGATTTAGTTCCTTTACATTGACGTTGCAGGAGCTGATGAACTGGATGAAAGAAAGCAAAGTTATTCTGAAGAACAATGAGTCAAATCAAGAACTCTCTCTGTTGCCTATCTCTTAGGATGACGAGGAGGACTTAAAAGCGGACTCTATTCCCCTCTCGTCCTATTCGAAGCTGTTACGCTATCTTCTGGATATGTACCTGGATTACTTCATAGCAGCCACTCCCAGGTCACCTGCTTCCATCTTCCTGATGAGAAGGAAGAATTTCGATCCTCTTCTCCCGAAGCTCGTACTGTCTAAGGCTGCTAAACGATCGCTTCGTGATACAGAAGACTGGTTGAAGTTCAAGAGAGAGCTTGGGAAAGCAACTTTTGCCTAACCTCTTTTGAAACTGGTCAAAAAGAGTTATAGGTTCTACGTAACCGGAGAAGCTCCCTCCATGGGAGTGTCTGCCTCCTCCCAGGGGAACTTCTCTGGCCTGATAGATGCTAATAGGAGGTCCGCATTTGCAGCAGCAAAAATATTCTTGTTCCGACACGGGATACAAACTTTTCGGTCCTTTTACAATAGGAAGGTTATTAGCAGCAGTTGGATAGGTCGTAAGCTTTCGAACAAGGGGTTCGGTAGTTAACTGCTTGTCCGACAGTGCGCGCGCCACGTGACTGGGAGGTGAAGAACCACTTTTGCTTTGGGCCTGCTGGTGGATAGACGTGTTTATCTTCGCTCTCTGCCCGCTTTTTCGTCGTTTGCTTTTCGTATAGTTGTGTTTCTTTTTCTGTTTACATTGTGTGACTGAAAATTGTAAGTACAATTATTCACTATTCTTTATTATTCAATTACATTGAAGTGATTTGTTTTGGATCATGAGTTCTCTGCGCCCTCCTGTACCGACGATTGCAGGGACTGAAGGGCGTAAGTGCGGGAAATTCAGAAGTTTCCCAGAATTGATCCTTATATTTTGTGTGCTCGGTGCCGAGGGCGAGAGCGCGCGTGCACCGAGCCGTGTATTTGGGTGAATGGGGTTGTAGTGAAAATTGTAAGTGAGTACTCTTTTTCATTTATATTTTTGCCCTGTGCGCTCGGTGCCGAGGGCGCGAATGCGCTCGGCACGAGCCCTTTATTTTGTATGAAAGGGAGATCGCAAGTGCAGTATTCTTTTTCATTTTCATATATTATTTTGATTGCATCATATTCATTGGAGCAAGTTTTCCTCTCTTACCCAGCAATTGATCCTTCCCCTTTTAATTTGTGTGAAAGTGAAATCGCAAGTGCAGTTTTCTTTTTCATTTTCATATATTATTTTGATTGCATCAATTCATCATGGATCAAGGTCTCCGCTCATAATCGGGATGGATCCTTTCCCCTTGCGCTCGGTGCCGAGGGCGCGAATGCGCTCGACCCAAGCCCTTTATTTATGTGAAATTTGGGTGGAAATGTACTCTTTTTTTCATTTTATATTTTTTGCCCTGTGCACTCGGTGCCGAGGGCACGAATGCACTCGGCACGAGCACTTTAATTTTGTGTGAAAGTGGAATCGCAATTGCAGTATTCTTTTTCATTTTCATATATTATTATTGATTGCATCAATATTCATTATGGATCAAGATTCCACTCAGACCGGGAATTGATCCTTATGCCCTTGCACTCGGGCCGAGGGCACGATTGCTCTCGGGCCGTGCCGTATATTGTTTTGGGTGCAATGGGTGCTGTGCGGGGGTGGGGAAGCGGGGGCCTGCCCCCCCCTCAGCTCCCGCGGATGGCCCTTCCCCTTTGGGGGGGGAGCGGGGCGGTTATCCGGGTCCTTCTCCTCGCCCAATCTGTCGAGTGCGGAGGAGGGCGCTCGGTGCCCTGACGTACAATTGTATTCGTGGTCTGCCGCTCGTTCGGGGTGGGGCTCGCCCCCCCCCAATCACTCTACTATTGCTTCCGCAGGTACTACTGCCACGAGGGATAACCTTGGTCAGGTGTGGGCGTTGAGCGGTGTCCACGACAACAACCTTGTCGACTCCAGGGTACGCCGCCCCTCCTCAACTGGTATACTCACCTCACGTGGTAATAGTCTCACCTACAACCGCTGTGCAGGCTGTTCGCCTAACCGAGGGGGGGCCGTGCCGCCGTCGCTCGGGGTGGCCGCGCTGCCGTGACCAGACTTTCACTGCCTAGGACTACGCCCCTGGACCTGCCGCCGTACCAGGATGCCGCTGGCTGCTGCTTCCACCTCCTGTATTACCGGTGCTGCCTGCCGTACCTGCCGATACTGTGCTGGCTGTCCCTGCTGATGCTGTGCTGGCTGTGCCTGCTGTTCCTGCCGTTCCTGAGATGCCCATACCTGCTGACGTCGTCCCAGTTCGTGGTGGTGCTGCCCGGACTTTGGTCTGTCTATACAGGTGCGTCCAGGCCCTGTGGCTTTGGCTACAGCAGCCCGGCTCCGCCCTGGATGATGGTAGATCTTACGTCTGTCCTGAGGAAGCTGACGAAGAAGAGGGAGGAAGGTGTCGTCGTCGTCGTCGTCGTCTTCATCTTCTTCTTCGTCGTCGGCTGCCGCCTCTTCCCCTTCAACTTCCAAGGCTTCACAGCCGAGGAAGAAGAAGGTTGCCTCCTCCCCTCCTAAGAAGTCTCCCTTGGGAGCTTCTCGGGACCCGTCTCACCTCGGAGGGACGGGGGAGTTCTTCCGCTGGTCCTCCTGCTCCTTCGGGAGCGGGGCCCGTCTCTTCTTCCGCAAGGAAGAAGACTACGGGGGACCAGAGGTGGTACCAGCTAACACCGGTACTTCCTCGCCTGGTGTCAGGGGCTCTGCCACTACACCAGGTTCCGTCTCGGCCTCTCGTCCGCGAGAGATACAGAGTGTACCATCACCTACCAGTGACCGTGCAGCCAAGAATCAGACGCCAGAGCTCGCTCGGCGCCAGTTTCACGGCACGGAGCGGAAGGCTGGTGAGAGCCGCTCAGGCGCCTCCCACCAGGCCAGCTCTCGCTCTCGTAGTGACCGGCTGGCTACCCGGGTTGACGTGACGGTCTTGGACTGGCCACGGGCCGAGGCTGGGAAGAGGTCCCCCCGATTGCCGGCGCCAACCACGGCTGTGGCAGCGGTGTGACGCACCGTGAGAGCAAGCATCGGTCTCACCGTGACAAGGGTCTCTGCAGGTCGCCTGACCGTCGCTCCCACAGGGAGCGAACGGGTATGGCAACCAGCAGCAGTTCCCCTGACACACGAGATCGGGGCCAATGTTCTCGGTCCAGCCGTTCTCCCCAGGGAAACGACTCGACTAGGCCTGCAGCTCGATCCCCACCACGGGTTGGCGATTGCCTGCAGCCCTCCAAGCCGCTGGTTCAGCCAGCGAGTGAAGGGGAGCGTCAGGTCTTCCTCTCCCATGCCTTCAACTTCCTCGGTTTACACCGGGAAGAGCGAGGCACAGCGCAGTGATCGTGAGGGGCGCACCCCGCACGATCCTGTCACAACTCCGTATGTACCAGGCACGATCTTCGGACCAACCAGGACGTACGCGCAAGTGGCAGGAGGAGACCGAGAGGGCTGTCGCTGTTCCCCCTCCTTAAGGAGGAGGTTCTCGGAATATGCTCTTGTTCGAGGGGCTTGACGGTCCTACTCTGCAAGATGCTGTGACTTCCGAGATCCAGAGGAACTTTGCCGAGGTTATGGCGCTGATTCGTCAGCACAACGACCTCGGGGAAGGATTGCCACTCCCACCTTCCGAGCCCAAGTCCCGGCTCGAGTCGTTTTGGGGCCCGAAGATGGGAACCCAGACCGACGTGGGATTGCCGCGATCAGAGCTCGTCGACTCTGTCTTGAACCAGGTTGAGTCTCTTGTCTCCGGACAAGAAGGCTCTCTCAGATCTGGCCGGTCGAACAAGCTACTTCCACCTCCTCTACTGCGACAGCGGCATTTCTACGTGTCTTCGGACACCGTATTTAAATACCTTCGGTCCTCTGAGAGGTTTCGACCTCGACAAGGACGGAATGAGTCGGAGGACGGTATTGGCGCTCTCCTGTCAGGTGTCGATTAGCCACCCAGACAATGTTCACAGTGGCGGCAGACCCTTACCTACCGTGCGAGTTCGTAACCCTCCTCGGGAAAACATTTTTTCAAAAATCCTGACGATATGTTTTCCCAGACTCTGAGAGGCCGGCGATGGCTGCTCCTACTCTTCTCCAACTGCTAGTTCCGCTGGGAAGGCGAGCGAGTATCCAATTCCTCCCCCATTCCCTCTCTCCTTACGGCTATGAGGGAAAGGGGAGGGATCCTACAGAGATTTCTCTGTAGGATCCCACGTTGGGGACTGCACTACTGGGGGGACCTTCGGGTCCTACCTGACGTAAGCCCCGGTCGTTTGAGGAGGGATCCTGCCCCATCCTTGATTTCTACGGGAATCGACGAGGACCACCAGCCGATATCGTTTGACGAATTCTGTGTGGGGGTTTTGCAGAGTGCTTAGAATTCTGTGGTTTAATTTCTAGCACTCTCAGAGTGTTCGAGTTTTTTACGATCTCCAAACACTTAGGCGAGACCACGGTCCAAAGTGAGCGAGGACAAGAATTCCCGATAATTGTTACCACGATAATCGGGAACCTCGCTTATGCTCGAATTCCTGGAATTTCTAGCATTTGGAAGAAGACTGCTGCTGAAAGAAGAGTATTTCACAGTAGGCGACCAACCTGGAATAGAGAAGAACGGACGGGAACATCCAGTTTGGCTTGAACTGTCTTCTTCGGTATTCTGTTCACCATTGAAGCTTTCCTTCAGGGAAGACTTCTTCGCTCTCTTGACTAGAGAACGAAGGCGGTCGATCTCCAATCCTTATTCTCATTCCTCGAGGGGGAAAGAATTTAGGATGGAGGTCGTTGTACAGAACCTACAAATATACTACGTATATTACCCTCGCGACATGATTCTGTTAAGCAGTTGAATTGTCCGGGGGGTAGGCGCATACCGTAGTTAACTCTACGGGATTGTTACCGAGACGAATTGTATCTTAATTGAACTGCAACTTGGGGCTGCCTGCAGCCTCCTAGGAGTTACCAGTTTCGTTTTAGATACTTGGTATTGTCACAACGACAACAAATCAGCTTTTGTATTTACCGAATCCGTTTCGTTAAATATAATTGCTAGAGCGTATTTTTTTATGCTCTATGGTTCTAGCCGAACGCATTCCTACGTGGAATGGATTACGTGGCAACTCAGGATGACGAGTCAGTGAGAGCTGCTGTGTACTGAAGTGCCTGATAGCAGCTCAGTATCAGCTGGGTGTCCGAGATTCACAGGCGGTTATGTCTCTCTCCCCTGCTTTGATTGACTACCGAACCGTATCTCTGCCCAACAATCACGGACTTAGGTCTCTGATTAATGGGGATTCTCGCATACATGAAGGACCATCTACTGCTGTGACGCTCGATTTCATCGCCTTCGACATTGCAAGAATTTTCAACAGAGATATCTCTTGGACTCTTTCATCTTTCTGTTTACCGCACGGTAACAGAAGTCTGTACTAGTCTCCCGCTGCATTGCACTGCGATAATGCGAATGATTTTTGCAGACATCTGAGTTTGTCTTCAAAATATCTCGTATTCGTAGGTGTGCAATTCTTCATTGTTCACCCTGAATTAACAGATGTGTCAGAAGACATCGCCTACTCTCCGACCTGACAGCTCTACTTCCAAATGTTCAGTCCATGAGAAGCAGTTCTTCAGGCAGTACTTCCCTGTGTCTTCTGTGTCTTCATTACTGGAAAAGTGCTCCGCTTTCATTGCAACTACAACACTCACCGGACAGCAATGAAATAGCGGTTAGCGTTCTCAGTCTTTGTAAGCACAGGTTCAGAATCTTGAGAATCCTTCTCTCGATTCAGCTGTGAAGACGTAGGTTGCATTTTCTGTCTACCTTCGTCTTCAACGGCACATAGTGTTGTTTCTCCTTAGCTGAGATTCAACTATACTATGAGATGTCTTGCCATCAGGGACCTCGGTCTCTAGAAGGCAATTGACTTTCGCCTGTTGGGCACATGCCTTAAGAGAATCTTCACCTCGCCGTCTGGCATCAGTGACGAACAAATTAATTTGTTTAGTCTCGGCATAACCCTTTTAGGGCGAAGGTCACGTGACTTGCTCGGATGCTTGGACAACTTGCCTCCTACCGAACGCTGTCAGTTGGCAGCTGTCAGAGCGCCCGAGTCAGTTACAAACTTCACTGTGGACTTAGTTCGGTTGTTCCAGATCAATCTTTTCTTCATCCTAACGGCTTGTCCCAGTACCCATACCATCGACACCCACCATGGAGTGTCGGTGTCCTATCCACTACCGAGAAGAAGGACTTCACTGCATGGGGATAGGAGAATGTGAGACACTTCGATGCAGACGCATAGACCAGTATGGGTACTGGACATCACCGAAGTCGAGAAGAGGGATAGGTCATGCGACCATTCCCTTCTTTTCCTCTGAGGTAATTGCTTGACTTTTCCTGCGGTCAAGTATCCAGGGGATGGGGATCCATGACGCTTTATTTCGTACCGAACTTTGTAGCGAAGACTCAGAACCCTTTGGTCCCTGACGATCGGTTAGAGTCCTTCACAATCCCCTCCCTAATGGACTTCACCGCCTTCGATGCGAAGGAGATGCTGCTTTGTCCTGTGAAGGCGCGACGGCACGACGGCGCTATCTGAAAAAACTTGACATCCCAGGCTGAGTGTTGAAGCCTCTTCGTCAGCACCAGGATGACCTAGAAGTAGTAGACTCCCTCGAGTTCCGCAAGAACTTCTCCATGGCGCAGGTACTGAAGGCAGGGGTCTGGTACAACCAGACCACTTGCACCTCCTTCTGCCTTCGGGATATTGCCCACAGGTCCTTGGATCGTTTTCCTTGGGACCTGTGGTGGCTGCTCAACACGTTGTGTAGCTAACCCAGACCCTTGCAGGCTGAATAGCATCGAGTCCTGGTGTGACTGTAAGAATGGATGAGTGAATGAGAGAGTGACTGGCTCCTCTTCCCATCTTTTTCTCCCCCTCTACTTGTGGGTAGAGGGATACGGTCGTCACCTTGCTGGATAAGGACGAGATGCAGGTGAGCTACTCGACAGAGCCCCATCCCTTTTCACTAGGGATGGGAGCAAATATCCACCACTTCCTCCTACAACAGTGGATGCCAACAAGAGACAAACCCATAACTTTATGTTGCCTCTTGCAAACAGGAACAAGTTCTTGCTTGCTGGTACGAAGAGATACGCTTGCCTCTCTCTTAGTACTTGGTCCAGAGGTCTGACCATTGATCCTGCGGTGCACACCCCGATCAATCGGACAGAGGCTTGGATCCCTCCCTCGCTCTTACAACCAGGGAGGCAGTCCAAGGTTGGGCGAACACCAGTCTGTTCACAAAAGACTCAGATTCCTCCCACCAAGAAGTGAGTCTTCCTATTGTAAAAGGACCGAAAGGTTTGTATCCCATGTCGGAACAAATGACAATTTGTCCAAAATTGCATTTTTCGTAACTATACAAACCTGAGGTCCTTTTACACATAGCCCCCACCTCATGCCACCCCTCACTCTGCAGTTTTTGCTTGGGCCTAAAGCAAAAAGCAAAAGTGATTCTTCACTTCCCAGTCGTGCGGCGCGCGCACTGTCGGACAAGCAGTTAACTACCGAACCCCTTGTTCGAAAGCTTACGACCTATCCAGCTGCTGCTAGTAACCTTCCTATTGTAAAAGGACCTCAGGTTTGTATATCTAGGAAAATGCAATTTTGGACAAATTGTCATTTTACATCTCCTGAATTGAACCACTTGGTAAAGAATATCTTCAAGATTTTAGAGATTATGAGTTTTCTTGGACTGGACGATTGGAGCCCTCACTACGAAAATAGAAGATTGCCCTACTCTCCAGGAGGACCTGGCAGTGGACTGCCTTGGAGTTTTGTCATGCGCCGACAAATCAGTTCGGGATGATTGCGATGAGCTTGCCTCTCTTTCACATGCGGGACCCTCAAGAAAAAGGCAGCTCTGGTGTTCTTTTTTGTTTCAAGACGAGTCGCTTCACCTCAGAAGTCCGCCCTTATGTTTCTCCTCTCGACAAGAATTATCTGTTTCCCGAAGAAACAGTGGCCAAGACACTCTCCGCACTGGAAAAAAAGTCTACTAATGACTTACTTGCTCAGTCTTCTAAGCGAGTTAAACCTTCGACTGTGACGCCTACCACTTCGGAATCGCCCTTGCAGAAGAAACCCTTTCGAAGGGGCAAGTCTAGACTGTTCGTCAGGCTTCGATCGAATTTACGACTCCCGTCCAAGGCCTCGCCCGTCCAAGGCCTCGACAAAATAAGACACTAAATCGTCCAAGTGATCCTTCAATCCTTCATGCTCTGGTAAGGGGCAGACTGAGCCTCTTTTGGGAGGAATGGAGTCGCAGAGGGGCAGAACCCTGGGTAACCCAAGTTCTCCGGTTCGGTTACTCCATTCCTTTCAAAGACACTCCCTTCTATCCAATGTTCCCATCGTATTGCCCTCCTACTCTTCAGGCTCGGAGACGTTTGTAGCTTTAACTCAAAAAATAGAGATTCTTATGCAGAAGGCGGTCGTAGAGGAGATAAGTGACAGACCATCCACGGGGTTTTACAACTATCTGCTCATAGTCCCCAAGTCATCAGGGGGCTGGAGGCCTGTGCTGGACATATGTGCACTGAACTTGTTCGTTCAGAAGACCAAATTCAATATGGAAACGACTCGTTTGGTGTTGGAATCCCTTCGCCAAGGGGACTGAATGGTATCCCTGGATATGCAGGACGCATACTTCTACATATTAATTCACCAGGACTCCAGGAAATACCTTCGGTTTATGTTCATGGGCAAGACCTATCAGTTTCGAGCTCTTTGCTTCGGCCTCTCGACAGCACCGCAGGTATTTACACGAGTGCTAACTCCGCTGGGGAAGTGGCTTCACCTCCTGAACATCAGTGTCACTACCTAGACGACTGGCTTCTCCGCTCCTCTTCGGAAAGTCAATGTATGAAGGATCTCAAGAGGACTCTTTCATTAACTCACTCGTAAGGTCTCCTTATAAACGAGGAGAAATCTCAGTTATTCCCGACTCGGAGCATTCTCTATTTGGGGATGACTCTGAACTCTCGAGTTTTGTACATTCAACTTCCCTGTCAGATATATACTTAGCTTTAGACTCCGTCGTCCCGACAGAAATTCAAATTTCGCGGCACACGCTACAGGTAGGTCAGGTGATCTACCGCCCTGCTGCTGGGTGGCAGGACTAGGAACCATTCCCGTTTCCTAATCAGATTTTCTCTGTCGCCGGTTCTGACAACTCTGTTGTTGGTTCCTCCTGATTTGGATTTCGTTTTTTGCTTGACGGGGATCTTTTGGCCGTCTTTTGGTGATGTATTGGATCTTTGGCTTGGCATACGCATTATTATCTTTTTTTTTTTTTTTTTTTTTTTTTTTTTTTTTGAGTCAGTCGCTAGTACTGTCGTTAGTTTATGTGATTGAATGTATATCGTTAGACTACCGAACGAGCGGTTACGGTAGATCCTCACACTGTAGAATTGATTTTTTGTTTTTTATGAAAATGCAGTCAATTATCGTTCTGTTTACATTGACTGATTGACAGTCGTTATTATGAAAACTTTCGTAATAATGACGGTATACGTGTGCTGTATGCATTGAATTTGCGGTATTACAGTAAATTTGCTGTATTACAGTGGATGTATACAGCTCTTTTGTATCAGTAATTTTTACGTACTATATAATTTTACTGAATGATAGTCATTATTACGAAACTTTTGATATGATTTAATTACTTAGATAACCTTCTTCATTTCTGAAGTTTGTTGTGTAGTTATTTAACACTTACTGATTTTTCTGGCATGAATACAGAGTTTTGCAGAATGAAATTGCAGTTGCTTGCAATGGAAGGTAAGAGTGCTGTGAAAGATTTCTGTGCAGTATTCACAGTGTAGTGGAGGGGGGCGTCTGGTTGGCTCTGCAACGCTCCCAGGCCTAGACCTCTTCCAAACTCCCAGGCCCAGAGGAGGAGGAATGTCAAAAGCCTTACAGAGGTTGTGGAGGATCCCCACAGATCAGGCGTCCCTTCGTCGGGATCTGTGTCTTCCCAGACTGCCAGGGATCGCCGTTGCAAAGGCATCCAGTAGAGTGTCTTCTCTTTGGCCGATTCCGCTTTGCCCAGGCATGAGGCTCTTCCCAGGCTCGAAGCGCCAGTGAGGCGCAAGTCGCAGCCTACAGCCAGACAAGCCGCCAGCCAGGCGCGAGCCGCTTTCCAGCCGCGAAGCGCCAGCCAGGCGCGAGGGTCTTTCCAGTCGCGAAGTGCCAGCGAGGCGCAAGTCCGCCAGCCTAGCGCCCAGCCGCCAGCCAGGCGCGAGCCGCCAGCCAGGCACGAGCCGCTTTCCAGCTGCGAAGCGCCAGCCAGGCGCGAGGCTCTATCCAGGAGCGAGCCGCTTAATAGACGCAAAGCGCCAGCCAGGCGCGAGTCTCCTTCCGGACGCGAACCTTCATCCAGGCGCGAGGCGCCAGACATTTTGCCTTCCGAGATAAAGCATTCTTCTAGACGCAAACGAGTTTCTGGAAGTGTCGATGACCGTGACAAAGGTGCAAGATGTCGCACAGGCGGCCGTCGCCTTTGTCAGGGCGGACATGAGACACCTTCCAGACTCTCCGAGCTACTTAGAAGAAGCCATTCTCCAAGAGAACACAAGACTGATATAACAGGTAACTCCTCTCAGAATAAACGCCTCACCTTCTGTTGATCACGATTCCCCATCAAGATGATGGCAAGAACTTGAGGATATTTCCGATGAAGAATCCCCTTCCTCGATGTCCCGATCGGACACGAGACGCCTGTTAGGAGAGATGCGCTTCCCAGCAGCACTTCTCCTTCCGTCTGCGAGGGTTCTTCCAGGCGCGAGGCACCAGACTGAAGATCGCCGTCTTTCGACCGCTCTTACTAGGACAGAAGCCCCTCTCCTTATGAGTGAGAACCTGACTCCCCAGTCAGGCTCTCCTCTCCTTGCAGGCGCTTTTGCACTTACCAAGCGCTCTTCTCAGCAGTTGCCTTACTACCTGGTAGGCGCCCTTAATCGGAGAAATGTCTCTTCTCTTTGTTTTCAGAACTGCGCTGCCGAGTGGGGACCTTCGGGTCCTACCTGGCGTAAGCCCAGTCTTTGAGGAGGGATCCTGCCCCTTCCTCGGTTTATACGGGAATCTAGACGACGACCACTGCTGATCGTCTGACGAATTCAGTGGGGTTTCGCCGAGTGCTTTAGATTCTGCGGAATTTCTGGCATTCGCAGTGTTCGAGTTTCTTACGATCTCTTAACACTTAAGCGAAACAATGGTCCTCAGTGAGCTACACGAGAATTCCTGATGATTTTTACGATGTTCGGGAACCTCGAAAATGCTCGATATGTTCTGTCATGTTAGTGGGCTGGCCCCCATTGACAAGATCATAAAGGTTCTGTCATGAAAGTGGGTAAGCCCATTGAGAAGATCCAAAAAAAGGCTTGTCATGTAAGCGGGTTAGTCCCCATTGACAAAAACCCTAATAAGGTTATGTCACGTAAGTGGATAAGACCCCATTGACAGATCCACAAGAACTCTCAGTCATAGGTCACTACCTCGCTGAGGCTCTTGAGGCAAAGCAGACTCATGGACAGTATTCATGAAGTCTTCTGCCTAATAAGATAAGAAGCTTGAACTGTCGCCTTTGGGTCTCATCCTCGTTTCACATTGAAGTTTTTTTTTTCCTTCGGGAAAACTTCTTCTTTATCTTGACTAGAGAACGAAGATGGAAGATCTCCAATCCTTACTCTCTCTCTCTCTTCGTAGGGAAAAGAATATAGGATGGAAGTCGTTGTACAAAAACCTGCTAATATACTATGTATATTACCCTCACGACATGTTCTGTTAAGCAGTTGATTTGTCCGAGGTGCAGACGCATAAATGGTTAGCTCTATCGATGCCGACTGAGACGACGAGTATCCTAATTGGACTGCAAACCTAACAGGAGTTTCCAGTTTCGATTTTTAATACTATTGGTGTTGTCACGACAACACCAACTCAGCTTTTGTATTTACCGAAATCTGTTTCTCTTTAATATATTTGCACGAGCATATTTTCTGCTCGATGGTTCTAGCAGAACCCATTCCTTCGTAGAATGGAATAGTTGGCAACTCAGGATGAAGAGGCGGTGAGAGCTAACGTTGTTAGAGACTGTTGTGTTTGCCATAGCAGCTCAGTACCAGCTCACCCGCAGTGATACGCGGTCTGGTACGTCTCTCTCTCCCGCAATGATGTACTGCCGAACTATATCTCTGCCCAATAATCACGGACTTAGGTCCCCTGATTAATGGGGATTCTTGCATGCATGAATGCTATCTTCTGCTATGTCGCTCGGTTTCATCACCTTCGACATTGCTAGTATTTTTTTTTTTTTCCACAGAGATATTTATTGGACTCTTTCTTTTTCTGTTTACCGCCCTGTAACGGAAGTCTGTAATAGTCCACCGCTGCTTCGCATTTAGTTATGTGGGATTGTTTTCTTCAGACATCGGAGTTTGTCTGCAGAAAATTTCTCATATTCCTAGATGTGCAAGTTCTTTGTTCACCCGAATTAACAGATCTATCGGAAGACATCGCATGTTCCCCGGACTGACAGTTCTGCTTTCTATATTCAGCCCATGAAAGGCAGTTCTGTAGGCAGTACTTCCCGGAGTTTTTCTTTGCTGAAAAACGATCCGCTTTCATAGCTAACGACTTTTCATCGGACATCATTGATTTAGAGTTTAGCTTTTCAGTCCTTGGTAAGCACGGGTCAGATTCTTGAGAATCTTTCTCTCGAATCGACTATGAAGAAGTAAGGGGCTTCTCTGTCCTACTTCGTCTTCTACGGCATATAGTGTTGTTCCTCCTTAACTGAGATTCAACTACTATGATAAGTTTCTCCTTAACTGAGATTCAACTACTATGAGAAGGTCTTGCCTTCAGGAACCTCGGTCTCTTGAAGGCATGTGACTTTCTCCTGTGGGGCTCATGCCTTAACAGAATCGTCACCTTCTCCATCTGACATCGGTGACAAACAGATTATAGTCTTTCGGCTTAACCCTTCAATACGATGGTCAAGTGACTTGCTCGGATATGAGAGTCTTCGTCTCTTCTTGAGCATGCTTAAACAAATAATAATAATAAATAATCTTCTTGAGCAACTTTCCTCGATACCGTACGCAGTCAGTCGGCAGCTGTCAGAGTGGCCGAGTCAGTTATGCGATACGATGTAGGCCTAGTGTTGTTCTCTGACACGTCAGAGTAGCGAGGGGAAGCAGCACTAGGGACGTATGAAGTGTCAGGCATCTGGAAGGGGGACCATGTTAACTGATACTTCGTCTTTCAACTGTATGCAGTCTTTCTGGCTCTTAAGTGGTTTCAGTATGTAGTCAGAGACGCGGTGGTCCAAGTCAATTCGGACAACACCACGGCTCTGTCATCCTTCAGAAACAAGGACACATTCCTTCTCCCTTTAGGAGGTAACAAGAACCCTTCTTTTGGACGGAGGAGAGAGGAATCGCGCTCCTTACCAGATTTATTCAGGGAGAGAGAGGACTGTGAGGGCGGACCTGTTGAGCAAGAGGAACCAAGTCCTTCCTTTGGAGTGGACCCTTAATCTCGATGTGTGCCTAAGCCTATGGGCCCTGTGAGGCAGGCCACATGTAGACCTGTGCGCCACATATCAGAACAGGAGACTGGACAACTTTTGCTCCGCGTTTGATTACCCGAGAGCAATAGCATTCGCGCTCTCCTACTGGACTGGTCAGGCATCGAGGCGTAGGTCTTTCCCCCACTCTAACTGGTGGGGGAATTGATGAAAAAGTTCCTGTCCTCTACAGGGACGACTCTAACCCTTACTGCTCCCTTTTGGCCCGCTCAAGAATGGTTCTCAGAGGTTCTGGAATGGATAATGTGTAAGTTTGCATATAAAATATGGAATGTTAGTCCATATATATAAAAGACTAAAACTAGAGGTCAATCAGATTGCTTGCAGGAATGTGATCAGACCAGAGACACTAAAGATGACGTATACAATAAAAGTAGGCTAAGATAACATGCCGTCATCTGTGGTCATTCATTTGTTTTGAAACATTAGTCCAAGCCTCCTGCTTGAGACAACTACTGCGACCTATAATTCAAATGGCCTACGTGATCTGTAGCGTGTCTCATCTGATTATGTGTTCGTATGTAACTATGTCATCTGATTGTATGTTCATATGTTCGAACTACTATCTGCTTCCTTCATAACTTGTAACCGAGATGGTAGGCAGAAGAGAATAGAGTTAGCTATCGTCATTAGAAGACCTGTACCTCTTTACCTAAGCTTTATCATGTAGAGAGAATAGAATTAGCCATCATCATTGGCAGAAGCGATCAAGCTATCGTCATTAGAAGACTTGTTACAATCCTACTTGATCTTCACCATGTAAATTCAGAGAATATAAGTATTTTTGTACTTCGGGTTTCTACTAGATCCTCACATCATTGCCGAATCATCATGAGTTTTAACACATCGTCGTCAATAACCAAAGAGATAATACCGACTTCGTAAAGTGATCTACAAACCCCAAGACACTCATGAATATGGAAGTGGCACTACCAACCGACTTAGCGTAAGATTATCGCAAGTCTAACATTTCCTCATAGGCGCCTTATTATACAAGGCAACAGCCCTAAAAGTGGTGGTCAGTGGTCCAGAGAACTCTACAAACTTCTACGAAGAAAAATCAGAATAATGAAGTATCACATAAGAACTCTTCAACGACGACGAAAGCAACAGATTCTTCAAGCAACTTAGTATCATCGTTTAGTGAATAAACTTCAAGAAACAAACCCGACGTGTCCTTTTTTCCTACGGCAATGCAAGCTTCGTCTCTTAGAATCATTCAAGAAAAACATTGTTAGTGAGCGTTTCCGGCACTTCAAGAAACAACTGAACGTGTCTGCAGCATCGGATCTACAAGGGCTCGAATCATCCAAACATCGCGCACGGGGGGGGAAACTCCAAGAACCAAAAAACCAAGGTCATCCGCTAAATAGAGAAGGAGGACCAAGGCAATGTGTCGTTATCGGAACACTGTGACTTCCCACAAAAGCAAGCTAAGTACAATTTTTTATTCATTTGAGTAACTTTGAGTGTTTCCTTTGCAGGTCGAATTTCGTTATTCCTGTGGCTGAAGTTACGAGACATTCTTAATCTTACTTTTTACAGAAATTATCTACATCATTGAGATTTCGCTACTGCGAGTTTTTATCTTTGAGTGTCTGTTTCCAGAAGTTCTACTGAAATATCATAATCATATATATGTTAATTTTATCATTTTGGGTGATTATTAATCCCTTACATAACAAATCATGTTAAACAGTGAATATGCGTTTATGCAGTGGACGTCTGTATTTATACAGATGCATGGACAGGGTCGTTAGGCACCGTAGTGATTAGAAAACACACAAAACAAGTGGAACACCCGTACAAATCTAGATAAATTAGAGGTAACACTATTTCGGGTCATGACAATAAATTGCTCCTTTGCAAAGTCCCGATCGCAGTTTTAGCCTTGAGTTTTTTTTAGTTATATAAAATATCGAACCTCAATGACTCAACTTAACTTTAAAAATACGGCTGGATTGCAAGGAATAACATGTCTGTAAAAAACTTTCATTAGGCTAAATGCGCTGACAGGATCCTCACTATTTCAAATTTTAGCAAAATAATAAACATTTCGAACGGAAACAGGGTCAGCGGCTAAGCAAACAATAAACACTTCGAGCAGAAACCCTAAAGCAAAAGTATATTTAAAGTATGTGTATCAGAATAATGTAATCAAACGTAATATTAAAAATTATGTTTTTTGGTCCGTGACGAGGAAAACCCGGAAGGAACACAGCACGGTGACTAACGACCAGGTAGTAATAATAATCTCTTTCATACCAATCGTCATAAACTGGTTGCATTCCGTCATCCAGGGTTCCCTATTATGTCACAGAAAGCCAAAATCACTGTTTTACTGGCCTATGATGCTTACAGATATAAAAAGCACATAACTAATTGTAACACGTGTCATGAAAACAAGGGATACACTAAGACACCTGTCAGTTTAGGGGCCTATCCTGTGCCAAATCAATCCTTGAAAGAATATACGTAGAATTATTAACAGAATTACGAGTCTGACAAAGAGGGAATAAACACTTCTTAGTGTTAATAGTTCCTTGACACGTTATATAGAATTAATAGCACTAAAAACAAACACCGCAATTGAGTGCGTTATAGTAAGCCAATGTGTTAATAGTGTCTCCACGTAATACCGGCGCTGTAAGCCGGAGAGTGTTGTGCAACGGCAGATATTATAATATTCTTCTCTGCTCCAATCAGTGCCTTAGAAATCTTTCAAATCACAGCTACTCGAGGCCTATTGGTCCTGTGAAATGGGTAAAAGAATGCAGTGTATGTGTTAGTGCTTGACCCCTCCCCTTACCGCAAAAATGTCACCCGACCAACCTCCATCCGTTGCGCAAGTGACCCTGGCACTACCGGTGCCTGTGCCCCACACACAAGTTCCGTACTCGCGAACAATTGTCTTTTTTATCTACAATACCAATCGAACCGTTCGACGTCGAGTCCGCTATACAATCTGTCGTGATGCCTTCTCCGATGAGGAAATCAACGTTGCATATACGAAATGCAAAGATCTGATACCAGAGAGCATTCTCAAGGAGCGATCCGCGAAGAACTTGTCCTCTCACAAAAAAATATCGTATATCACTAAGTGGCTAAGGACCTGCTCGGTGGAAATCTACGCCGATGACCCTTACAACCTGCCACCAAAGGGCCCTGCTGACCTAAGCCTACCTGCGGTGTACCACACGGCAGAAAATGCCTTCAAAACAGCAAAATCTCTCTCAGATATAATTGGAAAAAACTCAGAAAAAATTGAGGAGACAAATGATAAATTATCAAGAATCTGGGACGTGATCAAAGGACTACAGGAATCCCTAGACAGTCTTAAAACTGTGGAAACAAATAATCTCACACGGATCTGGGATGCGATCAAAGGAGTGCAGGGATCGATAGACAATCGCACTGATAGCCACCAGACTACTACGAATGCAGCATCCAGTTTTTCCTCGCCTCCCAGCAACACGAAGTGCCCCGTTCCGAGGGGACTGTTGATCCCCCAACCGCTTCTCCCTCCCCAGTACCTCCGTGGAAGATATATCTCCGGTGATGATTACTAGCCCTCGTAATCCTCCCCACCCTATCTCTCCCCCCACCCCCACCCCCCATCGTAGATGCAGATGAAACTGATCATCAGGGGTCTGGCGGCTGGCAGATTCAAACAAGCAGAAAGAAGAGAAGAACCTCCCGTTTGGCCGCCGGACCGGAGCCCAACATTCGTGTTTCACCTCGCCCGACACATGAGAAGAGATGTCACATAGTAATTCACAATCTGCGCTCATCGGTGACGCTAGATGCCATAGTGGAGAGAGTCAAGTTTCTCACTGGCTCTGACCCACTCATCTCCCACGAACTCCCATGCAGGATTAAACATAAAGTGGCTTACAGGATTACCTGCCTATTTCAACACCTCGACGTTCTTAAGGCGAGAATTTCGGTCCTAATATATTAGTTTCAAGATACAGACTAATCCGGGATCAACCACCCCCAGGGGAACTTACTGACACTCCAACCAGGGTCATTTCCACCGCAAGTGCCAGCCAACCGCCCCACGGCGAGTGACTGCCCACTCCCCCTGGCTAACCCCCCATCCCACCCAAATGATCAGCGCATTCATCTCCCATCTTCGTGAGTAGCCATGGATACATTAAACATAATCTCTTGGAATATCTTTGGCCTCAAGCGGAACAAATTCCTCTCCTAAACATGTTCTGTAAACAAAAATTTCAAAGGCATCATTGCATTGCAAGAAACGCTCCTCTGGCCACATGACCTTGCCATATCGATTCAATTCATGAAGACTTCAGAACCTTCTCGACTTCATCGATGCAAGTTACAGACCAAATCCTAGCCGGTCGCCCGAAAGGAGGCCTTTCTTTCCTGTGGCACAATCATTAGACAATAAGATAAAGGTGATGACCTACAGGAGTGACAGATTGCTGGGGATTCAAGTGACAATAGGGAACTCTAAAATCCTAATTATCAATGTTTATATGCCATGGGAAAATAACAATAATTTTGATCATTACTGCATGATCCTAGGGGAGTTACACAGTATTATTAAAGATTCTACTGCTGATCATATTTGTATAATAGGGGACCTTAATTCACACCCCACAAAACAATTTTATAATGAACTTACTCGCTTCTGTCAAAATCATGCTCCATAAATTAGCGATGTTTATGCTCCTCCCTCCCTCCTCTTATTCATATGTACATAATAGAGCGGACGCTATTACAACTTCCTGGCTGGACCACTGCATCACATCCCCACAACTTCATGATTCTATTATGACCTGCAATATTCGCTATGACCTTGCAACGGGCTACGATCACATCCCATTACGGTGTCATTCAGTACCCCATCCCTCCCTACCGTGAACCCCCTAACTGATCGCCCACCAGCGGTAACTGGGATTTTAAAAACCAGAGAAAACCAGATACTTTAGAGCGACCACGGAACCAGGTTGCGGTCATAGTTCAACCGGCAGACGCCTTACTTTGTACTAACACAAATTGTAGAAATGACCACCACAAGAGGGATCTGAATGAATTCTATTCGAACATAATCTCCGCTTTGCTTGCTTCGGGCAGGACTGCCTACAGATTTCGTCAAGGTAATTCTCGTAATATTCCTGGATGGAATGACTTGGTTAAAGATCTGTATAACCATACTCACAGAAATGTTTTTACTGTGGAGGCAAAATGGTAGCCCCCGGGCCCCAGGGAAGGGCACACTGCATTGCTAATGAGACAGGCGAGAGCGCAGTTCAAACTTGCTCTTAAGCACTGCAGGTTATATGCAAAAACAACTAAGAGCCGATGCAATGTCTAGAAACTTAGAATCTGGTGATTATCCTCGTCTTTGGAAAGATATCCAGTCTTTTAAATCCAAAACTAAAAAGCTATCACAGAGAGTAGGGGAAGCATCGGAGACGAAGCTATTGCAAATATGTGGGGCGATCTACTTCAACAATATCCTGAATTGCATAAATGATCAAGACTCCCGAAGGGATGTAGATAACCTCCTTACTGACAACATTCATTTCATTTTGCAGACCGTTTTTTACGCCAGGTAACATCAGCGATGCCATAAAACAGCCTACCAAAAAAAAAAAATAATAAAATCGCCCGGGCTGTGATGGTCTTCCTGCAGAGGCCTTCAAACTTGCCATCCGATAATTTACATTTTGCTAGCTGCCCTATCAATGTGCATAATTCATCGGTTTCTTCCAGACTCCCTACTCTTAGTTAACTTGATACCATTAATCAAAAACAAGCTAAAGGATGCAGCTGACCCTGGCCAACTACCGGCCGATTGCAATCACAACGATCGCATTTCGAAGATACTTGAGTCTGGTTCTTCTAGTGAGACTTCTCCCCATTTCTACACACCACTGACAACCAGTTTTCGGGTTTTAAAGCAAACCACTCACGACACCTGCATCTACATACTAAAAGAATGCTGAACTACTACCTATCATCAGCCTCTCCTGTTTTCCTTTGTTTTGTAGATGTGAGAAAAGCATTTTGACAGAGTAAACGACCTGAAGCTCTTCCTGAAGCTGCATAAAAGGGGCACACCCCTATATCTAATTGGCATTTTAACATTGCTGGTTCTCCACACAGCAATTCTGTGTCAAATGGGGAAACGTATTATCTTACACCCTTCGGCTCCCTAAACGGCTTCGGCAAGGGGGCATTCTCTCTCCATACCTGTTTAATACGTACACAGATGCCCTTGAACGTCAAACTGAAACTCGCTCCAATCGGATGCACTGTCAATGAAACAACTATAAACAACCTCTGTTACGCCGACGATATGGTTCTGATTTCCCCCCATCAGTGCAAGGTCTCCAACGACGCATCGACACTTGCCGCCATATGCAGAGGAATTTTGATATAATCTACAACGAAACCAAGACCCCAGTGCATGTCGCTGCTCCCGAGATCGCTTAAGCATATTTGCAGAAACTCAATTTTCCCTCGGAAACCATCGGCTGGAATTTGTGCACGAATTTCCGTACTTGGGTCACATTATCACCGACGACCTAAAAGATACGGCAGACATTGAACAGAGGCGTCGCAAACTATGTGCAGCGGGCAACATGATTGCAAGGAGGTTTGCCTTCTGTCACCGAGACGTGAAACTGCTGCTCTTCCGCTCGACTGCTAACAGTATCTATGGGTGTTCCCTCTGGACGAACTATACCCGAGAGACCATGCGACGCATCACTGTTTTGTGCACAATGAAACTTCTGAGACGCCTCACAAACACTCCCGCTACCACTCCGCCACAGATGTTCATAGAAAACCACCTGGACAATAAAAAATCAGTTGTTAGGCGAACAATGTCCAGTCTGGTAACCGAGTGAGAAAACAGCAGCAACCTCGCTCATACAAAGCATCCTAAGGAGTGAAGCAGAGAAAATCAAATTGTGGGAAAGATGGGAAAATGAGGCCTTTGTCCCCCCCTAAAGGACTTAATTTCTGTATTGGCAAAGAGTCATCTGCAGTTTTTTGTCATTATTTACATTTATTGCTGATATTTTAATTTTTCATTATTACTGTGATTACTATCAAGTTAAAGTTTTATTTACATTTTAATTTATGTATTAAGCCCTCTGGACCTGACTACTGTAACCACCTAAGGTCTCTAGTTAAAAATTTGAGTTTATAATAATATGCACCCCATCTGTTATTACTCTCAATGCTATTTTTTTTTCTCACCAATATATTACTGTTTATTACCAGTATGATGATTACTAGCTTTTATGCTACCTCAGCTACTTGTGGATAAGTGCCGATTATTCATTTTCTTTTTTCTATTTTATCATGTCACATGTATTTTAGATTGTGTTTTGCTACTGTCCCTGTATTTTGTATATTCAATGTATATGGCCCCCGAGCCGAATAAAGCATATTATTATTATTATTATTAATATAATTTTATGATGCTAAATCAGTAAACATGGAATTCAACACATAATAATAATCCGACTCGGGTGGTAAATCAAATATAATCTCCTTAACTCGTGTGTGAATTCCGTTCACTTATTGAAAACCAATACCATATTTTATCACCCAGTCAATCGTTTGGTAGAATAAGAGATAAATAAGAAAGTGTCATGTCTTACGAGTTACAACTCGTGATATTGGATCCGAACTGGATTATAGCGGTTCTCGCGGTTTTAAATAACCTTTTATCATTCATATCTAGTATCTATAGAATTGATACCGCAAGTAGCCTTATACGGTACGCCGCCTAGAACACTCTTCCAAATATTCAAGCCAACCATTAATTTATCATATATAAAAAAATATATAAATAAAATAAATATAAAAAATAAAATAAAATAGGATACAAGTTTGGGAGTCAATATAATACACTCCGTAAGAGTAGGAAGGGTTACATTATAAATAAAAAAGGAATCACGACAAAAAATCAATAAGCAAAACGTAACCATAGGTTAATAAATATCCAAAAATATATTGCGTAAAGATTTGAACTCTAATTAACGCTTTAGTAATGACAATAAGCTAAAGTTCAACACATATCAAAACCTACTGACATGTCTGTCCCGGTGGATTTATATTCGTAGTCAATGGGGAAAAACAAAAATAAAAAAAAATAAAAATAATAAATAAATAAATAAAATAAAATAAAAGAGATTTTTAAAGTCAGGAAGGCTAATAAGTGAAATGTTATCTGTGGAATAATCCTATATGAATCTTATACAGGGCTAATAATATATATAAATTAAAATTTTGTATGGAAACCTTTTTCATTAGTTTTGAATAAGGAAATATTTAATTTAACATAATTACAATCATGCAGATTTCCAACAAGAACTAATATATTGTTCGATTTTGGTACTGTTTTTTTTTTCAGACATTCTTCTCATGTGGGTGGAGAATTAAAACAAAAAATATCATTTGAAAATACTAAAGGCGTATCTCTTACAGCAAGTAACCGTAACTCTTAATGCTGGTGACGACGTCATCAGTTCTAGGTCTGTCCGCGTTTGCCGTATCAGCATTGATTCCTTTAAACCTCAAATATCTGCTTGCACAGGCTTCATCTCGCGCTTGCGAAGCAGGTTGACTGGAGAAAGGAATGCTTAGCTCATGAACTTCACATGTGGTTTCATAGGTTCACATGACATACCACATAACCTATTCTTATCCGTGTGTGCAATGCAACTTTAGTTAAGGATTGCAATTGTTTTAAAATTAATAAACAAACAAAATAAGCAAATAGAATTTCTATAACGACAAAATGAATTAATTTTTTCTGAACCTCATAGACAATTAGTCAATAATTTAGCTTATGACATGGGTAAACGACATTTAGAAGTATCAATGGATATGAAAAATTTACTTGGGAAAATGTCACATTTTCTTGAAAAAACCCAGTTTATATAGAAATTAGTTACATAGTGGGTTCTTTCGTTGCATCTCCTACCTATTAATAAAGTTTTTAAAATTAACCTCAGAGGATGCGCGCGAGAAAATTGAATATGAAACTTTTGTTAGGGGCACATAGGATCAGATTTATCACAACTTAATTTCAGTTAGCATAGAGAAATACAGAATCATGATTAATATTCTCTTTGACTCTTATGTTGCCTGGCAATCTTACAAATAGCTCCGTTTTCCACTTCTTTGTCTAGTAACTTACTACCAGTATATAGAATTTTCCTTGGGATTCGTATTGATATCTGTTTATTTTTTATAATTATGGATATTTTTACAGTCCTCATAGACCTGGATAGGTTCACTCATTGTTAATGCCATGGATAAAAAAGTTTGTACAGCTGACTCTTTGAATTCCACAAATATCAGCGAATTCATGTGGGTTAAGTCTGGTTCTAAATGGCTTTCTCTCCCCCCCCTGTATTTGGATGTCGTCTGAATTTACTTTGCCCTCGTGACAAGTATAATTTCACTTGCAGGCTGATTAATGGAACCTGGTTACAGTATCCTGCAGTACGAGAGTTTCACATCGCAACTTCAAAAAATCGTTCGTCGCTGCGGACGATGGCAGTCGAGTAACAACCGCCTACAATGTGAAGGGAATAAGCACCATCATGGACTTCTTCGACCGACACCGTATCCTGTCGCTAATCTCGTTTTAATGCGGAACGCTCCGGCGGCTGTTGGAAATAGACTACAAAAGGGACATACTTCCAACAATTACGACCCGAAGGATATTCAACTATACTTTGCTGGCGAAGGACTCGTGCTGGGGGTGATTTTATTCATCGCGAACGTATTCGTGTGGCTTAAGATGCAGAGAAACAAGTATGAGTGCAAAATAGAACGTTGGACCCGCCCAGGCCCCCAGGCAAATTTCCCCCTTGTTTTTAACCATTGAAATTGGCCATTCATTTGGCTATAGGTGGTTGTCTGGAACTGTGTAATGGACGAAAAGTTGTTCGAACGCTAGTTAAATGTGAAGTAGTATACCTCGGTCATGTATCCTATATATATAAAGTATCATGTATCCTATATATAAATGATCATAAGTAACAGAATCGAAATATATCTTTGCGTGTACGCAATGGGAATCTATTTTAAAGTGTACATATATTAATCATAATTATATGAGTCCATATACACATGTATAAAACACTCAGGTAGCCTATAATCAATCTGTTACCTTTTATCTTACCGATAACTGCAGTTATATATGAGTTATTATATGGAATCATAAATCAGATATATAACAGTTAGCATAAAAATCAACGAATCAATCAGCATAAACATTAATAATTTTTATCAATTCATATATGAAATTTTTATCAGTTAAAATATGATTTTTATCATGTTAATCTTCATTCTATGCGATTATCAGAGTACATTAGTATTTTCTGTAGCATATGTATCTTAATGAGATGAAGTGAAAAACTGTATCAGTATATATCACGTGATCACTATTATTTACGAATATCATATGCATATTATGTCTAATATTTTATTACTTGAATCTGTATTTGTGTACACCATGAATTTTTTTTTTTTACTTATAAGTATTTTCTATTATCTTTATATATTCACATAGTGTCTGTATCACACTCCTATAGTCAAATGCAAGTCAAGTTTGAGTTATATTCAGTGGTTGGTTTTGGTAGCTGACCGAGCTAATGTAATGATTATAATAAAAATATGGAATGTTAGTCCATATATATAAAAGACTAAAACTAAAGAGGTCAACCAGATTGCTTGCAGGAATGTGATCAGACCAGAGACGCTAAAGATGACGTATACAATAAAAGTAGGCTAAGATAACATGCCGTCATCTGTGGTCATTCATTTGTTTTGAAACATTAGTCCAAGCCTCCTGCTTGAGACCACTACCGCGACCTATAATTCAAATGGCCTACGTGATCTGTAGCGTGTCTCATCTGATTATGTGTTCGTATGTAACTATGTCATCTGATTGTATGTTCATATGTTCAAACTACTATCTGCTTCCTTCATAACTTGTAACCGAGATGGTAAGCAGAAGAGAATAGAGTTAGCTATCGTCATTAGAAGACCTGTACCTCTTTACCTAAGCTTTATCATGTAGAGAGAATAGAATTAGCCATCATCATTGGCAGAAGCGATCAAGCTATCGTCATTAGAAGACTTGTACAATCCTACTTGATCTTCACCATGTAAATTCAGAGAATATAAGTATTTTTGTACTTCGTGGTTTCTACTAGATCCTCACATCATTGCCGAATCATCATGAATTTAACACATCGTCGTCAATAACCAAAGAAGATAATACCGACTTCGTAAGTGATCTACAAACCCAAGACACTCCCATGAATATGGAAGTGCAATACCAACCGACTTAGCGTAAGATTATCGCAAGTCTAACATTACCTCATAGGACGCCTATTATACAGGCAACAGCCCTAAAAAATGTACTTCCCCGAACCCACTTATGACTTCTGGCATGGCAACGGACTATCCCCAAGACACCCCAGTTAGAGAAGAGCAGGAAGGTATCAAAACTTGGTTACCATATAGACCACAAGAAAAAACAGATATCGGGTTGATTCAACCTTGACCCATTTCGACTCCCTCTTTGGTAGTGGAAGTTGGTCAAGATTCCTTACTATGGAAACCGAAAACAGAATATCAGCATTGAAATTGGAAAACTTTTTGTTGAATCGACATTCAATTGCAGAAATGTCATTCAGACTAATAAAAGACCAAACGTGGTTTAATTGAAACCACAACTAGAAGCCAATCAGAAAATTACTTAACAATAAAGAATATTGATAATGTAAATGTACAAATAAAAAAACATGACAACATGAACAGTGTACAGGTTACCATTGTACTCCCTGATGATGAAGAACCTTTAGAAAAAATTATATTGCTAGATTCCCTTAAAAAAGAGATATAATAATGTCCAAGATTGCGAAAATTTACAACATAAATAGTAGAAGTAGTAATGGAAAAAACTCTCAGAATAGCAAAAATAAAATTTGACGGCCAAGAATTACCTTTAAAAATTTAGATTATGGGCCAAAGCAGAGAACTTAGACCGTACGTTCCAAAACCACTACAGTGCCAAAGCTGTAGTAAATATGGACATACAAAGAAAAACTGCCGTAATACAGCGGTATGTGCATTCTGTGTGATGACTAACATTCCACACAGTGGAAGTGCGGTGAGCCAAAGTGTGTGAACTGAGAAAAAACGGAAGGAAAAATAATCACTTTGCATAAAGAGAACAGTGTAGCAAAAAACCAAGAAACATGCACAAGTATTTGTTCAAATTCTTTTGAGATATTAAAAGAAATAGAATCTCAAGATGATATATGTATCACTGAAATGTTAGAAGAAAGTTATAATGAACTAGAAGCTAAAGATAAAAAGACGCCCCTGGAGAGGACTCCGCCCAAAACCAAAAAACCAACAATCATTAGAGAATTGTCTGTTTAAGCAAAGACTAACTACCCAACGAAAGAGCACAAACCAAGAAATAAGAATATCCCATTGTCTCCTAAAATAGTAATAAAACCAATGGAAGCAACAACCCAGAACATCAAAGGAACAGCTCAGGAACAAACCATAGACAAAAATAATTACGTGATAATAGGAGCAGCAAAAGCAAATGAAAAAAGAACACCACACAAAAACACATGTGGATGTAATAAATGTTTCATAGAATTATGCAACAAAAACAGAAATATAACAAAAGACAGTTTAACGAACACAATAAAATTTTTTTATAAAATGTAGAAGTAGAGAGACTACTAGTTTGGACACACACGGAAAAGGCTGTCTGTGCATTGGACATCTAATATCTTATAAAGAAAAACAAATAAATGTCGTAAATAAAATTTTAGAAAAAATGCAAATTGATGATCCACAAAAAGAAAATAGCACACTAACATAATATTTTCAACAATTACATTATACAATGGAATGTAAATGGTCCTCCAGACCAGATTACATTTGGGAGAATTGCAACGATTACTTAAGGAATATGAACCTATGGCATTATGTTTGCAGCATGTCAATAAAACAATAACAACTATAGGTAAATATACCTTAGTATCTGCATCTAGACAGGAAAAGAGGAAATCTAGGTACTGGCTATATATGTGCATAACAAAGTATGTTATGACAAAGTACTTATAAACTTTACTAACTTGCAAATATCAAGTATTAAAATACAAATAAAAAATTATAAGTTATGTGATTTATAATTTATACAACCAACCAATAAAAACTATGACACTGATAAACTTAAAGATTTATTAAACAATACAAAGGAACCAACATTAATAGTAGGTGATTTTAATGCTCATAGCCCAATGTGGGACTGTAATTGCACAAACTCAAATAAAGCAGGAGTAAAATAGAAGATTAATTGATTCAAACGACATTTGCTGTATAAAATGATGATGAAATATCCACATATTTTTCAAGAACACATGGGACTTTATCCTCAGTGGACTTAACTCTATGTTCAACAAGCATAGTTGACAGATTGGATTGGAATACAGTTGATGACTTGGCCACACCAGTGATCATTTTTTCCAATATTAATTTTCGCCTTTATTGCATAATGTCCCTGTAAAACATGTTTCCCTCATTATAACATTTTTAAAAGCAGATAGGAACAATATAAAAAGCATACTAAAAATATCCCACCATTTGAATATTTCAAAGACCATAATGAAACTAATAAATTTGTAGTTGGTTTCATTAAAAATGCTGCAAA
>NC_061101.1:27181790-27205350 GCF_015104395.2 Macrobrachium nipponense | reverse complement strand
GTGCCATCAGAATGTTTTACTAAATATACTACTCAAAAGATCGGATGATTTGCTGCCCACTTACGAAAAATCTTGGTTGAAGTTGACTGAGAAGACCCCTCCGTTAGAGGAGGGGTCAGAAGCCCCTTGTGCTGCCAAACTCATGAGTCCTGATATGCCTGCTCGTAGTCCTGAGGTCACCACACCTACACCAGAGGTCACTGCGCCCACACTCGTTGCCAGACTTTGCATAAACGGCAAACTATGTGAATACTAAATTTTCATTGTGCTGTCATCTTCGCTGTTCCTCCTTTGTAGGCTGCCAACAGTTGTGATCCTTTTGTTTGGTACAATTCTCAACAAACACTAAAATACAAATTATGTTTCTGCGTTTTAAAAATGTGTTCTTGGTATTCCTATTATTATTGTGATGATATGTCGAAACGTTTGATTAAACTGACATCGTTATGATATTGAATTGCATGAAAGAACGATTAAAATTCCAGTGTTGCCAACGACGAGAATTGAAGGCTCGATGTGGACTTGGCTATTGCTATTTCGATGAGGCAAAAAATGTCACCGACCGATTGAATCAGTTAAAGACAGTTAGGATTTTTTTCCCTAAATAGTCTGATAAATTAGCATGACCTTCTATAAAATCTGTACAACCATTGGGTGAAGAAGGATGCCTCCGAAATAGTTGTGTTATTCTTCCGATTGATCGGTAGCATAGCATAAGCTTCTTTTTCCTCTTTGTCTGTTATATGGATAATGTGGGGTCAACCATTTCTTATCTCGTATATCAAATGGAAAATTTTAATTCAAAGTACAAGTCAAGTACCTTACACATGGGTCGTTTTGAAGATTATAACACAATAAGATCATTAAAATGCGCAATCACTTAAAATAATGACATTTAAAAATTACTTGATCCCTGTTGGTAGCAGGAATAACAAATATAAGACCGATTTGCCCAACGCTTTAGGTGAACTGCGCTCCGTGTTTAACTTTACTATGACTACCTGAAAGATAACTTAACTTTTTGACATTGCAGTGTTATGTGATACCAATGGTCAGCACGATACCAACGAACTTTCAGGATCGACGTTATAGTTGTAAACGAAGGTAATGCTGGAAATAATATCTATGTCTTGAAATAAACCACAGAGCAACGTTAGTGAGACGAGCTACAAATTAAAGTTACATATAAAGCACTAGATAAGGGGCATGAAAGGTGTTGGATAAGAAAAACCTTAATGTCCAGTTGGTTTGAGTGCATGCAGGACTGGGATTAAGGGTAGTACAACAGTCAGTGGGCTACAAATGTGCTCTCTGTGTAGTTATTAGAAGCAGCTAATGTATAAGTTTTCTGTACAATTCAGCAGTTAAGTATGGCTCTGGCAGTGATTTCTATCGTTTTCTCTCTGAATCAACATCCTGCTAGGGGAAATGGTGTATTTTTCTTTTGCGTCCTAGATAAGGCCCTTCCTCTCAAACACTCCGAACCGTGTATCTTTTTTATTTTTATTTTATTTTTTTTTTTTTTTTTTTTGGGGGGGGGGTCATATCTTCACTGGTGTTTTAAGGAGGAACATTTACTAGCGACTCAGAAGTAACGATCCGTTTTCCCTCTAACAGACCCGAATGGTCTTAATTTGTTATTCTGTGTGGATTTTTTTCCTTTATAGTGAGGTATTATTTCATCAGTAATGCGGACAGAGAATACTAATATTCAATGATCCACCTGTCATATATTGTCATAATGAATGCATTTTTGCATTCTGTTTTAATATCCAACTTGACAATGAAATAACATTAGTTTTAAAGACTATTTAACAAATAATATCAAGTCAGTTCAAAATTTATGATAAAATCTGATCTTTCTTAAAACACAGAGATGACGTATGGTAGGACCAGGTTGCTGTGTGTAGATAAACTTCATACTTCCTAAATCTAAACTACCCCTGTATCATTTGCGGGATGAAAGTTTAAAGTTTTATCATTATTCCGCTGAGCAAGTGGCTACCTTCTTAAATAAATTTTCATAAGAATAATTGTTTGACGATACACTTTCGAACTATTAATAATTTCCCTTTTTCTGTATGGAGAGATCATTCTAAAGGCTGCATTTGTTCATCGCTATATTTTACACAAACATAATATCACTTTACTTCTGTCAGCATTTTAAAACAACAAAAGTGAACCTAGTAGCGTTAATAAAAGAGGTGCATGGTTGCTAACATGAAAGGGAAAGTGCTTTCCGTCAAGATTTACAGGGGTACCCTATTTGGCGTTTCTGTCGGTCTCGTATTTGCGTCTTAGGTCCAAGACCTAACATACCTTAGATAAATGCCGAATTTTTGAGAAACGTGTCCTGCTATTATAACCGTAAATTCTAATTAACATTTGCTCATAGTGAGCATATTATTTACTGCATAGTCATGTCGAAATTATGTGAAATTATTTTAAAAGGTCTTCGAAATTTGGCTGCTTCCCATGACACGCACTTCTTAGCGAATTTAGATGGCTAAGATAGCGATATATAAAACTTGACAACGCTGCAACGTGAATTCAGAAATGCAAGGCTATCGAACGTCATTCGCTGTGTCCACAAATTATGAAATATTGCTATTTTCATTCTGAATAGATATAAACCCACCGATTTCTAAAAATTCATTGAGTAAGTTTGGAATTCCCTCTGGCAAAATGTTTTCTACGCTAGGGTTCACTAAAATATGTCATCATAGTAATTTCGACTTTGGTCACCTGGACGGATTTCATTGATTGCGTCACAAAAGAACGATTTACTAACACTTTCGATGTTGCAAAACAAAGAACTTTCATTTCTTTTTGTGCGTGTATATAACGACATAAATATACTTTTGCTACAGCATTTACCATGCAAAAAATATAGATGAATCTAAAAATACGAAAAGAATCAAGTGAACCCACTCAATGACCAATACACAGTTAATATTGATTGAGTTTTGCACCATATGGTGTTGCGGTAACCCTCAAAATAACATGTTAAGTCTTCTTTTCTGTCAAATGCAGCAATCCATCAAGACACCTCATTCCGAAAAGCTGATTAGATGTAACCTGTTGATTCAGGGCTACGTCCAAGACAATATAAATAACTTAGGCCATCACAGGGGATTTATTTTAGAAAAAACGGTAGCAGCATGTCCAAAATTATTATTATGTTGTTTTTTCCATTATGGTAACTGATAGCATTTCGAATGAGGCCAATTTAGCATTGTCAAAGTTCACCGTAACACATCCGACACGAATGAAATTATAACAGAAACCCGTTCTTTCTCTCTTCATGCGTGCTCGCTCGTATGATGCGGGTGAGACTAACACACCACACACACACACACACACACACACACACACACACACACACATATATATTATATATATATTATATATATATATATATATATATATATATATATATATATATATATATATATATATATATTATATATAAAGGTTTTTTGCCACGAAGGAAAAAATGAAAAAGCGAGATAGCCAAGTACTTTCGGTCCTATTCGGACCCTTTACTGAGGCCTCAGTAAAGGGTCCGAATAGGACCGAAAATACTTGGCTATCTCGCTTTTTCATTTTTTTCCTACTTGGCAAAAAACCTTTATTTATACATAGCATCACGTTTTATATACTTCGTGATCAAGTTCATATATATATATATATATATATATATATATATAGATATATATATTATATATATACAAACATAAAAGAGAAGTTACAGAAATTCCTTATCAATGATGATCACTCAAGAAATACTAAAATTCCTAAATGGAAGAACGAAAGCTAAAGTAAATATTGTGGATTGAGTTGAGCTGCTAATAGATACTATTTTCTGTCTGTAAACGTTGACTAACCCAAGTTCCAGAGAACTGCCTGTCCTAGTTGCTGACTAACTGCTGACAAACTACATCACATGTCAACATGCACAATGACCACTCAAACGATTACTTTTTGCGGAGATGTTTAACATTAAATTTTGTTCGTTTTGGTAAAAGGACATTCTTTTATTAAATGAATTTCACTTGGATACAATTGAAAATAGTGTGAATTATATTGTGTGGTTACAATAATTCCTGACATGTGGGAGTTTCCTGGATGTTAATACCAGACCAGCCCACTCTTGTGTTCAGGCTCTGTTCTCCGCATAGTGTTAAGGTCGTTGAAGAAAATATTTCATCTTATATAACTGGCTATGGTCATCAGCTTTTCAAATGCTGTTGCAAAATACGCGGGGCATAAATGACTGTCAAAACAGTCCTAATGAAGGATCAGTTCGCTTCACATAAGACGGTTTTACCTTCTCGATGAGAGTAACCAAACCCAAAGTTGAACTACTTTACGTGGGGCGGAGTTTTTCCCGCTGATAATTAGCGTTTTGGCGCAAGATGTAAAGACAGTAATCACGATTAATATACTTCAGCGGTAGTTTTATGAAAAAAAGAAAAAAAATGGTAAGGCGGCATCGCTTGTGAAGACCCACAGAAACGGAAGTCTGCACCTCCCTATAGGGGAGGTGGCGGGAGGGTGCATTTGTCTTGTATTTGATGACTGCTCTCCCGTCTGCATAAGTTAAAAGATAACGAAGTCGATTATTTGCTTCTATAAATAGTAAACCGATGAACTTATGATAGCTCCTGCTATCATCTTCAGATATATAAACACAAGTAACCTACTGTTTTTATGTGAACCCTCACGTGATGCTTGCTAATGCTTACTTAATATCAGTCCAAGTTTATAAATATCCTTTTTGTCGCAGCCATTATGATGTGATAGCTGGTTAAAACGTTTAGAACCACTTTGTTGTTGATATCTGGTTTGCAGCTTCTGTGAGTTTTGAGTTTATAAATACCTCCTCACTTACTCTGCTTTATGTGTCGCCATCTTTTATTCTTACTTGATCTTTTCGAGAGAGGATTACTGATGATTCCAAGGTTTAAGCAAGGCAAAGGATTGTAAAACTGGTATGTATTGTCAACCGAGATATTTATTGACCTCTGATTATACTTAATGCAATGCAACAATTAGCAAAATCATATTGACGAGCATAATACCCCAAGCTTAAACAACTGTAGACAGGAAAGACTACTGATCTTCTTCTTCTTCCCAGCTTTAACCCATTTTTATAAGGGGTAGCCGTTATGAACACGTGGTCTCCATCAATTTCTGTCCTGTGCATTGTTCTCATCAATACCTTTCCCTACACAATCACGCCATCTCTTTCTTGACTTCCCTTCTTCCTTCTACCCCGCATTTCCATCGTATGTCTTCCAACATGATGTTCCTCTCTTTGTAGCAAGTGTCCATACCATTGAAGCCTTCCCTCCTGTATCTTCTCTGATATTTCAACTACCTTTGTCGATTCTCTTATATATTCATTTCTAATCCCATCTTCCCTTGATAGTCCCGACATCCATCTCAACATTCTCATTTCTGCTACATACATCCTCCTCTCCTCTGTTTTCCTCATACATCCTGTTTCTGTTTCATATAACACTGATAATGCAGTAATTAAGGGATATGTGAAAACAAAGTGTTCAAACATTTAAGGAAAAGACAAGTATATTGATATGAGCTTTGTAACTATGCCAGAATTTAATGGCCTTCATCATTATTTGTATGACTCGGAGTGCCATGAAAGATGCCTTCATATTTCGTACACAGCATTGTCATCTCTGTGAATATGATCATCACAACCAAAGCCATGTGATAGATGGGCCTCTGTGAGACTCCGTTACTTGTGTCTCTTTATGTGATTTTCTTCGTCAAATCTCCACTTCCCTCGAGTTTCCCAAGTGTCACAATATATATATATATATATATATATATATATATATATATATATATATATATATATATATATATATATATATATATATATATATATATAATATATATATATATATATATATATATATATATATATATATACATATATATTGTGACAAAGTGCCAATTATCTGGTTACTACACTTACCATTCATTAATTGAGTGCCTCAGTGGCGTGGTTGGTATGGTGCTGGCGTCCTACCTCGGTGGTCGCGGGTTCGATTCTCGGCCATTCCATTGAGGAGTGAGAGATGTGTATTTCTGGTGATAGAAATTCACTCTTGACGTGGTTCGGAAGTCATGTTAAGACGTTGGTCCCGTTCCTGAATAACCACTGGTTCCATGCAACGTAAAAACACCATACAAACAAACAAACATTCATTAATTGTTACCTCACAACAGCCAGACACCTGAACCCTCATCACAGGTACTAAACGACTGAATACGCAAAAGGCAACAGTGATCCCTTAACAACTTACCAGTATTGCAGAAAATCAGACTAAGTTCATCAAAACAGGTGTGAGGTAATCTTGTAAGTAATAAAATTAATCAAAGGGCATCACTCCATCAACAACTTTAAAAGTCTAAGTATTTCCCTGATTTCAGAAGTCTAAGTACTTCCCTGGTTCTAAGTCACTTCAAATAAATTGAAGGAAAACAGATCAATTACCACTATATGATTCTACCTAAGCTAAATATAATCATAATTAAATGCATGTATACTGGTGAGAAATGAAATACTTTTAAAAGTTTTAAATACAAAAATTTATTATTAAACTCAAAATTATAAGTGAAATTCACAATATCAGGGAAAATTACTGTTACTTAAAAACAAAGTAAAGTTTAATTAATTCTTGAATCAATTAAGAAAAATTAAATCAAAATCAATTTATCACAAAATTCAAGAAGATTAATTCAATTGAAATTCAAAAGTGTTAGGCAATAAATGAAATATGGAAATTAATTCACAAGTGATAAACAACAATGAAACTTGAAAAGAAATCTAAGTAAATGCAAATTACTTCACAAGTGTTAAATTCAATTAAATGTGCAACGATTAAGTAATGAAAATAACTAAGTTAATTAAATTGTGAATGCAAATGAAAACACAGAGAAATGCGGAAAATACCAAAATTGCAAAAAGTATTAATCATACAGAATATAAAATAAAAATACACACTTCAATAAGAAAATTAATAAATGCACAAAACATAATAATCACTTCAAATGAAACAAACACAAAACACAAAAATTTGCAATGTGTAAAAATGTAAATCTTTTCACTCAAACCATTGTAACCATTAGTTATTAGTTCTCTAAACCATCGTAACCAATAGTTATTAGTTTTTACCAAACCACTGAATATTAGTTATTAGTTGCAACTAATAAAAATATAACACAATTTCCCTTCTTGGTATACCAATTTTCTTTCTTTGCTGCAGCTTGCTTCACACTCACAAAAACCAGGCGCCGTTACACACTAATATAATGTTTGTTCACATTCCACAAAAACACTAAATAATACTAAATAACTCTAAGAAATATCAAATCTGAAATCTAAAAGTTACGAGTGACCATTCAGTAAGTATGAAATCGTTACGTTACTTTGAAATCAAAAGTGCCATGTGATGGAGAGAGAGAGAGAGAGAGAGAGAGAGAGAGAGAGAGAGAGAGATGTAAACGCTTTGAGGATTTAAGCCCGAATGAATTCTACTTTCCTTGTATGGGTACTTCAAGAGCCTGACGAGTTCAAAACGTTTTGGGACGCGCAAAAGATAATGCAGTTCTTTCTAGAAGCTTCTAATGTGACGCAACTCTACAGACAAACACGTATGAAATCATTCTGCTCAACAAAGACATGACTCGATCGAAATAGACTCGAGCAAAAGTCACTAACAGACGTGATGACAGAATTCCCAAAACACAACGAAGACCTCGAGGTCTCTTATCGCAAGGCAAAGCGACATAATAGGGAAACAATCCTAGTTTCGAATGGACAAAGTTAATCTCTCTCTCTTTCATTACTACGTTATATTCTTTTACAATGTGTTATGCGAAATCTGAACACATATTTTAAACATCCTATCTCTAAGCTATCCAGGAATCTGAAAAAATGTTGCCAAAATTCTTTATATAACATTTTATACAGTCAAAGAAGGGATATATATGCATTTTGAAAGTAGCAATATAATATAAATATATATATATATATATGTATATATATATATAAATATATATATATATATATATATATATATATAGTGTATATATATATATATGTGTATATATATATATATATATATATATATATATATATATATATATATATATATATATATATATATATATATGCATAAGTTGGGTTTTCATTTCTTGTTAAATTGGTGACTTTACTGGCAGAATATTTTCTTGTAATATTTTCTTATAGTTTGATCTCCAGGGAGGCTTTAAAAAAAATTATTTGTGCCTCGTTCATATATATATTCATGGTCTACAGTTACTTATTTCCAGAGAGTATTACCCTACTGCGTCTACTCTTTCTAGGTAATTACCCATCTAACTCGTGATTAGACAGACCTAATGTTACTAAGTTCACTAATCGGGAGACTAGGAAACGCACACACACACACACACACACATATATATATATAATTATCTATATATAATATATATATATATATGATATATATAATATATATATATATATACACACACACCCACACCACACACACACACATATATATATAGATATAGTATATAGTATATATATATTATATATAGATATATATATATATATAATATATATATGTGTGTGTGTGTGTGTGTGTGTGTGTGTGTATATGAATAACTTGATCACGAAGTATATAAAACGTGATGCTATGTATAAATAAAGTTTTTTTTGCCGCGAAGGAGAAAATGAAAAAGCGAGATAGCCAAGTACTTTCGGTCCTGTTCGGACCGAAAGTACTTGGCTATCTCGCTTTTTCCTTCGTGGCAAAAACCCTTTATATATATATATATTATATAAAGACTACTTACGCCGTTATATTTACAACACATTAACCAGCAACGATGGTTCCAATATCGCAGCTCTTGCATCCGTTGACCCGACTAGACACCCATCAGCAACATGTTATCGACAGTCTTGTGTACCTTCCTCTTTCTGGGGAAGTTGGAACCCCACTGGTGACTTTTGTTGACAACTTTAGACTGGAGCTGAAATTAAGTTTTTTATTTTTTTTTTATTTTTTTTAAACAGTTAGCAGAGGCACTTATAGCATAATAGTTTTTATTTTTTCATCTATAACATTTGTTATCAGTAGTGAAGAACCCCTTTGCTGTTTTTTTGTTTAGCTGAAGCAATTTTAGCATTTGTTAATTTTTTTTCCTACTGGCACGTCGTTATCAATAGTGAAGATCGCCTTTGCCTGTTTTTATTGTTTGTTACGTAGTAACGACTTTTAGGCAATGCCCTTCGCCATCTTCGTCACTGTGTTAGTTTTCGAGTGGTGCAATGAATTTTCATCAGTGGCTGTTACACAAATAAATACCGCACCAGTGGTCATTTTCATCAACAAGCAATTATCATATAACATTTATGCCACCGATTGACATTTGTAAAACTTAAGAGAATTAAGTATTATGTTCAACCCTATATAAACTATTACAGAAATTTAGTCCTTCCTGGTTGGCGTCCAGGTCGACAAGCAGTCCGACACTCCTTTGACCAGAGAAGTGCTAAGAAATTTTATGTCGCGGGAGGATTTACCCTCACCATGACATTAAGATACGAGAATAATAATACTAGTTACTACTATACATATGCACTGTTGTCAGTCTTCTTGCCTGGAGACAGGGGTCTGAGAATGGTACTGTCATAGTTGACACAATGGGTATGAAGACTGATGCTTACGCTGCCTGGGAATTAGGGTAGGCCTGTCCTACCAGCTATTACATGATATTCCTTGTGTATATGGGTCTTATTACTGATGAGGCCAGGTGATGTCTTTCAACTGGGAGGCAATTGAAGTGCTGATTTCCATTTTAGGGGTATTGAAGAAAATTCCTGGTGCTCAGCTTGTTTCTTTATTACTCATTACATCATGCCATATTTCTCCTGGACTTGGTTAATTTACCTAGTCTTCAGAACTCCTGGACTAGATCCCTTGCAAGAGATAGATAATCATTTATATTAATAATTTGGTAAAATAGCCAAATTGAAGTGTGGACCGGCTGACGTTCTCCTAACATTCGAGCATTCGTGATCCTTACATGGTCTTTTAGTATTACCAAAATGCAGACGAAAGATTCAGGGCAGCGCTACTACACTTAATGTGTGCTGCTTGTGGTCTTACAGGTATATAGTAGGTAGTGAGGAAATGAGTCTGAAATAAGACGGCAGAAAATGGAATATGGTGGTTGATGTTTACAGATAATAATGTAATTAGCCTATTTGGAAACAGCAGAGGCTAACGAAGGAGAGTGAAAACTTTTGCAAGGGGAGAGTTGAGGTTTAAGTGAGCAAGAGTAAGTTTAAACGGAAGATGGGAACAATTACGACATGATGAAGCAAGGAACTTTTTTTGAAGGAAGGTGGCATAGGAAGTGTGCTAAAAGCAAGGTAAGAAACTTGCAGAGTCTGCTGAAGCCAAAGGGAAATGAATATATGAAGGGATTAGTGAGCCTACTCCCCTTTATGGAATGGAAACGTGGATGGTCAGTTAAAATTAAAAAAAGACTAAAGCTGTTTAGATGAGCTTTTTATGTAATGTAAATGACATTAACTTTGAAAGGGTGGATAATGCAAAGACGTGTTGGCTACTACTAATAGCCTAATGGTAAAATGATCGGTGTTTCCCTCATAACTATATCTCTGTACACTCGAAAAGGTTCCTGTAGGAGTTTTCATCTGTCGGGATAACAAGCCTTCATACCTATCCATTAATTTTATGTCACTCACAGCGCTGAATGGCTTCTTTGGCCCCAGTGCCTGGGCTTTTGCCATACTAAAACTCTTGCAAACATCCATCCATCCAGGGTGTTGAGTGAAAGTTTTGCAGCTCCTTTCCTCCCCCTTAAGACATGCCACCATAAAGCAGCAATTATTATTATTATTATTTATTGTATTTTTCCCTACAACTTGGAGAACAGTCAAGCCCTAATAACCTTATCACTTTAAAATGTTACAATATATTAATAGTTAAAAGTCACGAAGTAGGATCGAGAGGGGAGGTCGGTCAAATCAAAATAAAAACTATAATATTCACCACAATTTGTATCATTGTATGATAGAATATAACGAAATTATTTACAGTAAATAAAGTTTTAAAATCTTTTTCTGGAAAATTTGTCTCTGAAAATTTTTATAATTGTGTAGATTATTCAGCTGCCACAAACTAGAGGAACTCTATATATATATAGTCTAGGTAGATTACTATATAGGGTTTGGCATATCGATGAAGTGTAATGTAAAGTCAGTGTCTGTTGTTGGTGCAGCAATTCAAATTGATGTTGACCAAACGTCGTTGTGTCAAGTACAATTCAGTAACATTTGTGTGCGATGGATGTTACGTCGGTCTTTGGTGGTATATGTAAGTATAAATAAATTGTGCTGCCTGTTTTGGAATGGCATTACGGAATTTGAAGTAGTACTAGCTAGGTAGTACCTACCATTTTATACATTACCTAATCTATGGTACTCTGGTCCCTTGGCGATCGTAGAATTTAAATGGTTGGACAAACAGCTTTCAAGGTACCATAAGTGACAGTGTATAGCATTATGGAAATTACAGGTAAATGTAAATGAGTCTTGCTTAAGAAGTGATTGTTTTTTGGTTTGGTATTGATGTTTTCGTCTTAGTCCTATTTCAAGGAAACGGGTAGCAAACGAATTTTATCCTTATTACTAGGCCTAGGCCTAACTCAACAACCAGGAGGAGGGAAAATGCCGGTATAGTTTTGTGTTGTAAGGCTCATATATAGTATCCATGTGAGATTTGGACGGCTTTTGATTTATAAATTTCCGTCGAAAATTAAGTGCCCCGCTAAACCTAAGAATAATGGGGGCCCTCAGTGGCAAACCTGGGTTTTATGGTACCTAAGTATTTACATTCAACCATGATCGATATCCATACCTAGTTGAAAATATGGTGTTCACATGGTTCGATCGATGTGTTGTTTAGAACATTTTTGACAGTCATTTTGGTAATATAGCTAGTAGTAATTAGTAGTAGTAATTTTAGAGATATTGAATCCATTTAATGAAGGGGGACCACAAGTGGGAAAATCCGGGTTTTTGGCATGGGAGAAAACATGGTAAAAGAGCTTGAGAGTTGCACACATAGGCCTAGGCTGCTTCCATTCATTGAGGCTTGCCTTAAAGCAAATAAAACTTTTTAACAAGGATGTATCCTTTAAACTACCCTTAACATTACCTAGTATCGTAGGATGCCATGCACTTAGGCCTAGGTACTTGGCTGGCGGTGGGCTCCCTTGCTCCCCAATGCCACCCCCCTGTGACAACTTACAAGGCAGTGCAAAGCTCTTCCTTAGGATTAGGTACCCATATAATGAGAAATTAATGGGAACCACAGAAATTTGATGTTACTCGTGAGAAAAAAAATTAGTTAAATACTTGAAGTATTTTAACAACACCATGCTACACAAAAAAAGCAACTCTGGTAGATCTACCTATATAACTATTCTGCGGCGCGCTAGACTATGGCACTTGACCAGGACGGGGTAAGGACCAGGTCTTTGTAGATCTAGGGTACTTATCTGCGGCAGTCTAGACTATGGCAGTTGCGGTTTTTCTATGCAGTTTTACCTACTGAACCAGAATTTTAAGTAATATTTATTTGGACGACTGTAATTAACCCCCTAGGGGCCAGTACTAAACACGGCGAAATACATTGGATGGCCCCCAATCCTTAGCGGATGTCGTATCCGCGGTTACGTTCCTTGCAGTCCGTGTTGACTGCTTCTGGAGAAATACCCAGGTCTCCTCAGTTTGGTTGCAACCCTCTAATTTATTTTAATTTATTTATAGTGCCATGGGTTATGTTATATGGATTCTTGGAAGAAGGTGAAACCATCCCCTACCATGTAAGGTAGGCTAGGTTGCAACCCTACTGTTTATTTTAATAGTGTTCTACGTTAGGTTACCTGGAGGGTCCCAACCGCTTAATAAGAACCTGGCACCCCTGTTAAGGTAGAAATAGAATATACTAGGCTTATAACCTGTATATTTCACATGTTTTTGGTTTCCAGAAATGCTGCAGAATAGTTATTCTGCAGTATTACTGAAAACAAAGTGTGAAATACAGGTATAAGCCTAGTGTATTCTATTTTTACCTCCAGAGGCACCAAGTCTTTAACTGGCTGGGACCCTCTAGGTAACCTATCATAGAACACTTTAGTTAAAATAAATAGTAGGGTTGCAACCTAGCCTAACCTTACCTGGTATGGGGTGGCTTCACCTTCTTCCAGGAATCCACATAACCCATGGCACTATAAAATAAATTAGGATAAATTAGAGGGTTGCAACCAAACCGAGGATGCCTGGTCCTTACCAGGTCCTCACTGGTGTGTGGTGTCACCTCGAAAATATTCAGTGAACTGTTCCTTAATCAGTTGAGAACTTGTCAAGTTTAATTTTTTAATAGCATGGAGTTGTTAAAATACTTCATGTAATTAACTCATTTTTTCTCCCACATTTAACATCAAATTTTTCTGTGGTGCCCATTAACTATATGTGTAATCCCAAGGTAGAGCTTTGCACTGAGGTGTTACTTATAAATGAATTTTTTTGACTGAATAAACGAAGGAGAGTATAGCCCATATGAGGTAACTTTAGAAATTTACCAAAATAATAGTGTTTGCCATTATTTTTTTTATGACTAGGGGCTGGTACTAAACATGCAAAAATATAATACAGTAAATGTCCCACATTATTTTGCTAAATTTTTCAAGTTTTCTCACCTGTACTGCATCATATACACCCTTTTCTATGTTGTGCAGTCAAAAATTTTTATTAATAACAATATTCCTTTGCAGAGCTGCTGCTGCTACTTCATGATGCCTTAATTTTAAAACTAAACAAACTGAAATGACCAGCTGTAAAGTGGCATAGTGGCATACTGAAGGATCCAAATTTTATTAAATTAAAGTGCAAGGACAATGCTTTATCGCAATTTTCTCTTACTTCCCTCCTCGAGAGCGTTCAGCGGGCTTTCCGCCAATGTATATATCTTGTAATATCATATTGTATGCACTTTTGTATTCTGTGTTATATGTCTCGCAAGAAACACAAATCGGGTCTCGCCGACCCACTTGTACTCTCTCGTGGGTCGGATACCACATTTCCGCCTGCATGCTGTATATTTGAATTTCCCCTACCTGTAATAAAGTCAGTACACTACTACCTGCCTCTTTGTCCACACCTCACAACTGGTGACCCCGGAGTGATGGCTCAGCAGTTAAGGGACTAACTACCGCCGCTCACCTTCAGAGATCTTTAGCGGACTCACATGGCGTGTGTTCAGGCGTTCCTCAAACGGTTTGCCCCGCCATTTACGACTCTGTCGACCGTTTTTTTTTTGTGAGAAAGGACAATGGGCGGAGACAGTACCGCGCAAGAGACCCAGGCCTCCCCTGCCCCAAGGACGGTCTTGCACACAGCTGCTGCTCAAGCTGTCAAATTGCCCCCCTTCACAACAACGAACCCAACCGCCTGGTTCTTCCGAGCTGAAGGGCAATTCTGGATTGTGGGACTCACAGACAAGGTACTGCAGGCTGACCTCGTCACAGCAGCCCTCCAGACAGAGGTGTTCGACCGAATAACTCCCTGGCTGACCGGTCGAGCACAAACCGAACCTGTCACGTTCGATGAAATAAAAACAAGACTTGTGACCGCCTACTCCACGCCCATCGACCTAGTTACAAACCCTATGCGAGGCGCCGACCCACAGGATGCCTGGGACACGGTGATGGGCCTCATCCGCTTGCCTGAAGTAGGTCCCGATGGGAAGAAGGAAATCTGCTTGAGCCGCGAAATATTCCTGCGGCAACTCGAGCCAGAACATCCGAGGACGCCGACGGACGCATATACCCTCCATGATGACGAACTACTGGAGAAAGCAAAAAAACTGACGCTGTCAAGCAAGGCTGCAAGGCTCGCTGCCCCCTGATCCTCCGTGTGCCTAGCCGCAGAGAAGGGAGAAGACGACGACGACGACCCAACGCAAGAAATCGGCGCTGTATCCCAGAGGAAGTCCTCCCACACACAGTGTGGCGAAAACTCCTGGTGCCACTACCACTGGAGGTTCGGAAGACACTCCAAGAGATGCGAAAGCCCTTCCACCTTCCAGCAGCCAAAAAATGGCGACGGCAGACAAAACCAAAGCCGTCCGTGGCAACTGTCTCATCGGAACCACATGCTGTAGGGTTTTATGTTCACGACGCGATCTCCTGCCGGAGGATGCTGGTGGATACAGGGGCGATGCACTCTATATTAACAACCGCCCTCGTCGCTGCAAACGGGACCCCCATCCATTCCTACGGCACGAAGTCCCTCGAGATATCTATCTTGGGGCGCAACTACGTCTGGAAGTTCACCATTGCGGACATCAGGATTCCACTACTGGGGGCGGATTTCCTGGCCCAGAATGGCCTCCTGGTTGACGTAGGTCGCAAATGCCTCCTCGACACAGGGACATGCCGCTCCCTACCACTTGCAGCGGGCCCAGGCACCCCCACAATTTGTACCATCGCCCCCCACAGGTATGGCAACCTCCTGCAGGAATTCCCTGAAGTTTTCAAACCGGAACTTTGTCAGGCAGCAGGGACGCCACCCAAGCACAGAATATTTCCATCATCCACCACCCATGGGGCCCCCTGACACACACGAATTCCGACGACGACCCTCCCGCCGGGCTGCCTTCAGGATGCAAAAAGGGCGTTCTCGGAAATGGAACGAATGGGCATCTGCAAGAAAGCGTCAAGCCCTTGGGCTTCGCCCCTACACATGGTACGGAAACCTGACGGCACCTGGAGGCCCTGCGGAGACTACAGGAGACTCAACCTCGCTACAATCCCTGACCACTACCCCTTGCCAAACATGCAGGATTTGACCGGGTCCCTCCATGGAGCGAAAGTCTTCACGAAAGTGGACCTTTGTTCCGACACGGCATACAAACCTTCGGTCCTTTTACAATAGGAAGGTTACTAGCGGCAGCTGGATAGGTCGTAAGCTTTCGAACAAGGGGTTCGGTAGTTAACTGCTTGTCCGACAGGCGCGCGCGCGACTGGGAGGTAAACAATCACTTTTGCTTTCGGCCTGCTGGCGTGTAGACGTGTATCATCGCTCTCTGCCCGCTTCATCGTCGTTGCTTTCGCATGGTTGTGTTTTTCTTTTTCTATTTATCTAGTGAAACTGAATTGTAAGTACAATCATTTCATCTTTATTTCAATTGAATTCAATTGTGAATGAAAGGATCTTGGTTTCTCCACTCCCCCCCCCCGCCCTCCGATTACCCGAGTGCCGGGACTGAAAGGGCGTAAGTGCGGGAATTCATTTTTCCCAGAAATGATCCTCGTATTGTGTATGCTCGGTGCCGAGGGCGGGAGAGCGCTCGCTCCGAGCTTATATTTTGGTTGGAAATGTGTACATGAAAATCGTAAGTAAGTGCCCTTTTCATTTATATTTTTTTGACCTGTATCCTCGTTGCCGAGCGAATGCGCTCGGCACGAAAACTTATTCTGTATGGAAGTATTCTTTTTCATTTTCATATATTTATTTTGATTGTAGCAATACTCATTTTGGATCAGTTTCCGCTCTTACCCGGAAATTGATCCTTTCCCCTTTTTATTTGAATGAAGTGAAATCGCAAGTGCAGTTCTTTTTCATTTTCATATTTTATTGAGATTGCATTATTTACTTGGATCAATGTTTCCGCTCTTACCCGGGAATTGATCCTTTCCCTTTTTATTTTGTATGAAGTGAAATCGCAAGCGCAGTATTCTTTTTCATTTTCATATATATTTTGATTGCATCAATTCATTATGGATCAAGGTTTCCGTTCATAATCGGGAATGGATCCTTTTACCCTTGCGCTCGGTACCGAGAGCGCAAATGCGCTCGCTCCGAGCCTTATTCATTGTGAAGTGAATCGTAATGCAAGATTCTTTTTCATTTTATTCCTTTTTTTTATTGATTGCATCAATATTTATTTTGGTTCAAGTTCCCCTCAGTCAGGGAATTGATCCTTATGCCCTTGCATTCGGTGCCGAGGGCACGATTGCTCTCGGGCTCTATTATTATTGTTGGGTACATGGGTGCTGTGTCGGGGGTGGGGATCGATTGATTCCCCCCCACTCGCTTCAGTGAACTCCCCCCCACAGATGGCCCTTCCCCTTCGGGGGGGAGGTTATCTGGGTTTCTTCTCCTCGCCTGATCCGTCGAGCGCGGGGAGGGCGCTCGGTGCCCGATGTACAATTGTATTCGGGGTCTTCCGCTTGTTCGGTGTGGGGTCACCCCCGCGAGGGGACTTCCCCCTCACTAATCACTACTACTATTATTTCTGCAGGTGCTACTGCCACGAGGGTGGACCTTGGTGAGGTATGGGCGTCCTTTGATTTGCAGGGCGTGCCTAGTGTCCAGGGGCGGCGGTTCTATGTCTGGGCCTACTGCGGTCACCCAATGGAGTGGTGACCCACGACAACGATATCGACTCTAGGTGACGACGTCCCTCCTCACCTGGTGTACTCGCCTCACGTGGTAACAGTCTTGCCTACAGCCGCTGTGAAGTGCTGTTCGCTGTACCGAGAAGGGGGGCGTGCCCGCCGCCGCTCGTGGTTGCCCCGAACTGCCGTGACCACACTTCCGCTGCCCTAGAGCTCGCCCCTGGACCTGCCGCCGGTACCAGGATGTTGCTGGCTGCTGCCTCACCTCCTGTGTTTCCAGTGCTGCCTGCCGTACCTGCCGATTCTGTGCTGACTGTCCATGCAGTTGCTGCGCTGACTGTCCCTGCCGTTGCTGCGCTGGCTGTCCCTGCCGTTGCTGCGCTGGCTGTCCCTACCGATGCTGTGCTGGCTGTGCCTGCTGTTCCTAAGATGCCCATACCTGCTGACGTCGTCCCCTGTTCGTGGTGGTACTACCCCAGACTTTGGTCTGTCTGTACAGGTGCGTCCGGGCCCTGTGGCTTCGGCTACAGCAGCCCCGGCTCCGCCCTGGATGGCAGATCTTACGTCTGTCCTGAGGAGCTGACGAAGAAGAGGAGGTGTCGTCTCGTCTCATCCTTCTTCATCGTCGTCGGCTCCGCCTCTTTCCCCTTCGACTTCTAAGGCTTCACAGCCGGAGGAGCGAAGGTTGCCTCCTCCCTCCTAGAAGCTCCCAGGGGGCTTCTCGGGACCCCCCCGTCTCACCTCGGTGGGACGGAGGGTTCCTTCCGCTGGGTTCCCTCTCTTCGGGGGAGGGCCCCGTCTCTTTCCGCAAGGAAGAAGAAACTACGGGACCAGAGGGGTACCGCTACACCGGTACTTCCTCGCCTGGTGTCAGTGGTTCTGCCACTGCATCAGGGTCCGTCTCGGCTCGTCGTTCGCGGGAGGTACCGAGTGTCGGATCGCCTACCAGCGGCCTTGCAGCCAGGAACCCAGACCTCTGAGCCCGCTTAGCGTCAGGTTTCACGGCACGGGGCGGAAGACTGGTGGACAGCCGCTCATGCGGACTCTCACCAGACCAAGCTCTCACTCTCGCGGCGACCAGCTGGCTACCCGGACTGACGTGACGGTCCACGACCGGCCACAGGCTGAGGCTGGGAAGAGGTCCCCCGTTCGCCGGTGCCAGCCACGGCTGGAACCAGCGACGTTATGTGACGTGAGGACAAGCACCGGTCTCACCGTGACAGTGGAACCTGCAGGTCGCCTGACCATCGCTCTCACTGAGAGCGATCGGGTACGGCAACCAGCACCAGCTCTTCTGACACTTGAGATCGGGGCCGCTGTGCTCAGTCCAGCTGTTCTCCACAGCGAGATGGTTTCGACCAGGCCTGCACCTCGATCGCCACCGCGGGTTGTTGACGATCGCCTGCAGCCCATCCAAGCCTGCTGGTTCTGCAGCGACCGAGGAGGGAGCGTCAGGTCTGCCTCTCCCGTACCTTCAACCTCCTCGGGTTACACCGGGAGGAGCGAGGTATTGAGGAGTGATCGTGAGGGGTGCGCCCCTCATGATCCCACCACGACGCCCTACGTGCCAGGCACGGTTCTTGGACCGGCCAGGACGTATGCGCAAGTGGCTGGAGGAGACCGAGAGGGGCTGTCGCTGTTCCCACCTTTTTAGGAGGAAGGTTCTCGGAATATGCTCTTGTTCGAAGGGCTTAACGGTCCTACTCTGCAAGATGCTGTGACTTCGAGATTCAGAGGAACTTTGCCGAGGTTATGGCGCTGATTCGTCAGCACAACGATCTCGGGGAAGGATCGCCGCTCCCACCAGTAGAGCCACGTCTCGGCTCGAGTCGTTTTGGGGCCCGAGAGGGAACCCAAATCGACGGTGGGTCTGCCGCGATCGGAGCGTGCCGACTGTGATTGAACCAGGTAGTCTCTCGTCTCCGGACAAGAAGGCTCTCTCAGTTTCTGGCCGGTCGAACAAGCTACTTCACCTCCTCTACTGCGACAGAGGCGTTTCTACGTGTCTTCGACACCGTATTGAATACCCCTCGGTCCTCCTGAGAGGTTTCGACCTCGACGAGGACTGGAATGAGTCAGAGGACGGTATCGGCTCTCTCCTGTCAGGTGTCGATCAGCCCCACCCAGACGACGTTCACAGTGGCGGCAGACCCTTACCTACAGTATGAGTTCGTAACCCTCCTCGGGAAAATGTTTTCTCCTGACGATACGTTTTCCCAGGCTCTGAGAGGCCATCGCCGTAAGGCGATGGCTGCTCCTTTTCTTCTCCAACTCCCCCTAGATGCTGACCCCTTGGCGTGGGTAGGGGGCTTAGGGACCAGCAGCTGTGCCGTGATGCCTGGTGGGTCCTTTTTCACTGGTCCTTGGGCTCAGCTGCTGATCCAACTAAATTAGTCAGAACTTTTCCTTCTTTCTGCAATATTTTCATTCTTACTACATCTTTTCTCCTTCATGTAATTTTTTTTTTTTTTTTTTTTTTTTTTTTTTCCCCTTTCCCCTTTGGATTAATTGTGGAAATTTCCACCTTTGATAAAATTTACTGGACTGGTAAACAGAAAGATATCATAGCTAGGACTGGGTTTTATATCTGAAGCTAAATAGTGGGAACTGTGGCAGGACCATCAACTGCCCGATAATGTTCGGACCCTGACCTGAGTGATATCAGGCGGAACTATTTTGCAGGGCTGGACCGCGGATTCCAGGGGGGTCTAGTTTTTGCGGATAGGACTCTTGGCATTCTGTCCGGTTTGCCCATAATGTGATTAGGGTGGGGATGATTGTATTCTGGTAATACTCTCAGTCCTATCAAGGCGGGTTTGGCTTACACTTGGGCCACTCTAGTCATGTTGTGCCATCCCCTGTGAGGTAGGGTAGGGACGCGGACATTTGGGAGTCGGTTCTCACTTGTGCCATTAGTGGAAGAATAAACTTCATGAAAGGCTGATGATGTCTTTTTAAGGTTTTCAGGTTTATTTATCGTTTTGTTCATGAAACTTACCTGTCAGATATATATATAGCTGTATTCTCCGAAGTCCGACAGAATTTCAAAACTCCCGGCACACGCAGTGGGCAGCCAGGTGTTAGATACCCATTCCCGCCGCTGGGAAGCGGATATCAGGAATCATTCCATTTTCTATTCAGATTTTTCTCTGTCGCCGGTCGGTAAACAAACTGTTTACAGACCTCCGCCTAGGATTTTGAAACTTCTTGTGCTAACTTGAGTATTCTGATTGACTTTTGGTTTTGATTTGGCTTGGCATACGTGATAGTGGATTTGATTTAGATTTGGCTTTGACTTTTCTTTGATACGATGTCTGGATCTAGCTCTGCTAGCTTCAGGGTGTGTAAGGTGCATGAATGTAAGGTGAGGTTGCCGAAAGCTTCGGTAGACCCTCATTCAGTGTGCTCGAAAATGTCGTAGTCATGTATGTATGTTAATGAATAGATGCATCGAGTGTGAGCAATTGACTGAAATTGAATGGAAGGCATATGATTCTTACGTGAGAAAGCTTGAGCGTGATAGAATCAGGTGGTCTTCCCCTAGGAGTGCTTCTGTGAATAGAAGTCAAGGTAGAATTGTATCTCCATTAAATCCTCCTGTAGATGTAATTCAACCTAATCCTGTTGTATTGCCTCCGAACGATCAGGAAGTGTCTGCAGAAGGAAGCGTATTATTTACGATCATGGAGTCGATTCGCGCCTTGGAATCAAAAGTGATTGCTCTACAGTCAAATGTGAATTGTGATAAAATTGTTAGTGCATCTAGTTTTGTGGAAGTGGGTCAGATCGGTCCCATAATGCCTCTAGGCTAGGCCCCTGCCGGACTCCCAGGCCTTAGGGGAGAGGGCAAGCCGAAAGCCGAAGGAGGGTTACGGGATCTAATGACTGGTCTGACGTCCCTTCGGCAGAAACTGAGGACGAATCTCAGGCTGCTGGTGTTCGTGCACGGGCACGAATACTTAAAGAGTGCTTCTCTTCCTTCCCGAGACTTTCCTCTCCCTCGCCGAGGTTGGGACGCTTGGAAGACCTCTCAGGGGGAGAGCGGCAGGGGCGGGGCAAGGTGTCGCACAGGCGGCCGTCGCCCTTGTCGCCCTCTTAAGAGAGGTTTCAGAGAAGAGGACGCTTCACGTCCTTCTGATCATTACGTAGATTCATCACCTGAAGATTTCGAAGCTTTTCCGCCACAGAAAAGGAACAAGACTTCATCAGGGGAGGACTCTTTTGAGCGTCCAAGTCGCTCTAAGCATGTTCCTGAGTTGAAGGAAAGGGCATCCCCTCGCCCATCTTCCTCGCACAGGATGAGTCCTTCTCCTGATCGAGAACTTTCCCCATCAAGAAAAATGCTTTGGGAAATGCAGAGACAGTTAGCCTCCTATTTTGAGAGAAAGCAGGCAGAAACTAGTCATCGAAGGAAGGATAGGTGGCTGCCTGTTAGAGGACTAGGCAGTCCCCGGCTCCTCCTCCGCGTTTTTCGGCCTTTGAGTCTCCTCCTAGTAGCCGACGCATTAGAGAACGTGATTACGTTCCTCATGAAAGGGCATCTAGGAGAGACGAATTGACAGAGAACGTGAGTTGTCGCACAGGCGGCCGGCGTCTTTGTCAAAGGCCGAGAACGCTCAAGGATCAATATCAGAAGTTCAAGCTTTGCATGTTGATGATCACGCTCGGCGGTCTTTAAGCAACGAAAGCGCTTACCAGGACGTTCGAGAAGACGCTTTTCAAGACGTGGCGGAACGCTCGCCAAGACGCTCGAGCTGACGCTGTTCAGGACGCACTGCGTCCTACACATCAGGATGCTCTGCAGGACGCTTCTCAGAACGCGCGGCGCCTTGCATATCGGGACGCTTTCCAGGACGATCAACAGTTGAGTCCGAAACGTCAGGATGTTTCTCATGTTTAAAGTGTTGAAGTCATCGCGATCTTTGAAGGGCGCTGATGACCGAGAGAAGGATTCGTCTAGTGATCGCTGCCCATACTGATGATGACGAACCAAATGCGTCAGCGTCGTCAGACTATAAAGACGTTGACGGATTTACTTAAGATTGTTCCCAGATAATTTTCAAGCGCCCGTTCCTTGCTCTCCACCTTCACAATTTGCCTCATCGAAGGCCAGGAAGGCCCCTGGCTTCGTTAAGATGGCCACTTCGCTCTCTGCGAGAGAGCGTTTAAGAGAGTCCAGGATTGGATGGATTCATCAAGGAAGGTTAAAGGAAGACTTAGTTTGCATTCCTCCATCTAGACTGAAAGGGAGAGCTGGGATCTGGTACGAAACAGGAGAGAAGCAGGATTGAAAGCACCGTCTTCTTCTCAAGGAGATTTCGCCAATTTGGTGGATGCTCCAAGGAGGTCTTATTTGTCATCGGCTAAGGTTTCCTGACAATGACGGAGACTAATCATCACCTCCAGGGGTTTATTTAAGACGCTAGAGGTGTTTAACTTTTAGATTGGTGCCTCGGGCTTTGGATGTACAATCGAGGAGTCAAGACTCGATTTCGCTGGAAGAGCTTTCGAGTGTATTAGCTTGTATGGATAGAGCAGTAAGGGATGGCTCTGATAGTTAGCATCTCATTTTGCTACAGGTCTGCTAAAGAAGAGAGCTCTCTATTGTAGCTTTGCGGCGAAAGCAGTTTCTCCCGCTCGAAAGCAGAGTTGGGTTATTATCGCCCCCTTCTCTACGCACCTATTTCCGCAGTCCATGATTAAGGATCTGTCGGTAAACTTTGCAAGAAAAAGCAAGCAAGGGAGGGACCTCTTGACTCAATCTTCCAGACGACCTACTCCTCAGGCTTCTACTTCAACAGCTCCAGCACCCAAGAAGAAATTTAAGCCCTTTCGTGAGCACCTTCCTCTAGAGGTTCTTCGAGAGGAAGGGGGTCCTTCAGAGGTAAGATCTCTTCTATCAAGAAGGAAAAATTGACGTTTCTGCCCTTCAGGCACCTGTAGGTGCGAGACTCGCCTTATTTGCTCAGGCATGGAGGACGATAGGGGCGGACACCTGGACCCTAGATGTGATCGAGAG
>NC_061101.1:26946820-27181290 GCF_015104395.2 Macrobrachium nipponense | reverse complement strand
CCCGGCACAACAGGAAGCTCCAGGTGTTCTTCTCGGCCGTGCCGGACCCATGGGCAGCTGCAGGACGCTCTTCAACACCCGTGGGACAACCTCTTCGTCTATGCCTTTCCCCGTTCAGCCTGATTCGCAAGGTAATCAGTCGAGCACTGGTCACCCCGAATCTCAGGATGATCCTGGTGGCTCCCAAATGGCCACAGGCCATTTGGTATCCGGACCTGCTGGCTCTTCTCGCAGGAGAACCGAGAGAGAGATTCCCCCTTGGCACAACCTTCTCGCCCAGCCACACGTCGAGCGGGTTACCACCGAGCAGTCCAGTCCCTACGTCTTCACGGCTGGCTGTTATCCACCATCTCTTGCGAACGAGAGGCTTTTCTCGTAGCGCAGCAACAGAGATGGCTGGAAACGTCCGTCAGTCCTCTGCAGCTGTGTACCAGGGAAGGGTGGGCCGTCTCTGTGGTTGGTGTCGTAGACGGGGTCTATCTCCTCTCAGAGCCACTCTTCAGCAGGTAGCGGATTTCCTCGTTTTTCTTCGCCGAGAGAAGCTCCTCTCAGTCCCACAGTCAAAGGATACAGAGCCGCCTTGGCGCTCGTCCTGAAACTGAGGGGATTGGACATCTCGAACTCGTTCGAGATCTCCTTGCTTATGAGGAGCTTCGAAAGGTCTTGCCCACCCAGGGAACTCAGGCCCCCTGCGTGGGATGTGACTCTCGTCCTTAGGAGTTTGACTCGAACGCCGTTCGAGCCACTCCGAGAGTCGTCAGACAGGGATCTGACCCTCAAGACCCTCTTCTTGCTGGCCCTGGCATCGGCGAAGAGAGTAGGGGAACTTCATGGTCTTTCCTATGATGTACGACACTCCAGGGGATGGGGATCTGTGACGCTCGATTTCGTCCCGAAACTTCGTTGCGAAGACTCAGAAACCGTCGATCCCTGACGACAGGTTCGAGTCATTCACGATTCCCTCCCTATGGGACTTCACCGATAATGATGCGGATGAGATGCTGCTTTGTCCTGTGAGGGCGCTACGGCGCTATCTGAGAGAACTCGACACCTCAGGCCTGAGTGTCGACGCATCTTCGTTAGCACCGGGTAACCAAGAAAGAAGTATCCAAGAACACTCTTTCATTCTGGCTGCGTGAGGTCATCAGGAGGGCGTTATGAGGCTGATGGTAGATGACGACATCCGTACGTCCCGTCCGAGAGCTCACGAAGTCAGAAGTATTGGCCCCTCGATGGCGTTTCGTAAGAACTTCTCCGTGGCGCAGGTCCTGAAGGCAGGGGTCTGGTCTAACCAGACTACCTTTACGTCCTTCTACCTTCGGGATATTGCCCACAGGTCCTTGGATACCTTTTCCTTGGGACCCGTGGTGGCTGCTCAACAAGTTGTGTAGCTAACCCAGACCCTCGCAGGCTGAAACCAGCATCGAGTCCTGGTGTGACTGTGTGGATGGATGTGTGAATGAGTGAGTGACTGGCTCCCTCTTCCCGTCTTTCCTACTCCTCTACCTGTGGGCAGAGGGCCACGGTCGTCACTACGCTGGATGAGGACGAGATGCAGGTAAGTATATGACAGAGCCCCCATCCTATCCCTTTCACTAGGGATAGGAGCAGAATATCCACCACTTCCTTCCTCACAAGGGGGGGAAGTGGATGCCTACAAGAGTCAAACCCATGACTTTATATTTGCTCCTGTACAGGAACAAGTTCTTACATTGCTGGTACGAAGAGATACGCTTGCCTCTCAGTACTCGGTCCAGAGGTCTGACCATTGATCCTGCGGTGCACACCCGATCAATCGGACAGAGGCTTGGATCCCTCCCTCGCTCTTACGACCAGGGAGGCTTCCAAGGTTGGGCGAACACCAGTCTGTTCACAAAAAGACTCAGATTCCTCCCACCAAGAAGTGAGTCTTCCTATTGTAAAAGGACCGAAGGTTTGTATGCCGTGTCGGAACAAATGACAATTTATCCAAAATTGCATTTTTCCTAACTATACAAACCTGAGTCCTTTTACACATAGCCCCACCTCATGCCACCCCTCACTCTGCAGTTTTTGCTTTGGGCCAAAAGCAAAAGTGATTTGTTACCTCCCAGTCGCAGCGCGCGCGCGCCTGTCGGACAAGCAGTTAACTACCGAACCCCTTGTTCGAAAGCTTACGACCTATCCAGCTGCCGCTAGTACCTTCCTATTGTAAAAGGACCTCAGGTTTGTATAGTTAGGAAAAATGCAATTTTGGACAAATTGTCATTTTCACGTCCCCATCCATCCCCAATCAAGGAAATACCTGCGGTTTGTCCTGAAGGGGAAGGTTTTCCAGTTCAGGGCACTCTGCTTCAGTCTTAGCACAGCTCTGATGGTCTTCACATCCTTATGAAGAACGTTGCGAGGTGGCTCCATCTTGCGAAGATCAGGATCTCTCTCTACCTGGACGACTGGCTTATTCGAGCCTCATCGAAAAAAAAACCGGTGTCTGGAGGACCTTCACACGACTTTGTCATTAGCGAAGTCCCTGGGGCTTCTGGTAAACCTCGAAAAATCACATCTGACCCCTTCTCAATCCTTTAGTCTATCTGGGGATTCAGATGGACTCAGTGGCTTTTCGGGCTTTTCCGTCCCAGGGCGACAACTTCAATGCCTAGACAAAGTGTCAGCCTTTCTGGAGAAGGAAACATGCTCGGTGAGGGAATGGATGAGTCTGCTGGGGACCATTTCCTCACTGGAGAAGTTTGTTTCTCTAGGAAGGTTGCACCTCAGACCACTTCAATTCTTCCTGTCGAACAACTGGAAGCGCGAACAAGATCTAGAAGCAATCTTGTTGTTGACAGAAGAGGTGAAGGAACACCTAAGATGGTGGTCAGATCCGCGGAAGCTTGCAGAAGGGCTTTCGCTCAAGCTTCGGAACCCCGACCTAGTGTTTGTTCTCCGACGCGGTCTTCCACGGGGTGGTGTAGCAACACTAGGGGGGAGGGAAGTGTCAGGCACCTGGAGAGGGGAACAGGTGTCCTGGCACATCAATCTCAAAGAACTGGCAGCGATTCAGCTTGCACTACAGTTCTTTCAAGAAGAAGTCTCAACAAAGTGGTGCAGATCAACTCGGACAACACCACAGCTCTGGCATACCTCAGGAAACAGGGGGGGAAACCCACTCTCGTTCTCTGTTCGCCATCGCGAAGGAAATCCTGTTATGGGCGAAGTCACAAGACGTCACTATCCTGACAAGGTTTGTGTCAGGAGTGGAAAATGTTCGAGCAGACCTTCTCAGTCGGCAAGGACAGCTTCTGCCCACGGAAATGGACCCTACATCAGGATGTATGCCAGTCGCTGTGGAAGTTGTGAGGATGTCCTCATGTGGACATATTCGCAACTTCCAGGACAAGGAGACTTCCGCTGTATTGCTCGCCGGTTCTGGACCCGGGAGCAGTGGCAGTAGACGCCCTTCTTTGGAATTGGTCGGGCCTGGACCTTTACGCTTTCCTTTCCCCCATTCAAGATCTTAGGGCGGTAATGAGGAAAATTCACGGCATCAGAGGGAGCGAGGGATGACCCTCATCGCCCCCTTCTGGCCGGCGACCGACTGGTTCACAGAGGTAATGTCCTTCCTGATAGACTTCCCGAGGACTCTGCCCCTAGGAAAGATCTACTCAGACAGCCCCACTTCGAGAGGTACCACAAAAACCTCCCCGCTCTGAGTCTGACTGCGTTCAGACTATCCAGAAGTTGGCCAGAGCGAGGGGTTTTTCAAGACCTGTGGCTAAGGCGATCGCCACTGCAAGGAGACCTTCCTCGATCGCAGTGTACCAATCTAAGTGGGCTGTCTTCAGAAGTTGGTGCAGGAAGAAGGGCATTTCCTCCACCTCGACCTCTGTGAGCCAGATAGCAGATTTCCTTCTTTACTTTAGAGAAGAAGTGAAATTAGCTGTTCCTACGATAAAGGGCTACAGGAGCGTGCTTTCCGTAGTCTTCAGACATAGAGGACTCGACTTGGCGAATGACAGAGACCTTCATGATCTCATCAGATCCTTTGAGACTACGAAGGTTCCGCAGCCTAAAGTACCATCGTGGAACTTGGACTTGGTACTTAAGTTCCTGATGTCAAGTCAGTTCGAACCGCTCCACTCAGCTTCGCTTAGGAACCTGACGAGGAAGACCATTTTCCTAACTGCTCTGGTGACGGCAAAGAGAGTTAGCGAAATCCAGGTTATAAGCAAACAGGTGCGGTTTAAGGATCATAGTGCTTTTTGTTCCTTAAGTCCTACGTTCTTAGCAAAGAACAAGAACCCTTCCAATCCTTGGCCGAGGACGTTCGAGATCAAGGGTTTGACAGAAATCGTGGGACATGAACCAGAGAGAGTCCTGTGCCCTGTCAAGGCTCTCATTCTATTTAGAGAGAACTAAAGCCTGCAGAGGCTCTTCTGAGAAACTTGTGGTGCTCTGTGAAGAAGCCAGATCTTCCTATGTCGAAGAATGCTCTGGCGTTCTTCTTAAGAAATACTATTAAGGAAGCCCATGACAAGTGCAGTGATAGTGACATGAAGCTTCTAAAAGTGAACGCCCACGAGGTGAGGGCTATCCCCACTTCGGTAGCCTTTCACAAAAAATATGGCACTCAGTGACATTTTGAGTGCCACATATTGGCGAATAGCAATTCGGTGTTCACTTCACACTACCTGCGGGATTGTGAAAGCAACATACGAAAATTGCTACTCGCTGGGACCGTACGTTGCTGCAGACACTGTTTTTGGGGGCAGGAGTAGCACTCATCCTATCCTTTAATGGTTAGGTGAGTTTTTTAAATTTGTGTGTGTTGTGGGGTTGACCGCCTTGGGCGGATCTCCCTTCCCTTAGTCTAGTCTAGTGGGATACCTTTGGTAGTCTAGGCCAGGTGGTTGTTTTTTACTTCATTGCCCTCACTGTATGGTCAATGGTCTAGTCACATCATGGTCCCACGCCCCCGTTGACAGATCATCTGGAGTGCACCAGCTTTATAGTCTCTACCTCGCTGGCAACTCTAGTAGCAGAAGCAGACTGAGGTGACAGTAATCAGAAGTCAGCTATGCTATAGGTAAGGAACCAAGATATCAATTATCTGCATATATATGTTTCCTAAAATCTTCTATTCTGTCTACTCCCACCACCAAAGGTGGGATTCAGCTATATATATATATGACAGGTAAGTTTCATGAACAAAATGATATTGTTATGATACAATAAAGTTTGTTCAATACTTACCTGGCAGATATATATATTTTAAGTACCCACCCACCTCCCCTCAGGAGACAGTGGAAATAAAAATTATGAATAGAAAATGGGAATGGTTCCTGATACCCGCCTCCCAGCGGCCAGAATGGGTACTAACCACCTGACTCCCACTACGTGTGTCGTAAGTTTTTTAAAAATTCTTCTGTCGGACTTTGGAAAATACAGCATATATATATATCTGCCAGGTAAGTATGAACAAAACTTTATTGTATCATAACAATATCATTTTTTTCATTTGTTTATTTCAAGTGAATTAAACATTATGGATCAAGAAATGGAGCTTTCGCCGCACCCCCCGATCGCCTGTAGAGTGTGTCCTGGGCTGGGAGGGGCGTAAATGCGGCGGATTTCGCTCCTTGTAGACGTGGATCCACATGAATTATGTACTCGGTGCCGAGGGCGAGAATGCTCTCGGCCGAGCCATGCATTACCTGTGTTAATTGGTCCGAGGCGCAGTGGGTTCTCTACGAGGGTAGGAAGAGACGTAGGCCTGCAAAGGAGTCGTCGGAAAGCTCTCCAGCGACTCCTTTGGTGATGGATACTTGTCTTCCTTTCTACCCCCTGGTCAGCCCCCACGTTTCGCGCCTTCCCCTGCGGGCAGGGGCGGTTAGGGGAGTCATGCTCCTTGCTCGATCCGTCGAGTGTGGAGGAGGGCGCTCGCTCACCGGACATACAGTGTATCTCGGGGTCTTCCGTCCGCTCTGGGTGGGGTTCGTCCCCCCCCAAGCGAGAGGGAACCCCTCTAACTGACCCGACTGTTGCTTCCGCAGGGGTGCCTTCCGTGAGAGACGACCTTGGGCAGGTGTGGGAGTCGCTGGGGACTGCAGGGGAGTGCCTAGTATCCAAGGGTTGATCCAGCGGTTGGCGGGGTCGGCAGTGGTCACTCATGGAGTGGTGACCACTATTACTACTACATTGACTACTCCAGGGTACGCCGCCCCTCCACACCTTGTGTACACCCCACACGTGACTTCGGTGACTCCGACAGCCGCAGTACAGATGCCGCTTGCTGCCGTACCAAGGAGGGGCGTGCCGCCTCCACCTGGCTTCTTTGTGCTGCCGACCCCGGACTTCTGCTGCCCAAAAAGCTCCCCCCTGGACCTGCCTCCTGTACCTAGGATGTTGGTGGCCGAAAACAAGCCACCTGGGTCACCCGAGTTCTCAGCCGTACCGGCCGTACCTGCCGCTACTGCTGCTGCTGGCCCAGCCGCTCATAGCCGCTCCTGCTGTCCCAGCTGCTCTGACGCTCCTGTTGTTCCTGCTGTTCCCGCTGATGCTCTCGTTGTTCCTGGTCACGGTGGTGGTGCTCCAGGCTCAGTCCTTCGGACAGGTGCAGTCGGGCCCTGTTGCTTCGGCAACTGCCCCGGCTCCATCCTGGATGGAAGACCTGACGTCTGTCCTGCGCAAGCTGACGAAGAAGAGGAAGAAGAAGAGGAAGGTGTCGTCGTCGTCGTATTCGTCGTCTTCTTCTCGTCTGCTGCCTCCTCTTCCCCTTCGACTTCTAAGGCCTTACCAAGCTGAAGAAGAAGAAGGCTGCCTCCTCCCCCCCAAGAAGGCTCTTCGGGACCATTCGAAGGGCGGGCCCGTCTCACTCGATGAGTCGGGGGCTTCTTCTGTGGTCCTCCTGTTCCCTCGGAACAGGCCCGTCTCTCCTTCCGCAAAGAAGAAGAAGACGGGGACCAGAGGAGTACTGGCTACGGCCAGTACTTACCTTGCCTGGTTGTTAGCGGCTCTGCCGCTAAGCCAGGCTACCGGTCCGGCTTCTCGTTCGCAAGGGAAGTTCCGAGTGTACGGTTCTCCCGCGGGAGATCGTGCAGCCAAAGTTGTTTTTTGAACGCCTGAGTTCGCTCGGCGTTCAAGACCGAGGCACGGAGCAGAAGACTGGTGAGAGCCGCTCAGGTGACTCTCGCCAGGGCCAGCGGCCGCTATCGCAGCGACCAGCTGGTAACTCGGGCTGACGTGGACGGTCTCTGACTGGCCACGAGTTGAGGCTGGGAAGAGGTCCCCCCAGCCGTCGGTACCAGCCTCAGCTAGGTACCAGCGGTTCAACGCGCCGAGAGGATGCTCACCGGTCTCAGGCCGTGACAGCGAGCTGGCAGCAGGTCACTTGACAGCTGCTCCATAGGGGGACGACGGGGCGGATAGGGCGACCCCAGCAGCAGCTCGTCTGACGCACAGGACCGGGGTCGACGTGCTCAGTTGTCGAGCGCTCGCCACAGTCGTGAGCGGCACGGCCAGGCCTGCAGTCGATCCCACTGCGTTCTGTGTGATCGGCTGCAGCCCATCCAAGCACGCTGGTCCTGCCAGCGAGCGAGGATGGGAGTGTCAGGTCTGCAGCCTCTCTATAAACCTTCAACTTCATCGGGATACGACGGGAAGAGGAGCGAGGTATCAGGAGTGATCGTGGCGATGTGCCCCTCTGCGAATCCCCATCCCGTCCGCGCACGCCGTACGCACACCGGCACAGTTTTCCATGACCGGCCAGGACGTACGCGCAATGACGGAGGAGGAGACCGTGAGGGGTCTGTCGCTGTTCCTCCTTCTGAGAGGAGGGTCTCGGGAGCTGCTCTTGTTGGGGAGGGAACTGGATGGTCCTACTCCTCAAGACGCTGTTACTCCCGACCCCCGAGTACAGAGGACTTTGCCGAGGTCAACCCCTTTGCACTGATTCGTCAGCACAACTGGCCTTGGAAAGGATCGTCGCTCCACCATCCGAGACCACTGTCCCGGCTCGAGTCATTTTGGGGCCCGATCCCCCCCCCCCCCGAGAGGGAACCAAATTGACGGTGGGTCTGCCGCAGTCAGAGCTGGCTGGATTCTCGGTCCTTGGACCAACCGTGGAGTCTCTCGTTTCCGACGAGACGGATTCGCTGAAGTCAGGATGGTCTTGAAGATACTTCCTCCGGCCTCACGGCGTCAGAGGCGATGATTATTTTATGTGCCATCTGAAGATCGATACCGCCCAAACAGGTTAACCCGGAGCTAGCAAGGCTAACTCCAGGTGTGTCCTGCAGCAGCTCCTGTCGGAGAACCTCTGGTTCTCGCAGCAGGACCCCCTGGAGGCACTTGGCCCTGGAATCTACTGGCTATGGCAGCATTCCAGGCCATCTCTTGGTTGGATCTGTGGATCCCTCACAGTATCCAAAGTCGTCGGCCGACTCAAGGGAGTTACTGCTCTTGAAGAAGACCCGTCGTTCAGGAGACTGTGCCAGTCTCGGAGGTAGAGCCATCTCTTACCGCCTCGCCCATCAGGACGACGGAACCTGTGGGCCAAACTTGGTGCTTCATCGTAGGGACGCACCGTCCATTACAACGAGTAACCAAGGGGGCTGGGCGTGAGGCAGCACTACGGTCTTCGCAAACGGACCTATCAGGAGTTCCTCCTCTCTCTTCCTGCAGAGATGATGGTGGACGCTGCCAGGTGGGAGGAGAGAGGCGGCGCACTGATGACAGTAGACGCCTTGGTTCACCAGGCAGTCTCGAAGGTTCTTGGGCAGCCTCAGAGCCACTGCGGCTAAGCCATAGAGTTAGATCGAGTGCTGCCTAGTGAAATTCTTTCCAAGTTCATAACTTTCAAAGCATGGAAAAAATACTAATTTCATACATTCAACTTCCCTGTCAGATAATACTTAGCTATAGACTCCGTCGTCCCCGATAGAAATTAGAATTTGCGGCACACGCTACAGGTAGGTAGGTCAGGTGATCTACCGCCCCGCCGCATGGGGTGGCAGGAATAGGAACCATACCTTCTAGAAACCAGATTTTCTCTATCATTTGGAATGTAAACATACCGTTTACGGTTCCTCTGATTTGATTTTCGTTGTGTTTCATCGCCATCGATCTTCTGGGCTGTCTTTGCAGGGAAGTACGGGTCTTTGGTTCGGCATACGCTTTTATTAACTTTTTAATGAATTTCGCTTCGAATTTCGAAGAAAATACTAAGTGGAAAACTACCGAAATTATCGGTAGACACTCACATAGTTGCAATAAAGGGAATTATTAATATTTATTCATTATTACATGTAATAAAGGTTACAACTTTATTGAGGAAATATTAAACTCTAATTTCATACATTCAAATTACCTGTCAGATATATACATAGCTATCGACTCCGTCGTACCCGGACAGAAATTAGAATTTCGCGGCACGCTACAGGTAGGTCAGGTGATCTACCAGCCTGCCGCTGGGTGGCCAGGACTAGGAAATATTCCCGTTTTCTAATCAGATTCTCTCTGTCGCTGGGAATGTAAACATATGTTTACTTTCCCTCCTGATTTGATTTTTCGTGTTTTCATCGCCATCGATCTCTGGGCCGACTTTTACAGGGAAGTACTGGATCGGTGGTTCAGCATACGCTTTTAATTTCTAATAACAAACTTTTAATGAATTAACTTCGAAGTTTCGAAGAATAGAGTATGTGTAACTACCGAAGTTTTCGGTAGACAATTAACATAGTTTGCAAGAAAGGGAAATATAAATATTTATTCATTGATAAAGTGTAATAAATGTTAGAATTTGATTGAGGAAAATAAGGTAACTTCCTATTTGAGGAAGTCAGAAAAAACATAGAAACTAGATATGCTTTCTTTAGAAGCTTTAATAGCTCTCGTTCTGACGAGCAGTTAGAATATTAAACAGTACTAGTAGTGTAGTTTCCTCATCACCTTCTTACTTCACAAAAACTACAAATTCATTTGCAATTTGAAGATAAAGGAATGTAGCTCAAGATACGAGCTATTATAAGGTAAGAAGTGATTATAGTGTTCCCCATTGCAATAGAGGGTTGGTCCACTGATCGGCTCTTGTCTCGCTCCCAGGTCTAGACCTCTTCCAGGCTCACAGGCCCAGAGGAGAAGGAATGTCGAAAGCCTTACGGAGGTTATGGAGAATCCCCACCGATCAGGCGTCCCCTCGGCAGGTTCTGTAGGACGTCCCAGACTGCCAGGGATAGCCATTGGGAAGGCATCCTAATTTCAATGTGTTCCCCCCCTTATTATTATTGTCTTGACGAATAAGGAGAAGAAACATTCAACGGCGTAGATTAAATGAAGATGCAAGATAATCTTGTCTGGCATATCGGAAACCTCAGAAGAGACAGAGAAAGAAAGACATCATTCGATAACAGTTGCGGTAGAGGCATGCCCTATCCGGGTTCGTCCCCCGTACAAGCTGGACGGGGGGGGGGGGGCTCTATCCCATGGGGGTTTGAAATAGTTATTTCAATAAAATTCCTCATCGGTATGTGTATATGAAAAGATATCTATTCTGAGAATAACGAATTAGATATTAAAGAATATTGTTGATCGAATGAATTATATGGATCTCGTTTAGTGATTACACATATATATATAACTTTTAAGCGTTCTAGCTCCTCGGGCTATGAAGGTCGGTAACGAAGCTCAATGCGCCTAAAGCATCTGAAACAAGGCGCAAAAGCGCCTGAAACGAGGCGCAAAGCACGTGAAGAGCCTGAATAGAGGCGCAAAGCGCCTGAAGCACTATGAACCAGGATCTTCATCGGAAATGGAAGTCCTTCTCATTCAGAAGAAAGGAGGGCTATGGACAAAAATGGAAGTATTGTCAAATTTTGTTTTAAGCAAGACAAGTGTACAAGAGATTGGAACCTTCCGACACAAGCGGAACCTTCCAGAAGGCGGAAGATTCCAGATCGAATCGCCTTCCAGGCTCTTTGGAATTTTCCAAGAATGAATATCTTACCAAATTGCAGCAGAACATTTCAACATAAGCGAAATTTGACAATAACTCGGAACCTTCCAGACGTACAGAAACTTTCCAGGCGGAGGATCGCCTTTCAGACGCTCGGGAACTTTCCAAAGCGGGAATCTTTTTCGGATAAGCGGAACATTCCGAACGCGGAACTTTGCAGGCGCTCGGAACCTTCCGCACAAAGAAAAACTTTCCAAGCACGATACGTCTCTGCTAGGATCCAGGAGTATTCTGATCACGATACTCCTCCTAGGCGCCAGGAGTATTCGGAGGAATGCAATACTCCTCCCAGGCGCCAGGAGTATTCGGAAACGTGATACTCCTGCCAGGCACCAGGAGTATTCGAGCACGATACTCCATCCAGGCGCCAGGAGTATTCGGAAACGTGATACTCCTACCAGGCGCCAGGAGTATTCCGATCACGTTAACTCCTCCTAGGAAAGCGATACTTCTGCCAGGTTGCCAGGAGTATTACGAGCACGATACTCCTCCCAGGCGCCAGGAGTATTCGGAACGCGATACTCCTCCCAGGCGCCAGAAGTATTCGGAACGCGATACTCCTGCCAGGCGCCAGGAGGGTATTCCGAGCACGAGGAGTATTCCGATCGCGATACTCCTCCCAGGCGCCAGGAGTATTCTAGGCAAGAGACTCCTGCTTAGCGCCAGGCTCTTTCTCCTACAAGAAGAGCCTGACAACCGCTAAGAGTCCTCCAAGCGAAAGGTGAAAGACATTCGAGGCTTCTCCTGATAGAGACGGGAGTTGTCGCACAGGCGGCCGTCGCCCTTGTCAGGATAGTCTTAATGCAATAAAGGCAAGAGCAAGTTCGGCTTTTTCCTGGCAGGGACTAGATGTAGCACAGGCTGCCGTAGCCCTTGTCAGGTTAGAGTCGGTGCTGCTAAAAGCCCTCACCTTTCGAAAGGAAGCGCTCTCCTCCGGTTGCTTAATCTTCTCCCAACTTGAGGAATGGAAGATAGAGCAGAATTGTGAGAATTAGTTCAATAGTAAGTGGATATTAAAATCATCCTCCTAAAAAAAAAAAAACCCCCCCCCAAAAAAAAAAAAAAAAAAAAAAAAAAAAAAAAAAATGCAACCAACCATTTACAGAAAGAGGGGCAATCGTTTGGAAGTTGAACAAGATTCGTACGAGCTCTCATTCATTGATTAGAGGCTCTTCCAGATAAGAAAGGCGTAAAATACGGACTTATCTCCAAGATAATAAAAGCTGGAGAGATTCTCTTCGATCCTCGGTTGTCATTTTCGATCTCTTTCGACTAATACTCATTCCGGGTTTATTGACGAAAAGAACGAAGAGAGTAAGATTTCCATTCTTTCTCCTGCATGTCGGAGAGGAAAGAATGTCGTAGAAGAACTTAGTGTATAACGAATACTGAATGACAAGTCATATACGCATACCCATAGATGCTTCTGTGGTTCGCTATGGAATTATCTATATCCTTACAGGATTTTCCTAGTAAGGACTTCGTTTAAAAGGTTTGTTTCGACAATACCTACTCAGCTTCGGTATTTAACAAAGGTTGTTGGCTTAAATTTGCATTATTGAGAGCTTTCTTAGGCTCGAGAATAATTTTTTATATCCCTTCATTGAAGGGAGTAACTGGCAACTCAGAATGAATGCAGCCAGGCAGTGAACGAGACGGCTGTAATTGTAACGCCAATTCAGTACCATCCGGTTCTCTCGGTCGTGAGCTGTTGGTACATCTCTCTCTCCTAAGGGACGAATAGTTACTATCTCTCTTCCTAAGGGATCGAATGGTTCACTGTATATTCCCCCTACAATCAGGGAGGGACTTAACCACGAATTGAGGGGATTTTTTTATTTTTTTAGGCAAACATGAATAACATAGTATTCGTTTTTTTTGCTAAGGATCTCTCTCTTGCCTCGGCGAGAAAGAATGTAGTAGAAAATTCACCTTAAGATAACGGTTACGGTTAAGCCTTATGCACACACCGTGGTTAATTACAGAATCCTACTATCCTTACAAGAGTTTCTTAGATGAATGCTGTTTACCACAATGTGACGGTTATTATAAAGGTTTTTAATTCGGCAGAGCACGATTTAACCTATTTGGAAACAGACAAATGGAACGTAACGATCCTACCAGGTTTGATGCGGGATTTTGCACGTCCGTGAGAACCTTCTTGATCGACGATAATAACTGTTAACATATGTTTAATATTTATGGAAAGAGTTGTGAGAACCTGCGGAAAGTATTCACAGATCTCTTCGCAAGGTAGAAGACGAACGAGCTTATTATAGTTTGCTTCCTTTTCCTTGAAAAACAAGAGAGGTAGCAAGATACGCCATCTTTAATTTAAATAGGTGAATAAACTTTAGTCCCTTTTTCCCCTAGTTATATATATTAACAGATATTAAGATAAATGGGGCGGGGTCAATAAAAAGGTTTGGATTCACAGAGGTCACGTTCTTCTCTCAGCATGCTGTCAGAAGGTTTTTCTAAGAGAGTAGAGATTTTATCGGAATCTATTATAAATATTGGACCTGAAAAATCTATCACTCTGAGTCTGTCTGCGTGCAGACTGATCAAAAGTAAATATGAAAGAGAGGATTTTTCAAGGGAAGCTTGATAATTCCTTCAAAATATGTTAAAAGACATAGAGTTGCTGCAGATCGTGTTAGATGGAAAGGGGGAACTGTTCCTCTTCCGATACCTCTGTGAACCAACATAATGGTTTCTTCCCTTTCAGGGGGACGAAGAATCACCTTGGTATTTTATGACTATCAATGAACACAGTAAAAAGATATACTCTGTCTCGACAAAGAATATTAGAGATAGTAGAGAATTAAGATCTTCGGGATGCTTATACAATACTCTATACGATAAGAGTAGGAGATCTATACTTAGAATGGGATCTAATTTGGGCCTCAGATTCCGTGTTCCGTCAAGATGAACTGCTCCTCATCAAATGTTTCTCATGGTCCTAAACGATCAAAAGGACAAGTAAAATTTTGGGCTTTAGAATCTGGAATCAAATTCTATGAAGACTCGGCAATGGGTTCTGGCCAGCATAGTATGTTTGGCAAAAGAACTAAAGCCTTTTATTCCTGGATCAACGCTTTCAGATAGAGGTTTCGTTGTCCGGGTAATGTATTGACGTTGTCATCTACAGAAGAAGACAAGGTTTAAACGTTTACTGACAGAGTCTTGGGAATGCGAGAGCTCAGGGCTCCCAAAAAAAAAAAAAAGGCTTCCCAAAAGGTTCAGAGAGATACATTAAAGAGCTAGAAATCAGGAGTCTACCAATTTCAGCTCAGAATCTCTTTAAACTTCCAGGCTCCTTCCCTTCCTTCGGGCAAGGATAGGGAAGCTTCTGCAACAAGAAAACTCATCAACCATGTAGGAGGAAAACTCGTTAGCAACGGAAGTATTCAATAAGGATCCCTAGGAGGAGGAAGACTTGTCTCTCGGACTTTTAGATTTCCTATCGTCTACTGGATTTAGCTGACTAAAATCACCTCCCCTTGCCGGAAAGGCCAAAAAGCTCAAAGTGAAAGAATTTCTTCCACCCTTCTCCAGTCTCCTGATAAACGATGGTGGATCTTCAGGACTTTCGGACAATGTAGCGACAGTCAGGCGCCAAATGCCAAAACAGGCGTGAAGAAGCCAGAAGAAAGACAGTCAATATGAAACACTGTCATTGTCTGATGAGGAGAAGGAGCGGGCTCCAACTGGCGCAGTGCGCTTAGAGGCGAACAAATCGGGAAAAAGAAAAAAAATGTCCAATGTGGACATCGCCAGTTTTCCTCGAGACTCTTAACAAGCTCGAAGCTCCAGCAAGTGGGGAGAAGTCAGCCACGCGCCAGGCGCGAGGCTCCAAACAGGCAGCAAGGCACCAGCCAGGCGCGAGGCGCCAGGCAAACAGGATGTGCCAGCCAGGCGCAAGGCGCCAGCCAGGGCGAGGCGCCAGCCAGGCGCAAGCCAGGCTCTAGGCTTCATCCAGATGAGATCCAGTTCAAAGAAAGTTCCTAGTCTTCTTTGAAACAATGGCGATCTCTAAAGCACTTCATAAGTGACTTGATGATACCTTCAAACAGCTGAGAATTTAAAAGCTCATGAAGTGCGAGCTTTTGCAATTCTTGTTCTTTTCGTAACAATATGTCAGGAAGACATTATTAGCTTTAAACATATGAGAGATGCAACTATGTGTTGACTGACTCATTACACGAAGGACGTCAAGTTAACCTACGAGAGATCCTTCTCTCCTTGGTTTATACGTGTTAGCGGATACGTTGCTGGGATAAGGAGCCAGACATGATGATCCTTTGAATAATGAGTTGAATTTGTATTTTACACTTAGTGAATTATATTCGAGGTTTGAAAGGAGTTTGGGGGATGGGGGATAACTCTTTTTCAATTCTAGCGCGAACCCTCATGTTAGGAAACAGGTGATCGGGATCGGTGTTGCGATCCTTAGTTATGCCAATAGGCATAGGCATATTGTCATATAGTGGATTAGCACCCATTGACAAATGCCAATTAGGACTCGATCCGAGTAAGTGGATAAGACCCATTGGTAGACCCACAAGAACTCTTGGCCACAGATCACTATCTTGCTAATGCTCTTGAGACGAAGCAGACTCCTATGCAATAGCTAGGAAAGTCGACCCTTCGTCTAGAAACACAGAGGAACCAAGGTCTATAAATACCTACTACATATGTTGTTTAACCTGTCTAGTCAGGAGTTAGCTGTCTCTTGCCTCCACCAAAGGGTGTCCAATCAGCTATGTATATATCTGACAGGTAAGTTGAATGTATGAAATGATATTGTTATGATACAATAAAGTTTCATACATACTTACCTGGCAGATTATACGATTGAAGACCCACCCAGCCTCCCCGCAGGAGGACAGGTGGAAGAGAGAATCTGATTAGAAAACGGGAATGGTTCCTAGTCCTGCCACCCAGCGGCAGGCCGGTAGATCACCTGAACCCTACTCCTGTAGCGTGTGCCGCGAAAATTCGAATTTCTGTCGGGGACGACGAAGTCGATAGCTATATATATCTTGCAGGTAAGTATGTATGAAACTTTATTGTATCATAACAATATCATTTTCCTACTTAGGAAAGTCAGAAAAGCATATAACTAGATACGCTTACTTTATAAGCTTTAATAGCGGTTTGTGCTAACGAGCAGTTAGAGTATTAGCCAGTACTAGTAGTTGTTGCATCCTCATCCCCTTCTTACTCACAGAAAACAAAATACAAATTTTATACATTCAACTTCCCTGCCAGATATATACTTAGCTATAGACTCCGTCGTCTCCGACAGAATTTCAAATTTCGCCTGCACACGCTACAGGTAGGTCAGGTGATCTACCAGCCCTGCCCATGGGTGGCCAGGACTAGGAACCATCCCCGTTTTCTAATCAGAATTCTTCTGTCGCCCGGACCATCAACATTGTTGTGGTTCCTCTCGATTGGTTTTCTTTTTTCTCCGGCAATTGATCTTCTTGACCGACTTTTGGTGAACGTATCTGGATTGTTGGATTGGCATACGCTTTTGTGGACTGTTTTGTGGACTTGATTTTGGAATTTTTCTTTTATTTTAAATATGTACTGACTCTGGTATGGTTGTGAGAACGTGTGTGAATGTAGGCTGTAGGTGAGGTTGCCGAAAGCTTCGGTAGACCCTCACACGGTATGCAAGAGGTGCAGGGAGTATGAATGTTCTTACTAATACTTGTAAGGAATGTGAGAACTTGAGTGAGAACGAATGGAAGAATCTAACTAATTATTTAAAAAAAAAAAAGTTAGAAAGAGAAAGAGTGAGGAAGGCTTCTCATAGAAGTTTGAAGTAGTTCTAGATCTGAACTAATTCCAAGCTTGGGATCTTCCCCAAGGGTAAGTATTGCTACTCTCCTTCCATTGCAGCCCCTTCTCCTATTGCAGAACCTGTAGATCCAGCGAAAGAACTTGCAGATCTAAAAGCAGCCTTCAAGTTGATGGAAAACAAAATGGCTGCCATACAAGGTAAGGCTAGTGATTTGTCAGTGGACAGTGATATGAGTGTCCCAGTGTAGTGGAGGGGGCATCTGGTCGGCTCAGCAACGCTCCTAGGTCTAGACCTCTTCCAAGCTCACATGCCCAGAGGAGAAGGAATGTCGAAAGCGAAAGGAGGTTGTGGAGAATCCCCACCGATCAGGTGTCCCTTCGGCGGTTTCTGTGACACCCCAGACTGCCAAGGACCGCTATTGTAAAAGCGTCCTACGTGAGTGTTTCTCGTCGTGGGATCTTCATCACCGAGACGTGATTGGAGAGATTCCGATCGATCTCGGCCTCTCAAGAGGAGTTGGAGGGCGCCGACTATTGACTCGAGCCCTGAAAACTTCCCTGAGGAGTCTCCATCGGGAGTGAAGAAGGCAAGAAGAGCCATTCTTTCAACCAGAGTGAGAAGGAGGCAGGAGGTTGGAGGCTATGGACTCCTCCCCTCCTCCTTCCCCTCCTCCCGAAGAGGATAAAGAGGAGGCTACTAAGAGGTTCATGATGGCGATGCAGAACAGATTTTCGTCGTTTGTAGGAGTCCTGTCAAAGGAGCCTCCTAGAAGGAAAAGACACTTACCTTCCTATTAAAAGATCCTCCAGACGTATGGAGGTATCTACCTCCAGGATCGATACTCCTACTCGAGGGTGAGGTTTCCGGTACGAACCTGGATGAAACAATCAGACGTCTGGCACCGGCCAGGAGTGAGGAGTCACCCAGGAGGCAGGAGCCAAGAGCCAGGAGTGAGGAGTCAACCAGGAGGCAGGAGCCCAGAGCCAAGAGTGTGGAGGCATCCAGGCAAGAGGCAAGAGCCAGGAGGCAAGAGCCAGGAGGCAAGAGGCAGGAGGCAGGAGCCAAGAGGCAGGAGCCAGGAGACCAAGAGGCAGGAGTCAGGAGGGCAGGAGCCAGGAGTCCGGAGTCGGAGGAGGAGTTCCGTAGGAGGATCAGGAGGTCAGGAGGCAGGAGTCAGGAGGCAGGAGTCAGGAGCAGGAGGCAGGAGATCAGGAGGCAAGAGTCAAGAGCCAGGAGTCAAGAGTCGGGGACTCGTTTCTGGACGTTATGACTCTTCGCCAAATAGGAGCTCCTCTCCTTCAGAAACATAGGAGGTCTTGGAAGGACTCTCCCTCCAAACGTGAACTTTCTCCTTCTTCTGATCGAGGGTTAGACGAGTTGTCTGACGACGAACCTCCTGCTAATGAGGGACTTTCTAGTTATAAAGTCTTGGCCTCATTACTACTACAAGAGTTTGGAGATTCTCTTAGTCCTGCGGCTCCTCCTTCTCCTCGTTCGCTCTTTTCGAGCTCAGCTACGGCTAAAATCGTCGGCTTTTTGAAAATGAAGCCTGCGATATCAATGAAGAAAGCACTCCATTCTTTAGATTCTTGGATGGACAAGAAGAAGGAGTTAGGAAAGACGGTATTCTGCATGCCTCCTTCCAGATTGCACGGAAGAGAGGTATTTGGTATGGGACAGGAGAGACTATGGGTCTTTCTTTACCCGCCTCTGCAGATGCCGACTTTTCCAGTTTAGTGGAGGCCTCTAGACGTCACTCCTTAGGATCGGTCAGAGCGACGTGGAGCACTTCAGAGTGAACCACTTTCTAAAGGGACTTTTTGTCACTTTAGAGGTGTTCAATTTTCTGGATTGGTCACTCGGAGTTCTGGCCAACAAATCTAAGGATCCGGAGTTTCTGAAAAACCAGAAATTCTCCATAGCGTCCTGTCCTGCATGGACAAGGCAGTACAGGACGGTTCGGGTGAAGTGGCTTCCCTTTTTTGGTTTTTGGTGCTGGTCTCCTGAAAAGAGATCAGTGTATGGATCCCTTTTATCGAAAGGGGTTTCTCCGAGGCCAGAGGGATGCCTTTACTGTTCGCCCCTCTATCAGATCATCTGTTTTTTCCTTTCTCAGTTAGTGAAGGATTATATCCGCTCGCTAACTGAGAAGGCGACACAAGACCTACTTACGCAAACGTCAAGAAAGGACGACCGGTAGTGTCGACGGTTAAGAAGGAATCTCGTCCTACTCAGCAGCCCTTTCGTGGAGGTGCAGCGGCTCGTCCCCCTGCCAGAATGAAGAGCTCTGAAAAGAGAGGAAGGTCTTCATTTAGGCCCTTCAAGAAATCGAAGTGACTTGTTGCTCCTTCCAAGCACCAGTGGGCGCCAGACTCCTGAACTTTGCAGGAGTATGGGCACAAAGGGGAGCCGACCTTTGGTCCAGTGTCGGTCCTGAAGAAGGGATATGTAATCCCCTCGACGACAGCCCGACCCCTAACATCTACGCCTCGGGAACTGACAGCGAGGTACAGAGACCCGTTAATGCGAAAGACTCTCCTTCAAATGGTGGAGCAAATGTGGGAAAAAGAGGCCATCGAACTTGTGCAGGATCCACCACTCCCCGGGGATTTTACAATCGCCTTTTTCTAGTACCAGGCATCGGGGGGGTGGAGGCCAGTTCTGGACGTAAGCGCTCTGAATCGCTTCGTACAGAAAAAGAAGTTTCGTATGGAAACGTCCGCCTCTGTAATGTCGGCGCTTCGCCCAGGAGATTGGATGGTCTCTCTGGACCTGCAAGACGCCTATTTCCACGTTACCCATTCACCATTTGTCAAAGAAATATCTTCGCTTTGTGATAGGAGACAAGATCTTTCAGTTCAGGGCTCTGTGCTTCGGACTGTCTACAGCCCCACAAGTATTCACCAACCTGATGGCGAATGTAGCAAGATGGCTTCACCTAGAGGGGATAAACATCTCCCTCTACTGGACGACTGGCTGATCAGGGCCAAGTCGAAGAGTCAGTGCTTGGAGGACTTAGAAGTAACAAGGAACATGATAGATTCGCTAGGTTGCTCGTCAACCTCGAGAAGTCACAACTGATCCCCAGCCAGAACTTGGTCTATCTGGGGATTCAGATGGATTCTCGGGGTTTTCGGGTATATCCTTCGCGAGAAGAATCGCTCGAGGTTTGTCGAGAATCTCGAGCTTCTTAGAAAGAAAGAACAGCTCAGCGAGGGATTACCTGAGCCTTTTAGGGACTGTCCTCATTGGAAAAGTTCTTCTCGCTAGGGAGACTTCACCTCCGCCCTCTTCAGTTTTTCCTCAAGAGGTGTGGAGTTGGAAGAGCGGGGGGGGGGAGGGTCAACTCTCGGACGTCTTCCAAACTTCCACAAGAAGTAAAAGATCATATGAAGTGGTGGATCCCTCAGCTTCAAAAGAACGAAGGCGTATCGCTTGCTCTGCAGAACCAGACCAAGTGTGTTTTACCGACGCTTCGGAGTCGGGATGGGGGAGCGACGCTGGGAGCAAGGAGGTGTCAGGCACCATGGACAAAGGAACAGGTGTCCTGGCACATCAATTGCAAGGAACTTGTGGCCATACACTAGCCTTAAAGTTCTTCGAAGAGATAGTCAGAGACGGGGTGATACAGATAAACTCAGACAACACACGGCTCTAGCTTACATACGCAAGCAAGGAGGCACGCACTCTTTCCCTCTATCAGTTGACAGACACCTGTTAACCTGGACGGAAGAAAGAGGCATAACTCTCCTCACAAGGTTTGTTCAAGGGATCAAGAATGTGAGAGCAGACAGACTGAGCAGGAGAAACCAGGTCCTTCCCACAGAATGGACTCTTCACGAAGAAGTGTGTCGAAGTCTTTGGTCCTGTGCCCCGGGGGAGACCTCACATAGACCTGTTTGCGACGTTCCTCTCCAAAAGAATAGAGACCTTTTGCTCTCTAGTAGAAGATCCGAGAGCCTTCGCAATAGACGCTTTTCTCATGGATTGGTCGGGTGTGGACGCTTACGCCTTTCCCCCGTTCAAAATCCTGGGGGAAGTGCTCAGGAAGTTCGTAGCTTCGAAGAGCACGAAGTTGATACTCATAGCCCCATTTGGCCAGCCCGGAGCAAATGGTTCACGGAGGTACTGGAGTGGATAGTGGACTTCCCCAGATCGCTTCCAAACAGACGATCTACTCAGACAAACCCCACTTCGAGAGGTTTCATCACAACCTCCCAGGTCTCGCTCTGTACTGCCTTTCGACTATCGAAAGACTTGTCAGAGCGAGAGGCTTTTCTCGCAGGCTGCGGTGGGCTCTATCGCTAGAGCCCGCAGAGCTTCGACGAGAAGAGTATACCAGTCGAAGTGGGAAGTCTTTGGAGGTGGTGTAAGGGTCAGAAGCTGTCCTCCTCCAGTACCTCTATAGTGAATATTGCCGATTTCCTCCTCTTTCTGAGAGAGGAATCACACCTATCTGTCTCGACAATAAAAGGATACCGAAGCATGATGTCTTCAGTATTCAGGAATCGAGCCTGGACATTGCTAACGACAAAGATCTACACGATCTAATTAGATCCTTTTGAGACTTCGAAAGCAGCTACTCCTAGAACACCTAGTTGGAATCTAGACGTGGTCCTGAAATTCCTTTCATCGGATAAATTCGAACCTTTACATCTGGCGTCCTTCCGCGACGTCACTAGGAAATGCTTGTTCCTGGTGGCTCTCGCTACAGCAAGAGGACGAGCGAATTACACGCTCTGGATTCCACGGTGGGGTTCAAAGGAGATGCTGCCATCTGTTCTTTCCAGACAATGTTTCTGGCAAAGAACGAAAACCCATCAAAACCTTGGCCAGAAGTTTTGAGGTAAAAGGCCTATCTAACCTGGTAGGCAGAGAGATAGAGAGATCTCTCTGTCCAGTGAGAGCTCTTAAATACTATTTAGAGAGGAAGAGACAGATGGGAGCTTGTCAACAAGGTCTTTGGTGTGCAGTGAAGAACCCCAAACGACTCATGTCCAAGAACGCCTTGGCTTTCTTTGTGAGAAGCGTTATTATGGATGCTCACAAGAACTGCTCGGAGGAATCCTTCGGTCTTCTAAAGGTCAAGACGCATGAAGTAAGAGCAGTAGCAACGTCTTTGGCGTTCCAAAAGAATATGTCTCTGAAGAATATCATTGAGACTACATATTGGAGGTGCAATTCAGTGTTTGCATCTCATTATCTGAAGGACGTGAGAGTGACCTATCGAGAAGTGCTTCTCGCTAGGTCCTTTTGTATCAGCAGATACAGTACTGGGTCTTGGAGCAAAGACTGATCCTTAATTTTTGTGTTTTTATCGGCGTACATAACTTGTCAGATATGTGCTTGGTTTTCTAGTAGCAAGCTCACTACTGTCGCACGGGAGCAGAGTGTCATTGCTGGTAGGGATCAAGGGTGTATATGACTAGTAGGGGAGTACAAAAATTTTGTTATTTTTTGTATATTTTGTAATGAAGTAGTGAATTATGTTTCGAGTTTTTTGGTTGTTTGGGAGGAGTTCGGGGATAACTCCTTACAATCTTAAGAACTAACATGGATGTTAGGATCAGGTGATCGGATCGGTTTTGTGCTCCTTGAACAAGGTGTATTGTCATGTTAGTGGAATAGCACCCAATGACAAAGGCCTTTAGGCTCTGCCGAGTAAGTGGATAAGACCCCATTGGCAGACCCACAAGAACTCTTAGCCATAGATCATTATCTCGCTGAGGCTCTTGAGGCTAAGCAGACTCCAAGGCAGTAGCCGCGAAGTCTTCAGCCTAATAAGGTAGGACCAAGGTTTTATAAATACCTACAACATATGTTGTTTACCTGTCTATTTCAGTAGTTAGCTGTCTCTTACCCACCACCAATGGGTGCTAATCAGCTAAGTATATATCTGGCAGGGAAGTTGAATGTATAAAAATGATATTGTCATGTTACAATAAAGTTTTATACATACTTACCTGACAGATATATACGATTAATAGCCACCCAGCCTCCCCGCAGGAGACAGGTGGAAGAGAAGAATTCTGATTAGAAAACGGGGATGGTTCCTAGTCCTGCCACCCAGGGCAGGGCGGTAGATCACCTGACCTACCTGTAGCGTGTGCCGCGAAATTTGAAATTCTGTCGGAGACGACGGAGTCTATAGCTAAGTATATATCTGTCAGGTAAGTATGTATAAAACTTTATTGTAACATGACAATATCATTTTATATATGCAAATTTGAAGATAATGGATGTAGCTCAAAAGCGAGCTTTTAAAAGGTAAGAAGTGAATATAGTGTTCCCCATTGAAGTGGAGGGTGCGTCTGATCGGCTCGTCTCGCTCCCAGGTCTAGACCTCTTCCAAACTCACAAGCCCAGAGGAGAAGGAATGTCGAAAGCCGCACGGAGGTTTCAGAGAATCCCCACCGATCAGGCGTCCCCTCGGCAGACTCTGTAGAGAGGATTCTAAAGAGGCGCCTGAAGCGGCTGAAATGAGGCACAAGCGCCTGAAGAGCCTGAAACAAGACGCAAAGAGCCTGAGGCGCCTGAAACGAGGCACAAAGCTCCTGAAGCGCCTGAAATGAGGCGCAAAGCGCCTGAAGCGCCTGAACTAAGGCGCAAAGTGCCTGAAGCGCCTGAAACGAGGCAAAAAGCGCCTTAAGCGCCTGAAATGAAGCGCGAAGCGCCTGAAACGAGGCGCAAAGCGCCTGAAGTGCCTGAGATGAGGCGCAAAGCGCCTGAAACTATAAACCAGGATCTTCATCGGAGATGGGAGTTAGAGCCTGATTCTGCGAAAGGTGAAAGACATTCGAGGCCTTCTTCTGATTAGGACGGGAGTTGTCGCACAGGCGGCCGTCGCCCTTCTCAGGATAGTCTTAATGCAAGTAAAGGCAAGAGCAAGATCGGCTTTTTTCCTGGCGGGGACTCAAGATGTCGCACAGGCGGCCGTAAGCCCTTGCAGGTTAGAATCGGGTATACTGCTAAAACAAAGCTCTTCACCTTACGAAAGCAGGCGCTCTCCTCCGGTTGCTCATTCTTCTCCCAACTTGATGGACAGGAAATGGAAGATAGATCAGAATTGGAAACCTTTTTTATTGGAAAAAATTAGTTCATTACTAATAAGACGATATTAAAATCTTCCCCTTCTAAAATAATGCAACCAACCATACAGAAAGAGTGGCAATCGTTTGCAAATTAAACAAGATTCGTACGAGCTCTCATTCATTGATTAGAGGCTCTTCCAAATAATAGAGGCGTAGAATATTGCCTTATATCCAAGAGAATAAAAATTTGAGGGATTCTCTTCGATCCTAGAGTGTTTTCATTGCGATCTCTTTCGACTAATACTAATTCGTTGTTTATTGACGAAAAGAACGAAGAGGGCAAGATTTCCATTCTCTCTCTGAATCGGAGAGGAAAGAATGTAGTAGCAAGGACTTGCTGTATCGACTACTGAATGACAAGTCATATACGCATACCATAGTTGCCTTTGTGGTTCGCTACGGAATTATCTATGTCCTTACAGGATTTCCTGGTAAGGACTTCACTTTAAAAGGTTTGTTACGACAATACCTACTCAGCTTTGGTGTTTAACAAAGGTTGTTTGGCTTAAATTTGCATTATTAAGAGCTTCCTTAGGCTCGAGAATAATTTTATTATATTCCTTCATTGAATGAAGTAACTGGCAACTCATGATGAATGCAGCCAGGCAGCGAGCGAGACTGCCGGGCTGTCATTCTAAGGCCAATACAGTACCATCCAGTTTCTCAGTCATGAGCAGTCGGTTACATCTCTCTCTCCAACGGGATCGAATGGTTAAACCGTATATTCCCTACAATCATGGACTTAGTCTCGAATGGAGGGATAGTTAAGCTAACATAAATAAAATATTGTGTGCCTTTTGCTAAGAAGCTTTCAATAAGAAAGATATTATAACCTTTCAATGCTGTTTACCCTAGGTAACATTATTAAAGGATTCTAACGCAGCAGAACATTATATTATATAATGCTCTCATGCTTACGAAAGCATGGCCTATTAGAATACATGCTTAGTGAGAAGATGGATGTAGTAGAGAATTCACTTTAAGACTACGGTATGGTCAAGTCTTTCGCAGAAACGCACACACCTTTTTAGAATCGGATATTGCTCAAGAGAAGATGGAATGAGTGGGATGGGAAACATTCTCTTCGTGGCAGAAATGGTTTCCCTGAATGGACTATACTACGTATATAAGAGTTTTTCCTACTAAGAACGGAATTAACATGTGAAAGGATGTCGGGTACCATAAAGGCACAGATGTTCTGGCACATAACATATAAAGAGAATTAGAAGAAAGCGTCAGCCTAGAAGCGCCAACCTGGCGCAATACGCCAGTGCCAGCCTGGCGCAATGAGCCAAGAGCACCATCCAAGATATTTTCTCGTTTTTAGCGAGTTATTAACCTAAGAGTCCAGTAGCCTCTCAGACAGTACGCTCGGTAACGGCAAGATTTGTTCCTGATTTCGTTACCCATTTAATCACTTAGGCCAATTCCACGACTCTCATATCACAAAGAGCATCGAGAATCTCTTTTTTTCGCTCCTGTTCGCGTTAACAAACAGAACCTATTTGGAAAACAGACAAGGAATGTAACGATCCTTAAGTGGTTCGATGCAAGATTTTGCATGTCCGTGAGAACCTTCTCGATCGACGATAATAACTGTGAGAGTATGTTTCATTTATTGCAAAGAGTTGTGAGAACCTGCGAAAAGTCTTCTTCATAGATCTCTTAGCAAGGTAGAAGACGAACAGCCTTCCTGTAGACTGCTTCCTTTTCCTCGACCAAGAGACGGTAGCAATATACACCATCTTTATTTTATAGAAAGGGGAATAAACTTTAGTCTTTTTCCCCTAAAATATAAATTCTTTACAGAATTTAAGATAAAGGGCGTCAAAGAAAGAGAGGATAATACTTTATGCTTCATGTGGCCTTAGAGAGGTTGGATTCACAGAGGTCACGTTCTTCTCACAGCATGTTTGGAAGTCTTTTCCAAGGCAGTCTGAATATTCTATCAGCATCTATTATAAATGGACCTTAGCAACCTCTCCACTCTGAGTCTGTCTGCGTGCAGCTGACCAGAACTCGTGGACATGAATGAGAGGATTTTTCAAGGTAAATGTCAATAGTCATGGACAAGATATAGAATTGCTGCAGATCGTGCTAGAGGGAATGAGGAAACTGTCCTCTTCCGATACCTCTGTGAACCACATAGCGGTTTTTTCTTCCCTTTCAGAGGGAAGAATCACCTTTGTATATATCTGCTATCAAAGAAAGCAGTAAAAGGCTATACTCTGTCTATAAAGGATTGGAGATAGCAGAGGATTAAGATTTTCCGGATCTAATACGATACCTCAATATGACAAGAGTAGGATATCATGTACTTCTAATGGGATCTTTTTTGTGGCCACAGATTCTATGTTCCGACAAGATGGAACTGCTCCTCATCAAACTTCTTTGAGAAATTTTTATGAGGGAATTCTTTGTTTCTCATGGTCCTAAACGATCAAGAAGATAAGTGAATTTTTTGAGCATTGGAATCTCGCATCAGATTCTATGGAGATTAGCAATGGGTTCTTGCCAGCATAGTATGTCTGGCAAGAACTAAAACCCCCTATTCCTGATTCAATGTTTTCAGATAGAGGTTTCGTTGTCCAGGCAGGGTACTTATGTTTTCATCTACAGTAGAATGGTTCAAACGTTTGGCCTACAGAGTCTTTGGAATGCGATGATGGCTCGAAATGCTTCCCAGAAGGTTTCCCAAGTCCAGAGGGATTACAATAAAGAGCTAGAAATCAGGAGTACTCCCAATTTCAGCTCGGAGTCTCCTTCGACTTCCAGGCTTCTTCCCTTCCTTCGGGCAAGGATAGGGAAGATTCTTGCAACGAGGACACCCCTTCAACAGTAAGAAGAGATCTCGTGAGCACGGAAGTATTCAAGAAGGACCCTCCTCGGGAGGAAGACTTATCTCTCGTACGGTTAGATATCCTATCGTCTACTGGATGTAGCTGATTACAATCACCTCCCCTTGCCGGAGAGGCCAAAGCTCAAAGTGAAAGAACTTCTTCCACTCTTCTCCAGTCTCCTGATAAACTAGGTGCCATATGCCAAAACAGGCGTAAAAAAACGCCAGAGGGAGACAGTTCAAGGAACAACTGTCATTGTCTGATGAAGAGAAAGAGGGGGCCTCCAACCTAGCGCAGATGCGCTAGAGGCGAACAAATTGGACAGATAAGAATGTCCGATGTGGGCATCGCTAGACATCCTCGAGACTCTACCAAGCTCGAAGCTCCAGCAAGTGGAGAGGGAAGTCAGCCAGGCGCCAGACGCCAAATAGTGCCAGTCTGGAAACCAGGCGCGAAGCTACTTCCGGCGTGAGGCGCCAGCCATGAGTCAGGCGAAAAGCGCCAACCAAGTGTCAGGCAGGCGCGAGGCGCCAGCCAGGCTCGAGGCGCCAGCCAGGCGCGAGGCGCCAGCCAGGCGCAAGCCAGGCTCTAGGCTTCATCCAGAAAAGATCCATTTCAAAGGAAGCCCTGGTCTTCTTTGAAAAAGTGTGATCGCTAAAGCACTTCATGAATAACTTGATGATTCCTTCAAACAGCTGAGAATTAAAAGCGCTTGAAGTGCGAGCTTTTATGAATTCTTGTTTGTTACGTAACAATATGTCGTGAAGGACATATTAGCTGTAACTTACGGGAGATGCAACTCTGTGTTGACTTCCCTTTGCACGAAGGAGGTCAAGTTGACCTACGAGAGATCCTTCTCTCTTGGTTTTACGTGTCTACGGATACGTTGCTGGGATAGGGAGCCGTCACTGATCCTTAACTGAGTTAATTTTTATGTTAACATAGTGTTTTTTTCTTTGGTTTGTTTGAAAGGAGTTTGGGGATAGCTCTTTTCAAACTAAGCACAAACCCTCGTGTTAGGATCAGGTGATCGGGATCGGTGTTGTGCTCCTTAATTATGCCCCCCCTAGGCATAAGGGTGTATTGTCATGTAAGTGGATAAGACCCCATTGACAAATGACCATTAGATTCTGTCGAGTAAGTGGATAAGACCCCATTGATAGATCTACAAGAACTCTTAGCCATAAGTCACATCCTCGCTGAGGCTCTTGAGACGAAGCAGACTACTAGCAATAGCTAGGAAGTCGACCCTTTGTCTAAACACATAGGAACCAAGGTTTTATTTTTTGTTCATGCAATTTACCTGACAGATATATATATAGCTGTATTCTCCGAAGTCCGACAGAATTTCTCGCGGCACACGCGGCAGTGGGCGGCCAGGTGGTAGTACCCATTCCCGCCGCTGGGAGGCGGATATCAGGAACCATTCCCATTTTCTATTCATATTTTTTCTGTCGCCGGTCGGTAAACAACTGTTTACAGACCTCCGCCTAGGATTTTTTGGATTGACTCGTTTCTAAGTGTCTGGATTGACTTGGTTTATTGATTCTGGATTGTTTGATTGGCATACGCGATAGTGGACTTTTTTTATTTTTTTAATTTTGGACTGGCTTTTCTGTGAACGTGATGTCTGGATCAAGTTTTGTGAGTTTCAGAGTGTGTGTGAAGAGTGATTGCAAGGTGAGGCTACCTAAATTCATCGGTTAGATCCCCACACAGTATGTATGGGTTTAGGGGGCATGTATGTTTATTGGATGATCGGTGCAATGAATGTGAGTTTGACCGAGGATGGATGGAAAGTGTATGATTCTTATCGGCGTAAATTGGAGTGCGATAGGATCAGGAGGGCTTCCTCCAAGAGCGGTTCTTCGAAAGGTAAGGGAAGTAACATTTCACTGTATTAACACCAGTAGAATTTGCTTCACCTAATCCTGTGTTGTTGCCTGCGGGCCCTGATTCTGTTGTCTGGAGAAGGTAATGCCCTTTCTCTGATTCTAGAGTCGTTACGTACTCTAGAATCTAAAGTGTTGGCCTTCGAAACCGGCTCAATTAAAATGTGTGATCGTGCCCCTAGTGCTAGACCTCTATCGGACTCCCAGGACTCAGGGAGTGGGGTATGTCGAAAGCCGCAAGAGGGTTACGGGGGCTCCCCACCGATCTGGCGTCCCTTCGGCAGGACCTGTGTTAGTTCCCAGGCTGCCAAGGAGCGTGCACAGGCTCGCATCCTTAAGGACTGTTTTTACACATGCAACTTACCCGCAGATATATACTTAGCTTATGTCTCTGACGTCCGACAGAATTCAAAACTCGCGGCACACGCTACAGGTAGGTCAGGTGATCAACACCCCCTACCGCCGCTGGGTGGCGGTAATAGGAATCATTCCCGTTTTCTGACAGAATTTTTCTGTCGCCGGTGCTGACAACAACTTTGTTGGTAGCTCCTGCTTAGAATTTCTTGCTTGCTTCGCCGAGGATTATTTGGGAAGTATTTGATCTTTGGTTGTTGGCATACGCTTTGTGTTGGATTTAGTTAGTAATTATGTCCGATTTAACACCTGGAACTCTTGTTTAGAGTATGTGTAAATGAGGGATGCAAGGTGAGGTTGCCTAAGGCTACTTTGGACCCTCACACTGTTTGTGTAAAAATGTAGGGGGAGGGATGTTCAGTTAAGGATACGTGTGATGTATGTGAGAACTTAACTGAATTACAATGGAAAGAAACTAACTTCGTATGTTAGAAAGTTAGAAAAGGATAGGATTAGAAAAGCTTCAGCTAGAAGTTCAAGTAGATCCTGTTCTGCGGAACAAGATAGTATTTTCTAACCCTGCAGTAGCTTCGCCATCTTCCTTTTTGGTTTCAGCTCCTTCCCCCCGCAGCGAACCCGCAGATGTGTCTGCCGAGAGAGCCGCTGTGGAAGCTTCAATCCGCAATTTGCAACAGCAAGTTGCGAGATATAAACCAAGGTAAGGGTGAAGTGTCTAGTGATAAGTGCAGTGTCCCCAGTGCAGTGGATGGGGGCGTCTGACCGACTCCGCATCGCTCCTAGGCCTAGACCTCTTTCAGACTCCCATGCCCAGGGGAGGAGGAATGTCGAAAGCCGCAAGGGGGATGTAGAGTATCCCCAACGGTCAGGCGTCCCTTCAGCAGGTCCTGTAGACTCGTCCCAGGCTGCTATAGAGAGCTATAGGAAAAGCTCTTAAGGAAGGTGTTTTTCCGACTCTGATTCGTCCTCTCCTAAAACGAGGATGGAGCTCTTCTTCCAAATCGCGCCCTCTCAAGAGAGCCTGGAAACCTCCAGGAGTAGGCGCTCTTGACTCCAGCCCGGAGCCTTTTCCGGAGTATTCTCCTGCGCCTAAGAAGGCTATGAAGGATCCGGAATCCTCTCCAGAAGGGATTCGGTCATCTACTAAGAGATTCCTGTTGGACCTCCAAGAGAATCTCTCTTCTTTAGTAGGCTCGCTTTCGACTAGTAGGCGCAAGGAGCCTTCTCGCAGGAAGGACGCCTCTCTTCCAGTCAAGAGGTCGGTTAGGAAAGAGGAGTATGATAGACGATCTTCTCCAGTAAGAGCTATTCGCCTCTAGAGTAGACGACTCCTTTGAAACTTCGTCGAGACAGGGAAGATGGTATTCTCCTCGTAGAAGCTCGGAAGCTAGAGTCATAGCGCAAAGCGGCAGGAAGTAGGCGCTAGATCCTCTCCTTGTAGGAGTAAGGAAAGAGTCTCCTTGCGAGAAGACTATCGGTTCGTATCTGTCGAACGATCTCCGAGGATAGGATCTCCTCCGCAAGTGGTAGGAAAGAACGAGAGCGCTCTACTAAGAGAGATAGAAGCGAGAAAGGCTCTCTTTCTAAGGATGATTTTCTAGAAGGCGCCACGTTCGATGGGACGCCTGGATGATCGAGTCTTGTTAAGTTACTCGAGACCTTATGATAGGCTTTCTTCAAGGGAGTCAAGCGCCTCTCCTAGTAGGTTCCAAGATTCTACGAAGAACCTAAACAGGGTTCGCGCCCTACTCCTGGAAGAGTATCTAGAGCGGACGCTTACCGTTCTCCTAGCAGGTCGAGAGCCTGAAAGGAGCCTAATCGAGGATCTGCGCCCTACTCCTGTAAGACGATCAAGAGTAGGCGCAAGCGCTTCGCCTCAAAGGCAGCAAGAGCCTAAAAAGAGCCTTTCCAGGGATTTGCGCCCTAATCCTGGTAGATCAGGAGTAGGCTCTGACGCCTCTCCTCGTAAGATTCAGGAGCCTGAAAGGAGCCTTTTGTCAGGCGCGCTCCCTACTCCTAAGAGTCACGAAGAGTAGGCGCAAGCGCCTCTCCTCACAGGCCAAGAGCCTGAAAGGATCCTGACTTTGGATTCGCGCCCTACTCATAGTAGGCGCTCGAGAATAGAAACGAGTGTTTCTCCGGATAGGCGCCAAGAGCCTAATAACTCAGGCTCTAGATCCTCCCTAGTAGGTATCAAGAACCTAGGAGAGAAGTAAAGCGGAGTTTTGTTCTTTACCGAGGAAACATATCTCGGGTATTGAACTGGCGGCTCCTTCGGACGAGCTCTTGAAGGATAAGAGTCGCATACCTGCCAGGGACTTCTTCACCGAAGAAGTCTCCCTCTCCGAATGTAACTTTGGAGGAAGTCTCGGAGGGAGGAGGAGAGCGAAAGAAGTAGGAGTCTCTGATTATAGAGACTTTCTGCATTACTTCTTCAGGAGTTTTGGGGACTCGCTGTGTTCAGCTGATCCTCCTTCTCCGGGATCTCTGCTATCAAGTACTAAGTTGGCAAAATCCCCCTCTTTTGTCAAGATGCGGCCAACTCTATCTATGAGGAAGGCCATCAAGAATCTGGAGAACTGGCTCCTGGTTAAGAAGGAGGCAGGTAAGACAGTGTTTTTGTGTCCTCCGTCTAGATTGACAGGTAAGCCGGGTGTCTGGTACGACACGAGGAAACCCATGGGGTTAGGCCTTCCGGCTTCCGCAAACGCGGATTTTTCTGCTCTAGTAGAATCTTCTAGAAGACGCTCTCTACTGTCGGCTAAAGCGTCTTGGGGAATGTGCGAGATGGACCATTTACTCAAGGGTCTATTTCGCACACTTGAAGTCTTCAACTTCGTGATTGGGCCTTAGGAGCTCTAGCAAAAAGAGCGCAAGATCCGGAGTTCGTGACTATGGAGGTGTTATCAAGTGTCCTTTCATGCTTGGACAAGGCAGTCATGGATGGATCCACAGAAGTAGCATCTCTCTTTGGAGCAGGAGTGCTCAAAAAGAGATCAGTTTATAGCTCGTTTCTTTCTCCAAGTCTGTTTCGCCATTACAGAGATCCTCTTTGCTTTTTTCTCCACTCTCGGAATACCTTTTTCCTCAGGAGACAGTTGAGGACATTCCATCATCTGTAAGGAGAAAGCTACGCAGGATCTTCTTGCTCCAGTCCGGCCAGAGGCTTAAACCGGCTGTGCCGATGGCTAAGAGAGAGGGAACAGCGAATAAGGTGTCTTTCCAACAGCCCTTTCGAGGAAGAACAACCCCAAGACCCGCAACTAAGAGTAGAAGGCCGTTCAAGAGAGGAAAGATCTTCTCGAAGGCCTTCTCGAAGCCGCAGTGAGACAGGAGTCCTCCAGACTCCAGTAGGAGCCAGACTTTTGAGGTTCGCGAAAGTCTGGGCTCAGAGAGGGGCGGACAACTGGTCCCTCTCGATCCTCGAGAGAGGATACCTGATCCCCTTCAGGGAAAAAACCGCCCTTAACATCCACTCCAAGGGAGTTAGCGGCAAGATACAGAGATCCTTAAAAAACCAAGCACTATTACATCTGGTGCAACAGATGCTAGAAAAGAAGGCGATAGAAAAGGTATTAGATCATTCACCAGGATTGTACAATCGCCTCTTTCTGGTACCAAAAGCCTCTGGGGAGTGGAGACCAGTGCTGGACGTAAGCGCTCTGAATCACTTTGTGATCAAAACAACGTTCACGATGGAGACGACGTCGTCAGTTCTTTCAGCGCTAAGAAGAGGAGATTGGATGGTGTCATTGGATCTCCAAGATGCCTACTTTCATGTACCCATCCATCCCTCGTCCAGAAGGTATCTAAGATTTATGATACAGGGCCAAGTATATCAGTTTCGCGCCCTTTGTTTCGGTCTTTCCCACAGCTCCCCAAGTTTTCACGGGATTGATGAAAAATGTAGCACATTGGCTGCATTTAAAAGGAATAAGGAGATATCTGTATCTCGACGATTGGTTGATTCGCTCGCAATCCAGGGATCAGTGTCTGGAGGACCTAAGATCAACGTTGGACTTGACTCAGTCTCTGGGACTGTTAGTGAACCTCGGAAATCCCAGATGGATCCCCAGCAAAGCATTGTCTATCTGGGGATTCTGATGGATTCTCGGGGTTTTCAAGTGTTTCCGTCCATAGAAAGACAGGAAACGGTGCATTCTAAAAGTGAAGACCTTCCTAGAGAAAGAACAATGTTCCGCGAGGGAATGGATGAGTCTTCTGGGGACCCTCTCCTCATTGGAACAGTTCGTTTCTCTAGGGAGGCTTCACATAAGACCTCTTCAATTCTTCTTGAAGGAGAATTGGGACCAGAAGAATCAGGATCTGTGGGAATCTTTTTCCTCTGTCCAGAGAGATAAAGAAAAACCTCAGCTGGTGGTTAGAACCATGCAGACTGAACGAGGGGACTATCGCTGCAGTTACCGAACCCCTCCCTAGTGTTGTTTACAGACGCATCGGAGACGGGATGGGGGGCGACGTTGGGCCCGAGAGAAGTGTCAGGCACCTGGAGTGGGGAACAGGTGTCCTGGCACATCAACGAGAAAGAGTTAGTGGCAGTGCATCTGGCTCTCAGGCAGTGGGAAACCCAAGTCGCAAACTCAGTGTTGCAGGTAAATTCCGACAACACGACAGCTCTAGCCTACATAAGAAACAAAACAGGGGGGACTCACTCCCTCTCACTGTACAAGAAGCAAAAGAGCTTCTTCTATGGTCAAAGGAGCGGAACATCACACTCTTGACGAAGGTTTATACAAGGCGAGAAAAACGTCAGAGCAGACTTGTTGAGCAGGAGAGATCAAGTCATTTCCACGGAGTGGACTCTACACTCAGAGGTCTGCAATCAAATTTGGAACCTATGGGGAAGGTCAAAACATAGACCTGTTTGCAACTCATTGGAATGCCAGGCTGGAGAACTACTGCTCTCCGATTTCAGATCCAAGAGCAGTAGCGATAGACGGCCTCCTCCTAAATTGGGAAGGAATAGACGGCTACGCTTTTCCTCCTTTCAAGATCATAGGAAACGAAATAATAAGGAAGTTTGTTCTGACGAAAGGAGTAAAATTGACCTAATCGCCCCGTTTGGCCAGCTCAAGAGTGGTTCACAGAGGTACTGGAATGGATGATAGATTTTCCAAGGTACCTTCCTTTACGGAACGATCTTCTCAGACAGCCCCACTTCGACAGATACCACAAAAACCTCCCCGCGCCTCGGTCTGACTGCCTTCAGACTGTCGAAGGACTCGTCAGAGCGAAGGGGTTTTCACGCGCTGCTGCAAAGGCAATTGCAAGGGCCAGGAGTCCGTCAACTATACGCGTGTACCAGTCGAAGTGGGAAGTGTTCCGAAGGTGGGCCAGGAATCAGAATGTATCCTCTTCCAGTACTCTTGTGACGGAAATAGCAGATTTCCTCTTGTATTTGAGACTAAAATGTAACCTTGCAGTCTCGACTATAAAAGGTTATAAAAGTATGCTTTCTTGGTGTTTAGACATACAGGGCTAAACATCACGGATGACAAAGATTTACACGATTTGATTAAATCATTTGAGACTTCGAAGTCCAAGACAGCCAGACCACCCAGCTGGAACCTGGATGTGGTACTGAGGTTTCTCATGTCAGAGAAATTTGAACCTCCCAATAACTCAACGTTCAGAGACTTGACTAGAAAATCGATTTTCTCTTTGCATTAGCATCAGCTAAAAGGATTAGTGAACTCCAGGCTTTAGAAGGCACAGTGGGCTTCAGGAAGGATTCTGCAGTGTGTTCATTTAACCCCTATTTTTAGCAAAAAATGAGAATCCTTCTAAGCCTTGGCCAAGGACGTTTGAAGTTAAAGGATTGACTTCCCTGGTAGGGAGAGAAATAGAGAGAACCTTGTGTCCGGTAAGGATCCTCAAGTTCTATCTAGAGAGGAAAAAACAAATGGGAGGAAACTCAGAGAGCCTTTGGTGCTCGGTAAGAGATCCGAGAAGAACGATGTCAAAGAATGCACAGGCATTCTTTATCAGAGAACTATTAAAGAAGCACATATTGCCTGTGAAGAGGAATACCTCGGGCAGCTGAGAGTGAAAGCGCATGAGGTCAGAGCCGTAGCAACCTCATTAGCTTCCACAAGAATATGTCGTTAAACGACTTAATTGGATCCACATATTGGAGATGCAATTTCTGTGTTTGCTTGTCTAACTATTTGAGAGATGTACGTGTGACTTATGATAAGTGCTTCTCTCTCGGACCTTACGTATCTGCGGATTCGTGCTGGTACAGGGGGCTGAAACCAATCTAGCTTAGTTTAGATAGATTAGGAATTTTAATCTTGTGGTGTTGTTTTTATGGTTGATTGAAAGTGGTCAGGAAAAAGTACCATTTTCAATTCGTAGTGTATAACAAAGTAGTGTGGGTCAGGTGGTCGAAATTGGTTGTTTTTGTACATGGAACTTACCCAGCAGATATATACTTAGCTATAGACTCCGTCGTCCCCGACAGAAATTCGAATTTCGCGGCACACGCTGCAGGTAGGTCAGGTGATCTACCGCCCCTGCCGCTGGGTGGCAGAATTGGAACGATTACCGTTCTAGAACCAGATTTTCTCTGTCGCGGTATTGTCAACATACGTTGTTGCTACCTCCTGACTTGATTTTCGTTTTTCATCGCCATCGACCTTCTGGACTGTCTTTTGCAGGGAAGTACTGGGTCTTTGGTTTGGCATACGCTTTTATTAACTTTTTAATGAATTTGGCTTCGAAATTTCGAAGAATATATTACGTAAAACTACCGAATTTTCGTAGACACGTATATTTTGCAATAAGGGAAATATTGATATTTTTTTTTCACTAATACGTGTATAAGTGTTAGAACTTGATGAAGGAAATATAAGATCTAACTTCCTACTTTAGGAAGTCAGAAAGCCTATAACTAGATACGCTTCCTTTAGAAGCTTTAAGAGCTCTCGTACTAACGAGCAGTTAGAGTATTGACAATTCTAGTAGTTGTTGCATCCTCATCACCTTTCTTACTCCACAGAATCTACAAATTCATATGTGCAAATTTGAAGATCAATGATGGAGCTCAAAAGGCGAGCTCTAAAAAGGTAAGAAGTGAATATAGTGTTCCCAGTGCAGTGGAGGGTGCGTCTGATCGGCTCCGTAGCGCTTCCAGGCCTAGACCTCCTTTCCAAACTCCCAGACCCAGTGAGGAGGAAAGTCGACAGCCGCAGGAAGGTTAGGAGAACCCCCACTGGTCAGGCGTCCCCTCGGCAGGTTCTGTAGAACGTCCCAGACTGCCAAGGATAGCCATTGATAAGGCATCCTTAAAAAAGTGCGTCTCTTCATCTTACACCCGAAAAGACGAAGTATGTATGTTTGGAGTGATCTAGCGCGTTCTCTGAAAACTAAGAGAACACTGAGCAAGAGCCAGCCGCTGCCAGGAAGACCGCGTTCCAGCAAGCTAGCGTGAGCTACGTTCCTATAGCCAGCAGCGAGGCGCGTTCCAGCTAACAGACTAGCGCGAGCCGCGTTCCTACAACCAAACGCGAGCCGCGTTCTAGAAAATTTTTCTTGGCGCAAGGCGCCTTCAAAGAGACGAAGCGCCAGCCTGGCGCAAATTGCGCCAGAAAAACAGACGGCTAGAGCAAGGAGCCTTACAGTAGAGTGGCAATCAGAACGATCCTTCCATTGAACGTTTCGGGCAAGAGGCTCTTTCTAAAGGGGTCTAGTAGGCGCTCGGAACTGTCAGGGCGCATGGGACCTTCCACGCAAGCGGAACGTTCCAGGAGCGAGTCTCCTTTCTAGCGTGCGGAACATTCCAGGCGCGCGGAACATTCCAGGCGCTAGGTGCAAGGATCCAGGCGCCAGAATATCCTTTCTCTATCTGCCTCGGCAGGGAAAGAAGGTATAGAGTATCTGCAGTATGAGAATAATAAGCACATACCGTAGTTACTTCTTTACTGAACAACTCAATTACCAGTATCCTTCCAGGAATTTCCTAGGAAGGACTACGCTTAAAGGGATTGTTAGACAACACCTACTTAGCTTCTAGATTTATCGAACGTCTTGTTTCGCTTAGATATGCATTATAAGAACTTCCTGAAGTTCGATAATAATGTTATAAGATTCCTTTATTAAATGGAGTAGCTGGCAAACTCTGGAAGAGTAAAGGCCAGTCGGCTAACGAGACTGCTATCGCTTAGACTGACACAACGCAGTATCATGTAGGTGTCGGTCATGAGTGGGCGGTAACATGTCTCTCTCCGCGGGATGGAATGAATAACCGTGTCCTCTCCCCTACAATCGTGGTTTTAGCCTCGGATTGAGGGGATAGTTAAGCAAACATAAATAAAATATTGTCTGCCCTTTGCTAAGAAGCTTTCAATAAGAAAGATATTACATTTCAATGCTGTTTACCGTAGGTAACATTTTTAAAGGATTCTAACGCAGCGAAACTCTATATTGTATAATGCTCTCATGCTTACGAAAGCATGGCTTATTAGAGTACATGCTTAGTGAGAAGATGAATGTAGTAGAGAATTCACTTTAAGACTACGGTATGGTCAAGTCTTATGCACACACCGACGTTAACTACAGAATTCCTAGTATCCTTACAAAGGTTTCCTAAATTAATGCTGTTTACCCAATGTGACAGTATTATAAAGGATTCTAATACGGCAGCCGCGCGATATATATAATTCTCATCATCCTTTCGAGAAACGCACACAACCTTTTTAAATTCGGATATGCTCAGAGAAGTTGTGAGTCGGATGGGAAACATTCTCTTAGTGGCAGAAGTTGTTTCCCTGAATGGACTATACTACGTATATAAAAGTATTTCCCACTAAGAACGGAATTAACATGTGAAGGATGTCGGGTACCATAAAGGATAGATGTTATGGCACATAACCTAAAAAAGAACTAGAAGGAAGCGCCAGCCTGGCGCAAATTGCGCCAGAAGCACCATCCAAGATATTTTCTCGTTTTAGCGAGTTATTAACCTAAGAGTCCAGTAGCCTCTCGGACAGCTGGCTCGGTAACGGCAAGATTCGTTCCTGATTTCGTTACCCATTTAATCGAAAAGGGGTCGCTTACAAGGAATGATGAAATGATTTATTTTAATCACTTAGGCCAATTCCACGACTCTCTCATATCGCAAAGAGCATCGAGAATCTCTTTATCGCCCCGGTTCGCGTTAACAAAAGAGAACCTATTCGGGAACAGACACGGAACGTAACGATCCTTAAGAGGTTCGATGCAAGATTTTGCATGTCCGTTGAGAACCTTCTCGATCGAAGTTAATAAAACTGTTAACGTATGTCTCAACATTTATTGAAAAGAGTTGTGAGAAACCTGCGGAAAGTCTTCTTCATAGATCTCTTTGTAAGGTAGAAGACGAACAGGCTTCCTTTAGACTGCTTCTTTTTCCTCGAACCAAGAGAGGTAGCAATATAAGACATCTTTAAATTTAAAGAAGGGAATAAACTTTAGCCTTTTTTCCCTAGTATAAATTCTTAACAGATATTAAGATATTGGGCATCAAAGGAAGAGAGGATGTATCTCATTTTGGCCCTTAGAGAGGTTGGATTCACAGAAGTCACGTCTTCTACAGCATGGTTTCGTAAGGCTTTTCCAAGAGTATCTGGATATTCTATCAGAATCTATTATAAATAGACCTATAAAACCTCTCCACTCTGAGTCTGTCCGCGTGCAGACTGACCAGAAGTGGACTGAATGAGAGGTTTTTTCAAGGTAAATGACAATAGTCTGGCTAAGACATAGAATTGCTGCAGATCGTGCTAGATGGAATGAGGAAACTGTCCTCTTCCGATACCTCTGTGAACCACATAGCGAGGTTTTTTCTTCACTTTCAGAGGGAAGAATCACCTATGTATATATCTGCTATCAAAGAACGCAGTAAAGGCCATACTCTGTCTCTACAAAGGGAATTAGAGATAACAGAGGATTAAGATCTTCGGGATCTTATACGATACCGCAATACGACAAGAGTAGGATATCATGTACTCGAATGGGATTTTTTTTGTGGCCACAGATTTCCGTGTTCCGACAAAATGGAACTGCTCCTCATCAAACTTCTTGAGGAAGTTTATGAAGGAATTCTTTGTTTCTCTTAGCCCTAAAACGACCAAGAAGACAAGTGAATTTTTTGTGCATTGGAATCTCGCATCAGATTCAATGGAGACTCGGCAATGGGTTCTTGCCAGCATAGTATGTCTGGCAAAAGAAATAAATCCCTCTATTCCTGACGCAACGCTTTCAGATAGAAGTTTAGTTGCCCAGGCAGGTACTTACATTTTCATCTACAGAATGAAGAGATGGTTTATTTAAACGTTTGCCTACAGAGTCCTTCGGGGTTGCGATGAGGGCTCAAATGCTTCCCAGAAAGGTATTCACAAGTAAATACAATAAGAGCTAGAAATCAGGGTTCCGCCCATTTCAGCTCAGAGTCTCCTTCGACTTCCAGACTCCTTCCCTTCCTTCGGGCAAGGATAGGAAGATTCTGCAACGAGGAACCTCATCAACATGTAAGAAGAGATCTCGTTAGCAAAAGAAGTGTTTCAACGAAGGATCCTCCTCGGAGGAAGACTCTTCTCTCTCGTATTGTTAGATATCCTGTCGTCTACTGGGTGTAGCTGACTAAAATCACCTCCCCTTGCCAGGGGCCAAAAGCTCAAAGGGGAAGAATTTCTTCCACCCTCTCCAGTCTCCTGATAAACTATGTGGTTGTTTCAGGACTCTCGGACATGTAGCGCCAGCCAAGCGCCAAATGCCAATACAGGCGAAAAACACAGAGGCGGACAGTTCCCCCCCCAAGGACTCGGTCATGGTCGGATACTAGAAGGAGCGGGCCTCCAACCTGGCGCAAAATGCGCCAGAGGCGAACAAAATCGGGACAGATATAATAGTGTCCGATGTGGACATCGTCAGACAGCCTAGAGACTATTAGCCCTCGAAGCTCCAGCAAGTGTGGAGGAGCCAAGCCAGGCGCGAGGCGCCAAGCCAGGCTCTAGAGCCAGCCAGGCTCCTAAGGAGCCAGCCAGGCTTCTAGGAGCCAGCCAGGCTCTAGGAGCCAGGCCAGGCTCTAGGAGCCAGCCAGGCTCTAGGAGCCAGCCAGGCTACTAGGAGCCAGCCAGGCTCTAGGAGCCAGGCAGGCTCTAGGAGCCAGGCAGGCTCTAGGAGCCAGCCAGGCTATAGGCCAGCAGCGGCTCTAGAAGCCAGCCAGGCGCCATCCAGGTGGCCAGGCTCCTTCAAGGCTAGGCTCCAGTCAGGATTGAGGATCCATCCAGACTCAAGGCTCCTTCCAGTAAAGAGAAACCTAAAGCTCTGTCATGTAAGAGGGCTAGTCCCATTGATATGATACAGGTAAGGCTCTGCCATGTAAGTGGGTCAGCCCCCATTGGCACGATCCGAGAAGGCTCTGTCGTGTAGCGGGCTAGCCCCCATTGACATGATCCAGAAGGGTTTGTCATCATAGGTCCCTACCTCGCTGAAACTCTTGAGGCATGCAGACTCATAGACAGTAATCATGAAGTCTTCTGCCAGGCTCCAGTGCCTTCCAGGCGCAAGGCACCAGCCAGACGCAAGGCTCCAGGCCAGCGCGAGGCGCTAGCCAGGAAGGAGGAGCCAATCAGGCACCAGCCAGGCGCGAGGCGCCAGCCAGGCGCAAGGCGCCATCTAGGCACGAGGCTCCAGCCAGGCTCTAGGCGCCATTCAGGCGCAAGGCTCCAGCCAGGCGCGAGGCGCTAGACAGGCGCTAGGCGCCTGCCAAGCGCTAGCCAGGCTCCAGGCTTCACCCAGAAGAGATCTATATCAAAGAACGCCCTGGCCTTCTTTGAGACATTGTGATCTCATAAGCACTTGATAAGTGCATTGATGATTCCTTCAAACAGCTAGAATTAAAAGCGCATGAAGTGCGAGCTTTTTCCGAATTCTTGTTCTTTCCCAACATATGTCATAAGGACTATTAGCTGTCACATACGGGAGATGCACTCTGTGTTGACTTCGCCCATTATCCGAAGGATGTCAAGATAACCTTCGAGGGATCCTTCTCTCTTGGTTGATACGTGTGCGGATACATTGCTGGATAGGGAGCAGATACTGATCTTAACTATTGAGTTAAATTTTATTTACGTCGTGTTTTTTTCTTTGGGTTGTTTGAAAGGAGTTTGTAGATAACTCTTTTCAACTTAAGCACTAACCCTCGTGTTAGGATCAGTGATCGGGATCGGTGTTGTGCTCCTTAATTATGCCACTAGGCATAGGCATATTGTCATGTAAGAGGCTCTGTCGAGTAAATGGATAAGACCCCATCGACAGACCCACAAGAACTCTTAGCCATAGGTCAACATCCTCGCTGAGGCTCTTGAGGCGAAGCAGATTCCTAGGCATTAGCCATGGAGGCTTCCGCCTGATCAAGTAGGAACCAAGGTTTTATTTATTTATTACCTACAACGTATGTTGTTTACCTGTCTATTCAGTAAATAGTTGTCTCTTTCCCACCACCAAGGGTGTCAATCAGCTAAGTATATATCTGCTGGGTAAGTTCCATGTACAAAAATGATATTGTTAAGATACAATAAAGTTTTGTACATACTTACCTGGCAGATATATACGATGATGGCCCACCCAACCTCCCCTCAGGAGACAGGTGGAAGAGAAAATCTGGTTCTAGAACGGTAATCGTTCCTATTCCTGCCACCCAGCGGCAGGGGCGTAGATCACCTGACCTACCTGCAGCGTGTGCCGCGAAATTCGAATTTCTGTCGGGGACGACGGAGTCTATAGCTAAGTATATATCTGCCAGGTAAGTATGTACAAAACTTTATTGTATCTTAACAATATCATTTTCATGCTCCTTGTAATGTTTTGGACCTAGGCTCTGTCTTGTAAGAGGGTTAGTCCCCGTTGATACGACAAAGGTGAAGGCTCTACCATGTAAGTGGGATGGCCCCATTGGTATGATCCAAATAAGGCTCTGTCCGAGTAAGCGGCTCGCCCCCATTGACATGATCCAGAAGGGTTCTCAGTGATAGGTCCTCATCCTCACTGGAACTCTTGAGGGCAAGCAGACTCATAGCACAGTGGCTCATGAAGTCTTCTGCCCAATAAGGTAGGAATCAAGGTATTTAAGTTTATATATAGATTACCTACAAAAACAAAAGTTGTTTTCCCTGTTTTTTGAATGCTATTCATATTGAGTAACTATCTCTTACCCTCCTCCAAGGGTGACAATCAGCTAAGTATAATCTGCCGGGTAAGTTGCATGTGTAAAAATGAAATTGTTAAGATACAATAAACAGTTTTACACATACTTACCTGGCAGATATACGATTTAATGGCCCACCCATCCTCCCCTCAGGAGATAGGGGGAAGAAAAAATTCTGTCAGAAAACGGGAATGATTCCTATTACCGCCACCAGCGGCGGTAGGGGGTGATCACCTGACCTACCTGTAGCGTGTGCCGCGAGTTTTGAATTCTGTCGGACGTCAGAGACATAAGCTAAGTATAGTTCTGCCAGGGTAAAGTATGTTGTAACAAAACTTTATTGTATCTTAACAATTTCATTTTTCGTCCTCCGAGGCGCCCTCCCCGCGCAAGGGGTGGAGCGCTCGGAGAGACTCGCGTCCTTTGAAAAGGACTTTTTTTCCGAGTGAGGACGCTTCACTTCCCCTCCTTCTCACCGTTATCGTTGCGGTCTTCACCTGCGTCGTATGACGTGTTTCCCTCCGCAGCAAGAGAGGTAGGACGTCATCTGAGGGGATGACTGCTGAGAAGCGCTTCTTTCGCGCTTCGGAGAGGCAGGTAGCTGTACTGTGAGAAGGAAGGAGGCGTCCCCTCGCCCCTCGTCTTCTCGCAGGTTCAGCCCGCCCTTCACCTCCTCTAGTTTCTTCACCAACGAAGAATATTCTTGTGTCTCTGCAAGACCATTGTCAGCTTTAATGGCCTCAGAAGACTCGCCCCAGCAGCAGTCGAGCCTAAGCGTAAAGGAAGGACGTCAGGCTGCCTGTCAAGAGGACGAAGCAGTCCCCTTCTCCGTCTCCTCGTTCTCGTCTGTCTCCGCTTGCTTCTCCGTCGGAGCTTCCTCGATCTCGTTCTACTAGTAGAAGTCTCGTGGACAGGACGCTTTTCTTCCCTCTCGACGTCCTGATCAGCCCCGCGTGTCAGGACGCCCCTTTAGGACGCTCGGCAGGACGCCTGGAGGACACTTTGAGGACGCTCGGCAGGACGCTTTTGAGGACGCTCGTCGGTGACGTTTTGCTAGAACGCTTTGCCTTTTTAGAAGGCTTTCGAGAGCGACCCAGAAGGACGGGCTTTGGAAAGCGAAAGCTAGACGCTTTAGCGGGAGAGCGCCCAGAGGACGCTTTGAAAGCGAAAGCAGACGCTTTAGGACGCTTTAAGTGGGAACGTAAGGACGCTTCTCTAGAGCGAGTTAGAGTAGCCTCTCTTGACGCTCAGCGCTGTCAAGACGCTCTTCGTTCTTCAAGCTCTAAGGATCGACAGAAGGTCGGTCGCATTGAAGAAGCTGCTACACCTAAACCTCGAAAGTCTTTGTTGAAGGCTAGACCCGTTGGGCGCACGCCCTCTCCAGAAGGAGCAGTCTCCTTTGCCTCTTAGGGAGGAAGGAGAGCTTAGTAGTCCGGCGGACTCAGTTGAGGAGGAGCAGCCTTCGGTTTCGTCTGTGTCGGATTATAAAGTGCTGGTACGACTCCTACGCTCGTCTTTTGGAGACAAGTTCCAGCCTGCAGCTCCCAGGTCTCCACCCTCTCAGTTTTCGTCATCTAAGTCTTGCAAGGTCCCGGAGTTTGTGGAAATGAAAACTTCGTTGTCCACCAAGAGGGCTTTTAAGAAGTTGCAAGATTGGATGGAACGTCGGAAGGATCAGGGCAAGTCGAGTTTCGCCCTTCCTCCTTCAAGACTCAGTGGGAAAGGTGGCATCTTGGTATGAGACTAAGGAGAAATAGGAGTTAAGATCCCGTCGTCATCCCAAGGGGACTTTGACTAGTCTGGTCGATGCTCAGAAGAGGTCCCTTTTGTCGACTGCTAAGATTTCATGATGCCTACGGAGATTGATCATCACATGAAAGGACTGTTAAGGACTCTCGAAGTCTTTTAACTTTCTAGACTGGTGCTTGGGAGTCCTAGATCTTCAATCTAGGTAGATCCAGACTCGTTAAGTCTGGTGGGGGAGCTGTTGCCAATGTGTTTAGCCTGCATGGGACAAGGCCGTCAGGGATGGTTTCGGAAGAGTTAGTGTCTCACTTCGCACTGCTTTTCTTAAGAAGAGAGCGCTGTTCTGCAACTTTACGGCTAGATCTGTTTCTACAACACAGAAAGCGGAGCTTCTCTTTGCGCCTCTTTCGAACCATCTCTTCCCCCAGACTATGCAAGGGCCTGGCAGTGAAGCTTATAGGAGAAGGCTACCCAGGACCTCTTGGCCCAGTCTTCAAGACGTCCCGCAGTCCCTACTACGTCTTCTTTTGGACGACCACCTAGGAAGGTTAAACCCTTTCGTGGGGCTCCTCCCTCGAGAGCTGCTCCTCGAGGGAGAGGGCTTTCAAGAGGAAGAGCTTCTTTCAAGCCAAAATCTTCTAAGTGAAAATCAAAATAAGTCCTTCAGAGTGCCTTTCGAGCCAGGCTGAAGTTCTTTGCGGGGCGTGGAGAGAGAGATACAGATGCTTGGTCCCTCAAGATAGTGGAACAGGGGTACCAAGATCCCCTTTTTGGACCCTCCTCCACTATCCACAACTCCCAGAGATCTTTCCCCGTCATATCAAGGGGAGAAACGTCAGATTCTTTTCGATCTTTTTGATCAAATGATCGAGAAAAGAGCGGTGGAACTGGTCTTAGACCTGGGGTCACCAGGATATTACAACAGGCTTTTTCCTGGTACCAAAGCGAAGTCGGTGGGGGTGGCGTCCAGTCTTGGAGGTGAGCAGGCTGAATCTTTTCATAGAAAAGAGAAAATTCAAGATGGAAACGCCTCAGTCGGTTCTAGGAGCCTGAGACCGGGCGACTGGATGGTGTCCTTGGACCTACAGGACGCATACTTTCACGTTCCAATCCACCCTCTTTCAAGAAAGTTTCTGAGGTTTGTGTTAAAAGACAAAGTTTGGCAATTCCGAGCTCTTTGTTTCGGCTTAAGCACGGCTCCGATGGTATTTACCATGCTCATGAAGAACGTAGCGAGATGGTTACATTCTGCAGGGATAACGAGTATCCCTGTATCTCGACGATTGGCTTGTCAGAGCATCGTCAGAAGAGAGGTGTCTGAAGGACCTTCACTTCACGTTAGCCTTGGCGAGGTCCCTGGGACTTCTGGTCAACCTCGAAAAAGTCGCATATGACCCCAACACAGTCCATCGTGTATCTGGGGATTCAGATGGATTCAGTGGCTTCTCGGGCGTTTCCGTCCCAGGAACGACAGCTGCAAGGCTTAGAGAGAGTTTCGGCTTCCTTCCTGGGGAAGGAAACTTGCTCGGCGAGGAGTGGATGAGTCTGCTGGGGACCATTTCCTCTCTGGAAAAGTTTGTTTCCCTGGAAGACTACACCTCAGGCTCTCCAGTTTTTTGTTTTTCCTGGCAGAAGAATGGAGAGTCAAAGAGGATCTTGATGCGACCTTTATGATCACCGAATCGGTGAAAAACCATCTAAGATGTGGTTGATCCTCGGAAGTTTCGAGGAGGGTTTGTCCCTAAAGCTTCTGAGCCCCGACCTAGTGTTGTTTTCTGACGCCTCCGTGTCGGGATGGGGAGCAACACTGGGAGGGGAAGAAGTGTCAGGCGCCTGGAGGGGGGAACAGGTGTCCTGGCACATCAATGTGAAGGAAACTAGCGGCGGTTTTCTGGCGCTACAGTTCTCCAGCAAAAGTTGCAGAAAAAGTTGTCCAAGTCAACTCGGACAACACCACGGCCCTTGCGTACCTAAAGAATCAGGGAGGTACACACTCCCGTCCTCTATTTTACTTAGCGAGGGAGATTCTGCTGTGGGCAGATTCATGAGGCGAACCAGGATCCTGACGAGATTTATCGCAGGAGTCCAGAACGTCAGAGCAGACCTTCTCAGCCGACAGGATCAGATCCTGCCGACGGAATGGACTCTGCACCAAAGACGTCTGTCGGGAACTATGGAAACTGTGGGGAGTCCTTTAGTCGACCTATTTGCGACGTCGAGGACGAAGAGGTTGCCTCTTTATTGCTCCCCTGTGTTGGATCCAGGAGCAGTCGCTATAGACGCTCTGCTCTGGGTGACTGGACGAACCTGGACCTGTATGCCTTCCCGCCTTTCAAGATCATGGGAAGTCATCAAGGAAGTTCGCGGCATTGGAGGGGACGAGGTTGACCCTGGTCGCCCCGATGTGGCCCGCGAAAGAATGGTTCACGGAGGTAATGTCCTTCCTCATAGACTTTCCGAGGACGTTGCCCTGGAGGAAAGATCTACTCAGACAGCCCCACTTCGCAAGATATCACTGAAACCTCTCCGCTCTGGGTCTGACTGCGTTCAGACTATCGAAAAGTTGGCCAGAGCGAGAGGTTTTTCTAAATCAGCTGCGAAAGCGATCGCCAACGCAAGGAGGGCTTCATCGAGAGCTGTTTACCAGTCGAAGTTGGCTTCCTTCAGGGCATGGTGTAGAAAGGAGGGAATTTCCTCTTCCAAGAATAATGCAAGAACTGGAAGAGTATGAGAGGGTGATAGTTGGGGCAGATTTGAATGGCCATGTCGGAAGTGAAAATGAGGCGATTGGGCGGGGGGGTGCATGGGGGCCATGGAAGATTGGGAGAGAAACCCAGAAGGAGAGAGTGTAGTGGACTTTGCTGTGTCATTCGACATGGCAATAGTAAACACATTCTTTGAGAAGAAAAGGGAACACCTAATAACATATAGGAGTGGGGGAAGATTCTCCCAGATAGACTATTTTCTTGTATAAAAGGATAAATCTGGTGGAGGTCAAGAACTGCAAAGTTATTCCAGGCGACCATGTACCCCCCAACATAGGCTGCTATGTATGGACTTGAAGTTGAAAAGGGAAAGAAAAAAACCAAAAGCTAAGGGAAAGGGATAAGGAAAATGAAATGGTACGAATTACAGAAGGAAGGGGATAAGAAAAGAGAGTTTAAGAGGAGGGTTTTGGAGGATATTGATATAGGGATTGAAGATGTTCAAGAATGGTGGGCACGAAATGCAGCAGTAATAAGAAGGCATGGAAAGGAGCTGCGAGGAGAGACATCTGGTATCATATGGGAAGAAAAGGAGAGTTTGGTGGTGGGATGAATACATTGAGAATGTAGTAAAAGATAAGAAGGAGGCAAAGAAAAGATGGGAAGAGTCACAGTCAGTGGAAGACAGAAATAGGTACAGAGAGAAAAACAAGGTGGTGAAAAAGGTGGTAGCCCTAAGCTAAAGGCAAAGTCGTAATGATCGATGTGTATAATGAGACTGGGGACAAAGGAAGGATTAAAGAAGATGATCAAGCTATCAAAGGCTAGAAATAAGAAGACACCAAAGATATAACACATATCAAACAAATAAAGGATCAAGAGGGTGTAGTGCTTAGAAAAGGAGGAAGACATTGTGAAGAGATGGAAAGAATATTTCGAACAGTTTGTTAAATGAACGAAAATAATAGACTAATAAGAGAGGATGGGCAAGTGAACATTGGCATGGTAATGAGGTTTTCTAGGCAAGAGGTACTAAATGCACTGAAGAAGATGAAGAATGGGAAGGCAACCGGACCAGACATGATCCCGGTGGAGGCATGGAAAGCATTAGGAGATGAAGGAGTGGATATACTGTACGTCTTATGATAAAAGATCCTTGAACAGGAAAAGATACCAAATGAGTGGCGTGGGAGTATATTGATCCCAATTTTTAAAGGGAAAGGCGATGTCCAAGAGTGTGGTAATTATAGGGGCATTAAATTGATGTCCCACACTTTGAAGATACTGGAAAGGATGATAGATGCTAGACTGAGAGAAGAAGTACAAATAGGTAAAGAGCAGATGGGATTTATGAAGGGAAGGGGAACAACAGATGGTATATTTTGTCTGAGGCAAATAATGGAGAAATTCGGTGGGAAAGACAAAGGGACCTACATATGGTATCATTGACCTTGAAAAGGCTTATGACAGAGTCCCGAGACAAGAGGTATGGAGGAGCCTGAGGGAGAAGATGGTGCCAGAGAAGTATGTGTGATTGATACAAGAGATGTACCGGAATGTATTTACCAGAGTGAGGAGCAGTGTTGGGGAGACAGAAGGTTTTTGAGGTGAGAGTAGGATTACACCAGGGTCTGGCTCTGAGCCCATTTATCTTTAACATAGTGATGGATGTTATAATAGAGGAAGTAAGGGAGACAGTGCCATGGAACATATTGTATGCAGATGATATTGTTCTGTGTGCAGAGAGCAGGGAAGATCTGGAAGTGAAATTGGAAAGATGGAGACAAGTACTGGAGGACAGAGGAATGAGAATAGTAGATCCAAGACAGAATATATGTGTACCACCACTGAGGGGGATGATAGAGAAAGTATTCAGCTTGGTGAGAGCAAATAAGGAGAGTTGATAAGTTTTAAGTAATTTGGGATCTTTTGTTAAACGCTGGAGGAAGTATGGAAGAAGAAGTAAAACATCGGTACAGGCAGGCTGGAACAACTGGAGAGCGGCCTCGGGAGTTCTTTGTGACAAAAGAGTGCCGCTTACGTTAAAAGGTAAAATTTCACAAGACGGTGGTAAGAACAGCAATGCTGTATGGTACGGAACAGCAAGCATGAGAAAAGCAGAGCGAGAAGATGGATGTGGCAGAAATGAGTGGCTTAGGTGGATGTCTGGGGTAACAAGAGGGGATAGGATCAGAAATGACTACATAAGGTGGGGGTCAACTAAGGTGGTGGAAGTATCAAAGAAAGTGCAGGAGGGGAGGCTGAGATGGTATGGACACTTGTTGAGGAAGAGATGAGGACCACGCTGGGAGACATACTATGGGGTGGAGTGCAAGGAAGAAGAAAAAAGAGGGAGACCAAGAAAGAGATGGAAGGACTGTGTGAGAGGAGACTTACATGAGAAGGGAATTGATGAGGCAGAAGCGCAAGATAGAAATAGTGGAAACGGCTCATCCGAAACGGCGACCCCTATATAAAAATGGGAACAGCTGGGTAAGAAGAAGAAGAAGAAGACTACCTCTGTGAGCCAGATAGCCGATTTCCTGCTATTCCTAAGGAATGTGCAGAAGCTGGCAGTCCCGACCATCAAGGGAATATAAAAGTATGCTGTCAGCAGTCTTCCGACACAGAGGCTAGACCTTACTGACAACAGAGATCTTCACGATCTCTTGAGATCGTTTGAGACAACCAAGATACCTCAGGCGAGGCCTCCTTCTTGGAACTTAGATTTAGTTCTAAGACTGTTGATGTCGAGTCCTTTCGAGCCTCTCCATGCAGCGTCTCTTAGGAACTTGACGAAGAAGGCTCTTTTCCTAACTGCTCTGGCGACGGCGAAGAGAGTTAGCGAAATTCAAGCCATTAGTAAACAGGTGGGCTTCAAAGGTGACAATGCTGTCTGCTCTTGAGTCCCACTTTCTTAGCGAAAAATGAAAAGCCCGTCTAACCCTTGGCCCAGGAGCTTCGAAATTAAGGGTATGACAAGCCTTGTGGGCCAAGAACCTGAGAGAGCCTGTGGCCCTGTCAGGGCTCTAAAGTTTTTATGTTCGCAAAGACAATACAGGGATACGAGGTCCCTCAGATAATCTGTGGTGGTGTTCGGTAAAAAGACCCGATATACCATTATCCAAGAATGCTTTTGGCTTTCTTTCTGAGAGACGTGATACAAGAGGCTCATTCGTCTTAACCAGAAAGACCGATTTGACCTCTTTGCGAGTGAAAAGCTCACGAGGTCAGAGCTGTCGCAACCTCGCTTGCCTTCCAAAGGAACATGTCGATCAAGGACATCCTTGACGCCACCTTTTGGAGGAGCAATTCAGTATTCGCCTCACACTACTTAAGAGATGTGAGAACGATATACGAGGACTGTTGTTCTCTTGGGCCATACGTTTCTGCAGACACAGTCTTGGGGGCTGAAGGTAGCTCTCTCCCTATCCCTTAGTTATGGTTTAGGTTAGTTTTTAGTGTTGTTTGTTTTTTGGTTGTGGTGAGTCTTGTGTGAAGACCTCCCATCTCTTAGTTAGTGTTCAGGGGGTCTTGGATAGTTGGTCAGGTGGTGGTCAGTTGCTTCGTTGCTCTCATATGTATGGCTCGATGTCTTGTCACGTTGAGGTCACGTCCCCGTTGACAGAGCATCCAGAGCGCACCAGCATTACAGGTCTCCACCTGGCTGGCTACTCTGATTAAGCACAAGCAGGCTTAAGTGACAGTAATCACAGAGTACTTTGCTAAACAGGTGAGGAACCAAGGTGTACATCATCTACTTAATTTAAGTTTCCTACAAATCCTATTCTGTCTCTTCCCACCATCCGAAGGTGGGATTCAGCTATATATATATCTGTCAGGTAAGTTGCATGAACAAAATGTTATTGTTATAATACAAATTAAGTTTGTTCATACTTACCTGGCAGATATATAAATTAAGTGCCCACCCCCCTCCCTCAGGAGACAGTGGCACTGAGAAAATATTGAATAGAAAATGGGAATGGTTCCTGATATCCGCCTCCCACGCGGCGGGAATGGGTACTACCACCTGGCCGCCCACCCCTGCGTGTGCCGCGAGTTTTGAAATTCTGTCAGACTTCGGAGAATACAGCATATATATATATCTGCCAGGTAAGTATGAACTAACTTAATTGTATTATAACAATAACATATTTATTACCTACAGCGTATGTTGTTTACCTGTCTAATCAGTAATTAGCTGTCTCTTACCCTCCGCCAAAGGTGCCAATCAGCTAAGTATATATCTGACAGGGAAGTTGAATGTATGAAAATGATATGTTATTGTACAATAAAGTTTCATACATACTTACCTGGCAGATATATACGATTGAATGGCCCACCCAGCCTCCCCTCAGGAGACAGGTGGAAGAGAAAATCTGTTCTAGAAGTTATGGTTCCTATTCCTGCCACCCAGCGGCGGGGCGGTAGATCACCTGACCTACCTACCTGTAGCATGTGCCCGCGAAATTCGAATTTCTATCATGGACGACGGAGTCTATAGCTAAGTATATCTGCCAGGTAAGTATGTATGAAAATTTATTGTACAATAACAATATCATATTTTTAATGTTGCATGAATCTAAATTTTATTTTTATACCGTTTCAACTTCCCTGGCAGATATATACTTAGCTATAGACTCCGTCGTCCCCGACAGAAATTCGAATTTCGCGGCACACACTACAGGTAGGTCAGGTGATCTACAGCCCTGCCGGTGGGTGGCAGGAATAGGAACCATTCCCATTTTCTATCAGATTTTCTCTGTTGCAGGTGACCACATCATCGTTGTTGGTACCTCCTGACTTAATTTTCGTTTGTTCCGATACGTAATACAACATCGGTCCTTTAACAATAGGGAAGTAGCTAGCGGCAGCTGGAACGGTCGTAAGCTTCGAACAAGGGTGGGGAGAACGGTAGTTAACTGCTTGTCCGACAGTCGCGCGCCGCGCGACTGGGAGGTAACAAATCACTTTTGCTTTCGGCCGCGGGTGTGAAGACGTGTTCGTCATCGCTCTCTGCCCGCTCATCGTCGTATGCTTTGTTTATATTGTGTTTTCTACTAATGGTTTGTTTGACTTGAAAATGAAAACTGTAAGTACACTGTTTTCATTTTTCATTACTTAATTATGAACCAACATGGAGCTATTGCCGTAGATACGGCGATTTCCTCTCTTTTCATGAATTGACCCCTTTGAATTATGTCTCGGTGCCGAGGGCGGGCGCGCTCGCGCCGAGTCATGTATTATGGGCGAAAGTGTGTAATTGAAAAATGTAAGTACTCTTTTCATTATATTTTTTGCCCTGTGCGTTCGTTACCGAGAGTGTGATTGCGCTCGGCACGAGCCTTTTATTTTTGTATACTTAGAATGCAATGAAAGTGGATTCGCAATTGCAATATTCTTTTCATTTCATTATTTATTTGCATGAATTTAATTTGGATCAATTTTCGTTCTTACCCGGGAATTGATCCTTACGATTATTATATGTGAAAGTGAAATCGCAAGTGCAGTATTCTGTTTCATTTTCATATATATTTTATGATAGCATCATATTATTTGGATCAAGTTTTCGTTCTTACCCGGGAATTGATTGATCTTTCCCCTGTAAGTTCTATGAAGTGAATCGCAAGGGCAGTATTCTGTTTCATTTTCATATTACTTTTCACTGCTGTGCGGGGGTAGGGAAGCGAAGGTCTGCCAGAAGTCGTCGGAAAGCTCTCCCGCGACTCCCTTGGTATCCGATTCTTCGTCTTCCTTCCTGCCCCCCGCTCAGCTTCTTCGTTGTATTTTGTATTTGGGGTCTTCCTTGCGTTCGTGGGGTTGGGGCAATGTCCCTTCCCCCCGTGCGTGAGGGAACCCCTCTTTACTAAGTCTATCTATGTTACCGCAGGTGGGCTACATCCGTGGGAGACGACCTTGGACAGGTATGGACCACCGCGGCGGCAGGGCGTGCCTAGCATCCACGGGCTGCTGCAGAGTCTAGCGAGGTCTGGGGCGGTCTCCACTACTACCACGGCCGCTTATAGCTGCTCCCCCTCCTCACTGGTCTACACTCCCCATGCTGTGTCGGTGACGCCGTCTGCCGCTACTAGGGCCGCCGCCGTACCGAGGGGGTGTTGCCGTCGCCGCCTGTTTTCTTCGTGTTGCCTGCCCCAGACTTCCGGTGTTCCAGCAGCTCGCCCCTGGACCGGCCGCCAGTACCCAGGTTCCGCTGGCTGCCGATGATTCTACGAGGCGATCGCTGGGCCTGCCGTACCTGCCGCTGATGTGATTCCCGCTGTTGGCTTGGCTGTCCCCCCCTTCTGGGTCTACCACTGCCGCTGTTCCTGCCGCTCCTGATCTGGTTGCTGTTCCTGTCGCTCCTGGTTCCTGAGCCTGTCCATGCTGGTCCTGCCCACGGTGTGTCTTCCCCAGTCCCAGGTCCTTCCGGACAGGTGCAGTCGGGCCGTGTTGCTTCGGCAATAGCCCCGGCTCTGGCCTGGATGGAGGACCTGACGACTGTCCTGCGTGAGCTGACGAGGAAGAGGAGAAGAGGAAGCTGTCATCTTCGTCTTCATCGTCTGCTGCTGCCTCTTCCCCTTCGACTTCTAAGGCCCATAAGCCGAAGAAGAAGAAGGCTGCCTTCCCCCCTAAGAAGTCTCCTTCGGGAACTTCTAAGGGCCCGTCCCACCCTGGTGGGACGGGAGGGGGGTCCTTCTGCTGGTCCTCCTGCTCCTTCGGGAGCGGGGCCCGTCTCCCCTTCCGTAAGGAAGAGATAGACGGGTGGGGACCAGAGGAGTATCGGTTAGCTCTGGTACTTCCTCGCCTGGTGCTAGCGGCGATGCCGCTACGCCAGGTTCCGGCTCGGTCTCTCGTTCGCGAGAGATCCCGAGTGTACGTTCTCCCTCGGGAGACCGTGCAGCCAAGTTTCGGCGCCAGAGTTCGCTCGGCGCCAAGACGCGGCACGGAGCAGAAGGCTGGTGAGACGACCCTCAGTGACTCTTGCCAGGCCAGCGGCCGCTCTTGCAGCGACCAGCTGGTAACCCGGGTTTTTCCCCCCTAAGAAGGCTCCTTCGGGACCTTCTAAGGGCCCCTCTCGCTCCGGCGATTCGGGGAGCTCTTCTGCTGGTCCTCCTGCTCCCTCGGGAAAACAGGGCCCGTCTTTTCTTCTACCAAGGAGAAGAAGACGGGGACCAGAGGAGTACCAGCTTCGTCTGGCACTTCCTCGCCTGGTTCTAGCGGTTCTACCGCTAAACCAGGATCCGCCTCGGCTTCTCGTAGCGAGAAGTACCGAGTGGACGGTCTCCCGCGGGAGACCGTCCAGCCAAAGTCTTGACACCGAGCTCGCTCGCCGCCAAGACCCGAAGCGCGAGAAGAAGACTGGCGAGTGTCGTGCAGACGACTCTCGCCAGGCCAGTGGACGCTCTCGCAGCGACCAGCTGGCTGCTCGGGTTGACGTGACGGTCGCTGACCAGCCACGGGTTGAGGCGAGGAAGGGGTCCCCCGCGGCCGTCGGTACCAGCCATAGCTGGTACCTAGCGGCTCGACGCGCCGAGAGGACTCTCGCCGGTCTCACCGCGACAGCGAGCCTAGCAGGTCACCTGACGCCGCTCCCATCGGGACCGGGCGGAGACGGTAACCAGCAACAGCTCCGCCTGACGCTAGAGATCAGCGTCGGAGACGATTCTCATGCCGGAGCCTCTCCGCCCTCCCTAGGCGAGCGGCAAGGCTAGGCCTGCTGCTCAATCGCCACGCGGGTTGACGATCAGCAGCAGCCCTCCAAGCACGCTGGTCCTGCCAGCGAGCTAGGGGGAGAAGTCAGGTCTGCCTCTCCTGTACCTTCAACCTCCTCGGGCTACACCGGGAGGAGCGAGGTACATATGAGTGATCGCGAGAGGTGCGCCGCTCGCGATCCCGCTATGACGTCCGTATGGACCAGGCACGGTTCTAGGACCGACCAGGACATAAGCGCAGTAGCTGGAGGCGACCGTCAGGGGTCTGCCGCTGTTCCTCCTTCTGAAGGAGGAGTATCTCGGGATCTGTTCTTGTTGGAAGGACTGCGGACGGTTCCTAACTCCGCAAGACGCGGTTACTCCCGAGATACAGAGGAATTTGCAGAAGTCATTAAGCTGATTCGTCAGCATAATGACCTTGCGGAAGGATTGCCGCTCCCACCAGCAGAAGCCCACGTCTCTGCTCGAGTCGTTTTGGGGCCCGAGAGGGAACCCAAACCGACGGTGGGTCTGCCGCGATCGGAGCTTGCCGATTCTGTCTCGAACCAGAGTCTCTCGTCTCCGGACAAGAAGGCTCGTCTCCAGTTCTGGCCGGTCGATCAAGCTACTTCCACCTCCTCCCCTACTTGCGACAGCGGCGTTTCGACGTGTCTTCGGACACCGTATTTAAATACGGGCCTCGGTCGGCTCCTGAGAGGTTTCGACCTCGACGAGGACTGGAATGAGTCGGAGGGGGACGGTATCGGCTCTCTCCTGTCAGGTGTCGATCAGCCCCACCCAGACGACTTCACAGTGGCGGCAGACCCTTACCTACAGTGAGAGTTCGTAACCCTCCGCGGGAAAACGTTTTCTCCTGACGATACGTTTTCCCAGACTCTGAGAGGCCATCGCCGCAAGGCGATGGCTGCTCCTACTCTTCTCCAACTGCTAGTTCCACTGGGAAGGCGAGCCAGTATCCAATTCCTCCCCCATTCCCATCTCTCCTTACGGCTACGAGGGAAAGGGGAGGGATCCTACAGAGATTTCTCTGTAGGATCCCACGTTCGGGACTGCGCTACCGGGGGACCTTCGGGTCCTACCTGACGTAAGCCCCGGTCGTTGAGGAGGAATCCTGCCCCATTCTCGATTTCTATGGAATCGAGAGGACCACCAGCCGATATCGTTTTGACGAATTCGGTGGGGGTTTCGCAGACTGCTTAGAATTCTACGGAATTTCTAGCGCATTCAGAGTGTTCGAGTTTTTTTACGATCTCCAAACACTTACGCGAGACCACGGTCCAAAGTGAGCGAGACGAGAATCCCCGATATGTTACACGATAATCGGGAACCTCGCCTATGCTCGAATTCCTGGAATTTCTAGCATTGGGAAGAAGACTGCTGCTGAAAGAAACTATCTCACAGTAGGCGACCAACCTGGAATAGAGAAGATCGGACGGGAATATCCAGTTGGGCTTGAACTATCGTCTTAGTGTTCTGTTCACCATTGAAGCTTCCTTCGAGGAAGACTTCTCATTCACTCTCTTGATAGAGATCGAAGGTGTCGATCTCCAATCCTTATTTTTGTTTTCTTGAAGGAAAGAATTTAGGATGGAGATCGTTGTTCAGAATCTACAAATATACTATGTATATTAACCTCGCGACATGATTCTACTAAGCAGTTGAATTGTCCGAGGGGTAGGCGCATATCCTAGTTAATCTACGGATTGCGACTTATAAGAGAAGTATTCTAATTGAACTGCAACTCGGGGTTGCCTGCAACCTCCCAGGAGTTTTCAGTTTCAATTTTATTATACTTATTATGGTTTTGTCACGACAACACCATTTCAACTTTTATATTTACCGAAATTCGTTTCGCCTAAATATAATTGCTCGAGCATATCTTTTATGCTCGGTAGTTCTAGCCGAACGCATTCCTTCGTGGAATAATGGATTACCTGGCAACTCAGGATGACGAGTCAGCGAGAGCTCAGGCTCAACTACTGCGTATTGAACTGCCTGATAGCAGGCAGCTCAGTATCAGCTGGGCCTCCGAGATTCACGGTCATGTATGTCTCTCTCTCTCCCCTGCTTTGATTGACTACCGAACCGTATCTCTGCCCAACAATCATGGACTTAGGTCTCTGATTAACGGGGATTCTCGCAATAATGAAGGACCATCTACTGCTGTGATGCTAGATTCCATCGCCTTCGACATTGCGAGAATTTTCAACAGAGATATCTCTTGGACTCTTTCATCTTTCTGTTTACAGTACGGTAACAGAAGTCTGTACAAGCTCCCGCTGCATCGCACTGCGATAATGCGAATGATTTTGCAGACATCTGAGTTTGTCTTCAAAATATCTCGTATTCGTAGGTGTACAATTGTTCATTGTTCAACCCGAATTACGAGATGTGTCAGAAGACATCGCCTACTCTCCAACCTGACAGCTCTACTTCCAAATGTTCAGCCCATGAGAAGCAGTTCTTCAGGCGGCTTTCTTTCCCTGTGTTTTCATTACTGAAGAACGCCCCGCTTTCATTGCAACTACGACTTCTCACCGGACAGCAATGAAATAGCGGTTAGCGTTTTTCAGTCATTTGTAAGCACAGGTTATGAATCTTGAGAATCCTTCTCTCGATTCATCTGTGAAGACGTAGGTTGCATTCAATATCTACCTTCGTCTTCAACGGTACATAGTGTTGTTTCTCCTTAGCTGAGATTCAACAACCATGAGATGTTTTACCTTCAGGGACCTCGGTCTCTAGAAGGCAATTGACTTTCGCCTGTTGGGCACATGCCTTAAGAGAATCTTCACCTCGCTGTCCGGCATTGGTGACAACAAATACATTATTTGTTTGGTCTCTCGGCATTAACCCTTTAAAGGCGAAGGTCACGTGACTTACTCGGTGATTGCTTTTGACAACTTGGCCGTCCTACCGAGAAAACGCAGTCAGTCGGACAGCTGTCCATTGAACGCCCGAGTCAGTTACGAAACTACGCTGTTGACTTAGTTCGGTTGTTACAGAGCAATCATTACTTCGTTTTAATAGCTTGTCACAGTACCCATACCATTGACACCCACCATGGAGTGTCGGTGTCCTATCCACTACCGAGAACTTCGCTGCATGGGGATAGGAGGATGCGAGAGACTTCGTGGCAACGGACAGACCAGTATGGGTACTGGACATCAGACCGAAGTAGAGAAGAGGGATAGGACAGGCATGCGACTATTTCCTTCTTTTCCTCTGAGGAACTGCATGACTTCTCCTGCGAAGTCAAGCATCCAGGGGATGGGGATCCGTGACGCTCGATTTCGTACCGCAAACTTCGTAGCGAAGACTCAGAACCCTTCGTCCCTGACGATTGGTTCGAGTCGTTCACAATCCCCTCCCTAATGGACTTCACCGCCTTCGATGCGAAGGAGATGCTGCCTTGTCCGCAAGAACTTCTCCGTGGCGCAGGTACTGAAGGCAGGGGTCTGGTCCAACCAGACCACATGCCCTTCCTTCTACCTTCGGGATATTGCCCACAGGTCCTTGGATCTTGTTTTTTCCTTGGGACCCCGTGGTGCTGCTCAACACGTTGTGTAGCGAACCCAGACCCTCGCAGGCTGAACAGCATCGAGTCCTGGTGTGACCGTAAGAATGGATGAGTGAATGAGAGTGTGACTGGCTCCTCTTCCTTCCCATCTTTTTCTTCCCCTCTACCTGTGGTTAGAGGGACACGGTCGTCACCCTGCTGGATAAGGACAAGATGCAGGTGAGCTACTCAACAGAGCCCCATCCTATCCCTTTCACTAGGGATAGGAGCGTATATCCACCACTTCCTCCAACAAGGGGGAGGAAGTGGATGCCAGCTTGAGACAACCCATACTTAATGTTGCCTCTTGCAAACAGGAACAAGTTCTTGCTTGCTGGTACGAAGAGATACGCTTGCCTCTCTCTTAGTACTCGGCCCAGAGGTCTGACCATTGATCCTGTCGGTGCACACCCCGATCAATCGGACCAGAGGCTTGGATCCCTCCCTCGCTCTTACGACCAGGGAGGCATTCCAGGGATGGACGAACACCAGTCTGTTCATCAAAGACTCAGATTCCTCCCACCAAGAAGTGAGTCTTCCTATTGTTAAAGGACCGAGGTTTGTATTACGTATCGGAAAAAATGACAATTTGTCGAAAAATTGCATTTTTCCTAACTATACAAACCTGAGGTCCTTTACATATAGTCCCTACCTCATGCCAGCCCCTCACTGCGTATTTTGCATGGGCCAAAAGCAAAAGTGATTTGTTTGCGCGACTGTCGGACAAGCAGTTACTACCGTTCTCCCCTTGTTCGAAGCTTACGACCGTTTCCAGCTGCCGCTAGCTACTTCCTATTGTTAGGACCTCAGGTTTGTATAGTTAGGAAAAATGCAATTTTCGACAAATTGTCATATTTCATCGCCGTTGATCTTCTGGACTGTCTTTTTGGTGACGTATTTGGATCTGTGGTTTGGCATACGCTTTGTGGACCGTTTTTGGATTTTGCTTCGGATTTTGCTCAGAATGTCTGATTCTAGCTGCGAAGTTAGAAGATGTGTGAATGAGGGTTGTTTGGTGAGGCTACCGAAAGTGTCGTTAGATCCTCACAAGGTATGCAAGAGGTGTAGGGCGTATGAATGCACTAGAAATAACACTTGTGATGAATGTGTGAATATGGATGAGGAAGGATGGAAGACTCTAGATTCCTATTTAAAGAAACTAGAGAGAGATAGGGTTAGAAAGGCTGTCTGTAGAAGCTTGATAGATCTCGCTCTAACGAGCCAGTTAGTATAACTAACTCCCAATTAATTGCTTCCTCACATGCAGTATCACCCTCTCCCGTAGCAGATGTTGCAAGTTCTGCTGCGGAGATTGCAAATCTGAAGACCGCATTAAGGAGGATGGAGCTTGAAATGCAAGCTCTTAAAGGTAAGACTGTGGAAAGTGACATAAGTGTCCCCAGTGTAGTGGAGGGTGCGTCTGATCGGCTCTGTCTCGCTCCCAGACCTAGACCTCTTCCAAGCTCCCAGGCCCAGAGGAAGAAGGAATGTCAACAGTCATACGGAGGTACGGAGAATCCCACCGGTCAGGCGTCCCCTCGGCAGAATCTGTAGCGTCCCAGACTGCCAAGGATCGCCATTGGAAAAGGCATCCTAAAAGAGTGCTTTTCGTCATCGATTCGTCTCCTCGCAGAAGTGGATGGACTTCCGACGAAGTGTCACGTCCGATCAAGAGGAGTTGGAAAGCGCCTACGCTGGACTCGAGCCCGGAACATTTCCCGGACGATTCCCCCTGCGAGAGGAAAAGAGCCAAGAGGACAATGAATTCTCCTGCTCTAATGTCACTTATCTCCTACGCCTTCCAGGGTGCATTCTCCTATTCCTGAGAAAGAAAAAAAGGAAGAAACCGCGACGGACATCCTACTTAAAATGCAGGAACAGATATCCTCATTAGTAGGAGCATTGAGAAAAGACCCTCCGAGGAGAAAGGACGATGTTTTTCTTCCTGTTAAGAGATCTCGTCTGATGGGCGTTCCGGACTCCAGACTCCTCTCCTCTACTCCTCGTCCGAGAACAGAGATGAATAAGGAAAGACGGACGGAAACTCATAGGCTTGGGACGCCAGATACGGACAATGAAGAAGAGTGTCCGAGTCGGACAGAACCATCCAGGCGCTCGGCGCCAGAATTGGACGACTCGGACAGGCAAAAGTGTCCTACGCGAACGGCGCCAACCAGGCACCATCGCCAGACGCGAACAGCTCGGACAGGCAGATTTGTCCTATGCGGACAATATCTATGACCAAGCGCCGTGTGCCGATTACGGACAACCTGGACAAGGCGGACAGCCTGGACAGGACAAAACGTCGTGCAACTCCGTCCGGGCGCCAGGCGCCAGAAGCGGACAAGATGGACAGGCAGAAGTGTCGTACTGGAACGACACCAGCCAGGCGACAAGTTCCACATGTGGACGGCTCGGACAGACGACACTGTCCGAGACGGACAGATACGTCCAAGCACATGAACGAACCAGACTTTCGGCGCCAGATACTATACGCGAAGCGCCAAGATTTTCTTCAAGAAAACCATACGGAGAAATCAACCAGGAAGCGTCTCTTTATGATTTGATCAGGAACGGGTTTCTCTGGACAGAGACGAAAGATGTCGCACAGGCGGCCGTCGTCCTGGTCACGATATATCCGTTTTCTGGTGGAAACTTGTCGCAAGCACAGCCGTCTCCTGATAAGAATGCAAGATGTCGCAGAGGCGGCCGGCATACTTGTCAGGTAGGCTTAGATGATGATCGGTTTTTTCTCAGGATCAGCATTCGCCGGACAGGGACACCAAGATTGTCGCACAGGCGGCCGTCGCCCTTGTCGGAGGGAGCTGATCCTTGCGAAGAAGCTCTTCACCTTGCGAGATAAGAGACGTTTCCTCCCTCTGGCTGATAATGATTCTCAGGTGGAACTTGAATTGGAAGATGTCTCTGACACCGAAGATCAAAAAAGGTGCTGGACTATCGAACTACAAAGCGTTGGCGGCTCTTTTGCTCCAAGAATTTGGAGACTTTGAGTCCTGCACCCCTCCGTCTCCTCGGTCACTGTTCACGAGCACGAAGACCTCAAAGTTGTCCTCCTTCTTGAAGTGCGGCCAACAATTTCCATGAAGAAGGCTTTGCAGTCTTTGGAAGCTGACTCAACTCCAGGAAGGAGGCGGGAAAGACTGTCTTTACCTGCCCTCCCTCCAAACTTTCTGGGAGGAGGGGTATCTGGTTATGAGACAGGCCGAAGCAATGGGACTCTCCCTCCCAGCTTCTGCTGAGGCAGATTTTTCAACGCTGGTGGACGTGTCGAGGAGCAGTCTCTCTCTTCAGCCAAGACAACTTGTTCCATGTCTTGGAAGTTTTCAACTTTCTGGACTGGTCCCTTGGGGTGATGGCCGAAGAGGACACAAGACAATGAACGCCTGAGCCCTGATGTCCTTAATAGTATTTTGGCTTGTATGGACAAGGCAGTGCAAGACGGATCGGGGGAAGTGGTCCCTGGCCCTTTTCGGGGCGGGAATACTTAAGAAGAGAACTGTATTCAGTTCTTTTCTTACAAAAGCTGTCTCTCCAGTACAGAGGTCGTCCCTACTGTACGCCCCTCTGTCTAACCAGCTTTTCCCTTCTCAGTTATTGAGAGACATTTCTCACTCACTTACTGAGAAAGGCGACACAAGATCTGCTGGTACAGTCAACCAAGGCTGAGGACAGCTGTTCCCGCGACGAAGAAGGAGACACGGAACCCAAAGCTGCCCTTTCGAGGGAGTTCGTCTTCTCGGGCCCTCCTTTAGGAAGAGAGGAGCAGAAAGGAGAGGTAGGTCTTCTGCCTTTAGACCTACCAAGACCAAAAAACAAGTGAACTTCAAGTCCTCCAAACACCAGTAGGCGCCAGACTTCTCGAACTTTGCAGAAGAATGGGCGTCGAGAGGGGCGGACAACTTGTCCCTCTCAATATAGTGAGGAGAGGATATCTCATCCCTTCAGAGACAGGCCTCCCTTGACTTCTACTCCAAGGGAACTGTCGGCGAAGTACACGGACCCTGTCAAGAGGAAGACCCTTCTTCAACTAGTAGAACAAATGTTGGACAAGGAGGCCATAAGAAATTAGTACAGGACCCCACGTCATCAGGGCTTTTACAATCGACTGTTCCTCGTACCAAAAGCCTCGGGAGGGTGAGACCTGTCCTGGATGTGAGCACACTGAACCGATTCGTAGAGAAACAGAAGTACTCTATGGAAACTTCCAACTCGGTTCTTGCTGCTCTGCGTCCAGGAGATTGGATGGCCTCCTTGGATCTACAGGATGCGTATTTTCACGTCCTCTGCATCCTTCATCGAGGAAATACCTATGGTTCATGATGCAGGGAAGGGTCTTTCAATTCAGGGCTATGTGCTTCGGCCTGTCTACGGCTCCCCCCAAGTGTTCACGAGCTTGATGAGGAAACGTAGCACGATGGCTTCATCTGGAGGGGGTGAACATATCCCTCTATCTTGGACGACTGGCTAATAAGGGCCAAATCGAAACAACAATGTTTGGAGGACTTGGAAACGACTTTGAATCTCGTTCGCTCACTCGGACTGCTCGGGAACCTCGAGAAGTCTCAGATGATCCCCAGCCTGGACATTGTCTATCTGGGGATTCAGATGGATTCTCGGGGTTTTTGAGCATTTCCATCGCAAGACAGAATTGCTCGAGGCTTGGAAAAAGTCTCAACCTCTTAGGGAAAGAACGAAGCTCAGCGTGGGAATGGTTAAGTCTTCTGGGCACCCTTTGGTTTCGTCGCTGGAGCAGTTCGTTTCCCTAGGGAGGCTCAATCTGAGACCTCTGCAGTTTTACCTGCAAAGAATGCGGGACCGAAAGAAAGGGAACTTTCGGATCAGTTTCCCATTCTACAAGAGATAAAGTCACACCTGAGGTGGTGGTTTAACCCCGCTTCAAAAGAATGAAGGTATATCCCTTTCGATTCGAACCCTCTCCTAGTGTTGTTTTCCGACGCCTCGGAAATGGGATGGGGAGCAACACTAGGAAGAAGGAAGTGTCAGGAACCTGGACAGGAGAACTGGTGTCCTGGCATATAAACGTAAAGAAACTTATGGCAGTTCTCTAGCCTTGAAGAAACTTCGAGTCGGAGGTCAGAGGCGGCGTGGTAGTCCAGGTAAATTCGGACAATACCACGGCTCTGGCTTACATCCGAAAACAGGGGGGACTCACTCGCTCACACTATACAAGATAGCGAGAGACCTCTTGATATGGGCAGAGGAACGAGGCATTGTACTCTAGACGAGGTTTGTACAAGGAACCAAGAATGTAAGAGCAGACAGACTCAGCAGGAAGAACCAGGTCCTTCCAACAGAGTGGACCCTCCACTCCGAAGTCTGCTGAAAGCTCTGGTCCCTCTGGGGGAAGCCTCAGAGTTAGACCTGTTCGCCACGTTCCTCTCCAGAAGGATGGAAAACTTTGCTCCATAGTGGAAGATCCCAGAGCAGTAGCAATAGGTGCCCTTGCTCATGGACTGGTCGGGCATAGATGCCTACGCTTTTCCCCATTCAGATTCTGGGGGAAGTGTTAAGGAAGTTCCGTTCCTCGGAGGCGACGAAGCTGACACTCATCGCCCCATTTTGGCCCGCTCGAGACTGGTTCACAGAGGTACTGAATGGACGATGGACTTCCCCAGATCTCTTCCCCATGAGGACAGATCTGCTCAAACAACCCCACTTCGAGAGGTATCACGGAAACATCCACGCTCTCTCCCTGACTGCCTTTCGACTATCGAAAGACTTGTCAGAGCGAGAGGCTTTTCTCGAAAGGCTGCGAGCGCAATCGCCAGAGCCCGCAGATCTTCTACTCTGCGGGTTTACCAATCGAAGTGGGAAGTCTTCCGTAGATGGTGTAGGTCGAAGAAGCTGTCCTCTTCCAATACCTCTGTGACAGAGATTGCTGATTTCCTTCTCTTCCTCAGAGAGGAATCACGCTTAGCTGTGTCAACCATAAAAGGATATAGGAGCATGCTCTCAGCTGTATTCAGAAATAGGGGCCTGAGCATAGAGGACAACAAGGATCTCCATGATCTGATACGATCCTTTGGAACCACAAAGACTAAGTCCTCTCTCACACCAAGTTGGAATCTTGATGTGGTCCTCCAGTTTCTCTCTTCGGATACGTTCAAACCGCCGAATAAAGCATCTTTTAGAGACCTCTCGAGGAAGTGCATTTTTCTCTTGGCCCTCGCGACTGCCAAGAGGGTCAGTGAGATACATGCATTGGACTCTCGGGTGGGTTTTAAAGGAGATTCTGCTGTCGTCTCTTTCCACCTCTGTTTCTGGCGAAGAATGAGAACCCTTCTAAACCTTGGCCCAGAAGTTTTGAGGTCAAGGGACTCTCTCCTCTTGTAGGTGGAGGAGCAGAAAGGTCTCTCTGTCCAGTCAGAGCACTGAAGTTCTATCTGGAGAAAGAGTCAACTTCAGGGTTGCAGTCAGAGCCTATGGTGTGCGGTAAGGAACCCGAAGAGGCAAATGTCGAAGAACGCATTAGCGTTCTTCGTGAGAAATGTGATAACGTAGGCTCACATGAAATGCCAGAGAAAGCCTTTAAGCTGCTTAGGGTTAGAGCACACAAAGTACGTGCAATTGCAACTTCCCTAGCCTTTAATAGGAATATGTCAATGAAAGACATCTTAGCAGCAACATATTGGAGATGCAACTCGGTATTTGCTTCCCACTACTTAAAAGACGTCAGAGTGACTTATGAAAAGTGCTTTTCTCTTGGACCTTATGTATCAGCGGATACCATGCTGGGACAGGGAGCTGGTACTGATTCGTAAATAATATTGTTTATAAACTAAAAAATTGTTTGGTTTTGAGTTTTTTACGGTCATTTGAAAGGATGTTGGGGGATAACTCCTTTCAATCGTAGTACTAACCCGGTGTTAGGATCAGGTGATCCGGATGGTGTTATGCTCCTTGATGATGCCATTTGGCAAGGTGTTTTGTCATGTAAATGGATAGGACCCCATTGACAAAGATCCTTAGGTTCTGTCGAGTAAGTGGATAAGAACCCCATCGACAGACCATCAAGAACTCTTGGCATGAGGTCACTACCTCGCTGAGGCTCTTGAGGCAATGTAAGCTCCTAGGCAGTAGCCATGAAGTCTTTCGCCAACACAGGTAGGAACCAAGGTTTCTTATATTATGTTACCCACAACGTATGTTGTTTTCCTGTCTATTCAGTAATTAGCTGTCTCTTACCCTCCGCCAAAGGTGCCAATCAGCTAAGTATATTATCTGCCAGGGAAGTTGAATGTATAAAATATTGTCATGATACAATAAAAGTTTTATTACTTTACTTACCTGGCAGATATATACATTAAATGGTACCCACCCAGCCTCCCCTCAGGAGACAGGTGGAAAGAAAAGAAAACTGATAGAAAATGGGAATTGGGTTCCTATCTGCCACCCAGCGCAGCAGGGCGTAGATCACCTGACCTACCTGTAGCGTGTGCAGCGAAATTTGAATTTCTGTCGGGGACGACTGAGTCTATAGCTAAGTATATACCTGCCAGGTAAGTATGTATAAAACTTTATTGTATCATGACAATATCATTTTCTTTTGCTGCTTTTTTACTTTTCTAACGTCCAAAGTACATATTAATTCTTCATAATACTGCATGATAAAAAAATAGTGAAAATAGTATAATCTGAGACTCCCAAGTTAACTTGGAAATGTAAACTCATTCCAGTGTTTAATATCTTTCTCAATTTTAATAATTTTAAAACAAAAGTTGTGCATTTCATATTAAAAACCAATTAATGAATAATTAAGGATACGCACAGACGCCTTGGAATGTAACTCATTTGTAAGTTGGATAGTGGCTTTACTTACTCTAATAGACTATCCAGTTTGGTCAGTCTTGATTCTACTGGGCCTGATGGTCTCATGCCCATGGAACCAATGTAGGCAGAGTTGAAGAGGTGTTTTTTGCCAGGTAATTGAGCTCATTTATGAGCAAAGTGGTCTCTTGGAAGCAACCAGAGCTATTCATTAGCACTTGGTATTCTCCATCTGGTGTTCTTTGTAGTTTCACTCTGGAGTTTGCATGATCTTTTTGGTTGCCAGGGTTCCTGCTTGCATGTGATGTGCTCTCCCGCTCTTCTTCCTGGAGGGACGGATACCTTTCTTGTACAGGTGAATAAGTCTGTGGCCTGACAAACAATGTTGAGTTAGAACAGCTTTGCATGGAGAGGATCTCCTTTTATTTTCTTTCTCATTTTTTTGTGTGAAGCTGGAGCCATGGAGTTTGTTGCTATGGCTTCATTCCAGGCTATGTTTTAGTAGGACTTGTGGCTCAGTATGATGGTTGTTACTGGGTTCCTCCTTATTCTTCTTAAAGAGTTGGTGGTGAAGAAACAGAACTGTTGTTCAGGATTCCTTTACCCACTTTCCCCACGTGCAGTCACCAAGCACTTTTTCTTTGGCTGTCATCTAGTTCAGGCAGTCCCCAGTTATTGGCAGGGATTCCATTCCGATGGCTCGATGATAAGCGAAAATCACCAGTGACTGGAATTTGGCGCCAATAACCGGTTAATGGCACCTCTGTTAGGTATGTATCATTACTAATACTCAATTATTGGTGCTGATAACTGGAAATCAGCTTATTTCACAAGCCCCATAAAACCTGATTGTCAGTAACCAAGGCTGTCGATACTGGGGACTACCTGTACAGGCTTCATGCTACATTCTCTGCTAGGTTGTCGTAGATTTAAGTATATTAGTATTTGCTTTTGTTATTGTTTGTCATTTGCTTGGGCACTTCATGCCTTCTATGTGCCGGTACAAATCCACATCGATATTGTAGTTAATGTAAGGGCAAGTTGTGTAGCTCCCTCTTCACCTGTAAGGTGTGTGCTGGTTGGTTTCCCTCATGATGGAAGAAGTATTGTAATGCTTTTCTCCAGTTCTTTTCTCTCCATATTTGCTGTACCTCTTCCTTTACCCTCTTTGCATACCACCTCCCCTTGGTCCTGGTGGGCGGGGGGGGAGTTGGTTGCTTTAGATAATGAGTTGGGCAGATAGGCAGGGGTTTCTCATACTAGGACCTCAACCCTTGTACCCCACTAGCCTCCATCAGTTTTTATTGATACTTTAGATGTTCCAGGGGTACATTTGTTTGCCAATGCCCTGCAGAAGATGTGACCTCTGTGAAACATACAAGGAAGTCTTTCTGTGGCAGCATGTCTCGAAGGTTCACTTGCTTTTGCTGCTTATCTGACAACTAAGGAGTTTGACTCTCCTGTGATGGTAGTACTTACAGCTGCAGCAATGACCATGCTTTCTGCCTTGGCCAGACTTCAGCTTTCAAGGTGAACAAGGCACAATACAGGAAAGGGAAGAAGTGTAAGCACTCCTCTTCCACCTCTTCCTTTTGGTCATTGACCATAGAGGTTCCTTTTGATATCATAAGAGTTATTTCTCTCTCTCTCTCTCTCTCTCTCTCTCTCTCTCTCTCTCTCTCTCTCTCTCTCTCTCTCTCTCTCTCTCTCTCTCTCTCTCTTATATTTTTAATGGTTAAATGTTTAAGATGACTTTGATCAAGATTAATACAGTAATAGAATAATAACTTAAGGTGTATTTGATGTAGGATGATACTTAGTATACATTTGGCATTTGAAATTTCAAGATAAGGAGGTACGTCTAAGCATTTTTAAAGGGGGTTTGTAAGTATTTGCAGATTCTAGGTATTTGTGGGGGTTTGTTACGCATCCCCCGCGAATACAGGGGTTTCACTGTACATCCATATAGAAAAATTTGGGTTTGTGTATCTAATAGATATGTTAATTATCCACAATTTGTATTTTCACTATGCTTTGTAAAAGAAAAGGTTTTAAGATTAACAGAAAAAACTTTTGGAAATCAGAGTTTTTTTTTTTTTTTAAATACAGTATAGTATTTACAAATTACAGCCCTTTGAACAAGCTACCTTTGCATAACTTTCTATATAGATTAAGTACAGGTATTCTCCTACTTACGATGGGGTTACGTTCCAAAAAACCCATTGAATGTCGAAAAATTTGTATCTCGAGTATAGCCTAGCCTACACTAGGGTAATCAGTACCATCTTTATATATTGGGTAGCGTACCCTACACTACACAGTATACTTTTACATATACGACATAGTAATTTTTAATTTCAGCTAATTCTCTAGGTTCAATGCATATTGGCTCATGATAATTCAGTACTAAGAGAAATCGAATATCATTAACAAGTTAGCCTAGTGTATACGTTGATAGATAACATGGTAAATCGGACTCAGTTTCTGACTGATATCAGCATAATTAAGCAATACCTAGGCTATCAGGCTGCTGACGCCTAAATATAATTATGGAATAAAAACAACGATTATGCATATTTTACATGAATCTTTAAAAAATTTATACATTACTGTTTCCTATTGTATTGTATGTATTCTCATATTATGTATTATATCATAAAATACTAACAAAGTGGTCAATGTTTTGGTTTGGAAATCAGCTGATGGCAAATACAAGTTTATTTCGTTGTATTTATCTCAATTCTGAGGGAATTGTTTTGCTTCTAGTTAGCATAAAGAATATCTACATACTTTACTTATATGAGACAAGGTCATCTTTTCGTTTTAAGATGTGTTAATTTTTAGTCGAAATATGAATTTCATATGTCTTGTTGGGAACTAAATTATTTTTTTAGTTAACAGATTGCTTTGTGGGCATGTTTATTGTGTAAGGAAAATTACATGATTCCGTTGTAGTACGAGCTTTACCATTACGTTATTTATCTTTTATCAGCGTGAAAACAGCAGTAAACTATTCTTTCAAGACCTGAAGTTTTGATTAAAATGATTCTCTCTCAACGTTATCTACGGATGTGTTTGATCGGATAAGTTTACGGGAGTTTTATCTTTGTTACCGATGCACAATACTTCTTTAGCATCTCGAAAAGTGTTCTCAGCATCAGCTACGACTTTGTTTTAATTTAACGGTATGTTTCCTTGCTGATCTTTGATCTATAGCGAACAAAGTTATTAGCTAAAAATATATCAGTCTTATTATACATAACGTCATTTATAACATAGTTGCGGTCAATTGCCTACTATTGTACGATGATTGAAATACAAGCCAAATGGATGTTGTTATCCAATTCGGTTGTACTTAGGTAAAATGTTGCTTCTCGTTTGGTTGTTCATGGCTGTACACATTTACCAAACTAGTAAAATGTTAAAACAAAACTCATAATTCTCTTTTGCTGTATTTTTTAAATTTATTTAACTAGAAGAAAGGATAAAGTTAGACTTGTAATTTGGTCTGTCTCTCTTGCTGCCTGGTTGTATGCTGCTGGGCTGCACTCGTTATGAACAAAATTTAAAAATATTTTCAAAATATTGTCGTATCAGTATTAATTGCTAGCCCCATCGTAAAATCGGATTATCGTAAGACGAATTAACATAACTCAAACACTACCTGTACTTGACCACCGAATCAAATTCTATGTATAAGGCTGGCAAAAGGATGATTGACTTTTTATAAATGTATGCACATGCTGTAACTTTCTTAATGTTTACCCCTTAAATTTTCATTATCTCTGTTTCAGATCCTTAGGAGTTGGGACAAAAGTTGGTTATAAATTATTTTCCCTTAACACTGTAGATAAAGTTGAGCAGATATGTGATAATGGTAAGTTTGTTATGTGTTTATTTTTTTGAAGATTTTATAATAAGTTATATTGAGGTTCCTGAACCAATGCAAACTTCTTCAACATGCAAGTTCCTTGTCAGATTTAAAATGTAGAAATAGATTATTCCAAAGCATGGTAAATGTTAAAGGAGCATCAGTTGTTACTGCCTTGATGGCACATTGACAGTCACAGAAAATTCCCTTTCAAATATGTTTTTTATATATATAGTTTATGGAGTAACTGTACTTTTATTTGTGACATCTAAGTTCTTTTGAATGTCTCATTTAGTTTCGTTATGCCAGTAGATGACCAAAGGACCATGTTCTGGAATTTTGTGACCATACAAAGTCTGACTTTATTTCCCATATTTAAGGGTATATCAAGCACTTTTTCTTTTACTTTACTAGCTTTAAGGGTACACTCAAGCATATTTTCTTTTACTTTACTAGCTTCATATTTTTTCAAAATATAACCCCAACCCATTGTGAGTCTACATCATAAGCCTGACCCTGAAGCACTCCAACTTTTCCAAGGAAGCCAAGGTCAGCAGGAAAACTGTTTCCAAAGTATGTTTCCTGTAAGATGAGTGACGCATGGGCTTGAAGGAGTTAGAGTGAGACTACTCATTACCAGGGTAAGGTCCCATGTAGGAGGTCTGAGTTTCCTAGGTGAACAAGACCGCGCAAAGCTCTTGAACCACGTTGAGAATCCTCAGGAGGAAGTGATGTCCACATCCTTTAGAGAACTAATTGCAGGTCAGCCCTGTAGTCCCTCACCAGGTATCAACAGAAAGAACTTCCTCTTTTCTGACAAATATCCAGATCTTGTCTACTGAACAGGAACTGTGAGTGGAGAGATGCCATACATGAAGAGATAAGGATTCTACTGACTGGTGGCATCTCTCCACACGAGACTGGTGAATAAGGCTGTGCTTAGGCGGAATCTCTCTTGGCCACTCAGCTTTGGGCCACAAGGAGCTACTAGGGTCAACCTAAGACTTTGGAGCCTGACAAAGGGAGTTCCTCTTAATTTACCCCCTCCAGATCTGCTCCTATACTCAGACTCCTCCTGGGAATGTTGGAGTGCTCATCTCAAAGAGCTCCTGGCCTCTTGGGCATGGAGTGTACAAGACAAAGAACTCCACATCAGCGTGTTGGAGTTGAAAGCAGCTTTTTTGGGTTTTTTGTAGATTTGAAAAAGGGGGGTAGGGCACTCCACCTTTCAACATCCCAGAATGTTCCCAATATGCAGAAGGGAATCTGCTGCAATGAACAAATCTGGGACCATGAACAGTAGACCTCCAGCCTGCTGTTTAAGCATGAAGTGAAGATGTCTGACATGGGTCTTCACCAAGTAGACAGGAGACAATAGAATAATCCAAGGGGATATCTTATGATAAAATGCTCTTCGCAGATACGTTTTAAATTTCATACTGCCAATTTGTGCACTGTCAAAGTGCTTGTACCATAGACAGAGATGTCCTTGTGCAGTCAAAGGAATGTGCATTTCCAACAGAGGGGATCCCTTATGATGACATACATTTTGTATGCTACTCATCAGAGGAGATGTCCTATTATGATAGGACGCTTCCCCCCCCCCCCCCCCCCCCCCCCCCCCCCCCCCCCCCCCCCCCCCCCCCCCCCGCCCCCCCCCCCCCCCCCCCCCCCCCCCCCCCCCCCCCCCCCCCCCCCCCCCCCTTATGACTAAGGAACCATCATGGTGGTGTTCCTGGCCAACATAGCGCAGCGTTTAAAGATGGATCTTAACTCTTGCAGACGCAAGCAGAGACAAAGACTACTAGGATATTGAGATACAGTACTTGTCTGGTTACTTGGATATGTAAGGGAAGGATAAGCTAGAAATCGAACCCAACCTAACCTAACCCAACCCAACCCAACCTAACCCAACCCAACCCCAAACTCTTGAAGAATGGGAAAATCTTCTTGCAGAATTTGGAAAGCGAAGAGCAAGTCAGATAAAGATAAGCTCAAACCAGCCAGGCTAGGCTAAGATCACCAACACTTAGGCTAGGCTAGTCCTGGAGCCTAACCGCTTAGGCTAGGCTAAGTCAGTAGGTACAGGTTCGTACTAGTTATCCCAGGCCAGGCTAGCCTAAGGACTGAACCACTTACACTAGGCTAAGATGGAAAAATTAGGTTTGAACTAACGAGGCTAGGCTAGGCTAGGCTAAAAACTTAACCACTTGCTAGGCTAAGAACTCAACCACTTAGGCTAGGCTAAGATGGAAAGGAAGGTTCGAACTAATAGCCTAGACTAAGGACTCGACCACATGCTAGGCTAAGAACTCAACTACTTAGGCTAGGCTAAGAGGGTTAAGGTAGGTTCAAACAAGCTAGTCTAGGCTAAAAACTCAATCACTAAGGCTAGGCTAAAATGATAAATAAGGTTCGAACTAATTAGGCTAAGATGGTTAAGGTTCGAGCGAGCCAGTCTAGGCTAAGAACTTGACCATTTGCTAGGCTAAGAACTCAGCTACTTAGGCTAGGCTAAGATGGTTAAGGTAGGTTCGAACTAGCCAGGCTAGGCTAAGAACTAAACCACTTAGACTAGGCTTAGTTAGAAAAGGGCAGTATGTAGTTCTTCATCCTTCCTTCAAGTGTCTTGGAGTCTTCTTGGCCTAGACTCAATACCTAACCAGTTGAGTAGGTCTGAATCTAAAAGAAGTTGTTTCAGGTCAATATTCTGGTAGGAACAATTCAACTCTAAATAAATGATGAAACGAGAATTCTTCCTACCTGGGAAGGTTTGAAGTCTTGGGTGAACACAAAGACTTAATTCCCACAATGAAGGCTATATGGGCTTGATTGAACGAATCCATTGACTTGTGAAGGACACAACAGTTGGAGATTGGTTTCATATGTTGAAGACATGGAACATCCGTTGGATGTACCAAGGGAATTCCCGTCGGCCGTTTACTTTGGCCAAAAGGCATTGCCCAGACATGCTGAGTGACTGTTGGGTAGGTCAACGGTCTGCCCACGGACATTACACAAATGATCTGTAGTAGGTTGAAGGTCCAATTTGATCTTGAACATAGAAGATATGGCATGCCCGTCGGATGCTACCAAGGCAACTTCGTCAGACCTATCTATGTGACCAAAGGCCATTACACAGACGTGTTTCTGATTGTGAAGAGCCATGTACATGGACTTGCGACGACAGACAATGTAATTGTCACCATCTGATGGAAAGAAAAACAGAAGCACAACACCTTAGGGTTGACGAGCCACAATCACAGACTGGAAGGCGTACGATGAATGTAAGACTTCATAGAAGAACGAGAGAAGAACACCGTGGTATCTTGGAAACTTGAGAAAGACCTCTCTGTCTCTCAATCACAAATGGACAAAAGAGCACATCAGCTATGAGCATCATGTCCATCACTTGAAAACCACGTCCGCAGCCATGAACAACAGGCAAGGAAATCTTGGATGTAGCAAGCAAACAGGACTTAAATTGAGAAGAAGCTCTCGAAGATAAGCGAGAGACTTCAGAGAGGGAAGAAGGGCAATGATCATCTCCACTGGAACATGTCTGTGTACATGAAGGGTAGACACGTAAGAGAAAAATGATGACAGGTCTCTTAGGGAAACTTGTCCATGGATGTGTAACAAGTCTGTGTAAGTCTTGAACTAAGGTGACTAAGACACGAGAAAGAAAGAACGTCAAGACAACAACACTTAAGCTGGAACATGTCCCCGGACGTCCAGAGTCTCTCACGTGAAGAAACTGCATCAACCCTGGCTGGGATGTTGTAGAATATTCATGGTTACTTCAAACTTGGGTGGAACTGTGAATTGAAGTTCTGAAGAAAACTGAGTGTAGGAATTATCCTTAAGAGTCTTGGATTTTGATGAAATCAAAGAACTTGGACGAGCTAACAACCCACAAACAGGACAAAGGTTGGTTGCTCACTCTACCCAGGTGTCTGAAGAAAAGGGAGAAGATACTAGTTTGGGAACATCCCAGAACTATCATCAGAGACTCAGGTTACCTCTGCAACTCGCTGAATCTGAGGAAATTGTGCACCAGGAGCTGTGATTGATAGGAGCTTGAAGACAAGCTCACGACACAAAACAAACCCCAGCTTGTTGATGATTGAGAGCAGTGAAGATGACGATAGGGTCTTCCTTCGTCTCCTACAGCAACCGGAAGGCCTCACCAGTGCACGTGAAGAAAAGCGAAGAATTTACCAAGAAATTCTAACACCAAAGGTAGTAGAAGACGGGTCACACTTTTCTTGAAATGCAGTCGATTGAAAACTGTGTTGTCATAGGGAGTAGCCATGACGTCACTAGCCCATCCTTGACATCATGCAGCAGACTGCTCTTGCAGTGAGAGAAAAGATTGTGTGTAAGAGCAGTTTAAACATATTCAAACAAAATTGTAATAAATATAACAAAGAGGAGTACCAAGGCGAACATCGGATGATGAAACATCAGACGGAGACGAGATGCTGTAGAAGCAGACAAAGCCACATCACAGAAATGATCTGTAAGATTGGTACTCCTGCATGACAACGTTGCCTTTGCAAGTCAGTACGAAGAAGGAGCTCTGAGGCTTAGAAGGAACACACTGCCGACAGACTGACTGTGTTCCAAACTCTTTCAAAGCACCAATGAGCATGTCAGAATCTAGTGAAGTAGCAACTTTGGCAGAGGGAAGTGAAGCAAAGGGGCTCCCAAGATCTGAGCGGAACATGCTGCAGCCGCCCAACTTCAAGGTGAGAAGCAGTGCTGCCAACTGTAGAGCCTGAAAGGAAACAAATAATTTGCTTTCCCCCTCAGGAAGAGAAGATATCTTCTATCCAGAGAGAGGGAAAAGAAACATTTATCTGTAAGGGTTAAGGGAAGGGAGTGAGCCGTTAGACTCCCCCCCCCCCCCCCCCCCCTTCTAAAATGTTGGGAAAGAGACAAGATGGAAAATCCTCACTGGTCCTGAGCAAGCAGACAGGATCAATGCAGTCAGAGATCTTCCGCTATCAAAATTCATGTTGAGAAAGTGGAGGAATACTCCTATGATAGGAAGACGAATCTTCGCACATAAACCTTGTCTGCAACAATATTCTGTAACGTCTTGAATGTCCCAAACTAAAGAAATTCCGAAAAACTAAAACATTACCACATTCCTAGAAAATGTGTCGCAAGATATCATAGAAGAAGAAATAAAACTATGAAATGTCTCAACACAAATGTTTCAATATATCTTTCAGTATGTCCAACAATATTACAAATGCAAAATGCTAGAAACAATAGTAGATCCCTCTCTCTCCCTGTAGTGGCAGTATTCCCTTTGAGAGAGATGGATCAGTATTATATGTACATAAAACAGCCAATGATGAAGCAGTAAGAATTGGCCTGAATTATGTCTGCTGCATCGCATTTGCCTCAGAGGAAGCGTAAACACGGGAATAGTGGAAGGTTGTATAAATACGTTGATGCTCCCGGGACTTCTTAGGGATATACATATATCAAATAATAGTACAAGCTTAAGTAAAAAAACTGGCTTGGGGGTAGGAGACCAAAGCAAACGTCCACTCTCCAAAGGGGTTGAAGAAAAACTGATGCGTCACTGGATTTAAGCATGGTCTCTGAACTTGCTTTCACCTCGACTACACATCGGATGCCACTTGCTGCAGATTCCTTGCATTTACAGTCTTTCATTGTTTGTAACCAGTTTCCAGCTGGTGCCAGAAGATTTATCCTATTGTTAAGACTTCAGGTTTGTTAGCTATGAAAAATAAAAATAAAAAATTTTTCATATTGAGAGCAGTTGTGTGAACTTAGTCTGCTCGTTGTTCTCAGCTTCCATATGTGATCATTTCAAGTCCATCATACTTATTTTCCCTGGATGGTTGTTTGCTGTAACAGAAACACAAACCATTGCCTTTAATAATGAAGTATCTTTCAGTGCAAGTTGGAGATGGTTGTTGACCTTGGTAACAAGGCACTTAACCAATGGTAAGCAGGTGAAATCTGGTGTGTAAGCAGGAATCCCATTGTCACCCTCCGTGAATTTGGTGGGGCTGGGTCTGGGTGCACGTCACAAGATGGATCAGTTATGAACCACCAACCTTCATCGACAATAGGTTCAATGTCTTCCAAACACTCGTTGTCAATGTCATCCTCTTAAGAAACTATCACTATAATCATCATCTGATAGATTTGGCAGGTACTCAGACCCTGACTCTGAAACACTATCATCTGATAGGATTCTGAAAAAACCAAACAAAATAACTGCAATCAAAAGGGAAATAGGTTTAGAATTCAAATCTACATGGTTTACGGAGAAAATCGTGATCATCATTCTCAGATAACAGCCTGAGGCGCATTGGCATGTGTTGGCCAGTACCCCTCCTAATATCCCATATGAAAATGATGTCACGACGTACATGGGACGCTCATTGGCTAGAAGGAATTGTGGGTGGAGCTTCAGCACCTCTCTTGTACACAATACTTTGTCTGGAAACCATCCAAGCTGAAGAAAACAGCTTTGCTTTTCAAGGAGGGATGAAAGACGTATACTAAATGCATGTAACGGTCTTTTATTACTGGACCGTAAAAGACATACACGTGTAACGTACATGTGTACATCCCAGTGCTGAAGGGGTTAAATACAGACTCAGTAGTTTTTTTTTAAAAGTTCAGATAATGAATATTTATGTAGTACCTGTTGTACCCATCCATCATATATCTTGAGGGTACATCTGTTTGTCTGTAATGGGACTGTCTAATAGTTCAAAACTCTTTGGTTTGACCTGATGACAGCTTCCAGGAATTTGCCTGGGTTTTCTCCTTGGTGTCAGCTTGTTCCCACTGGCAGAATACGTATATGCCTGCTTCCATACCTGGGCTGTGGGACAGTCCTGGCATCCTCTTAGGCGTAGTTTCTCCAGGACTGCACCCCTCCTTTTGCCACAAGCTTGGGATTGTGGTAAGCTGGGAGAAGTTGAATCTCATTCCTAAGCAGCTGACATATTGTGTGTGGATGATCATAGACATGACAACACCATGCTCTTGGCAGAGAGATTCTTCCTTGGTGGCTGGGTGACAGGAACTTCTTAGCACGAGTTCCATTGGGCTCCCCACCTTCCAAATAATGACAAATGATAAACCATTCAGTAGAGGCCCCACCTCAAATTCAAGATATACCCAAATGGAGAGAGATCGTATTTCAGAATAAATACATGAGGGAGATAATATGGACCATCACCTGTGGTAGATATTATTTACTATACCAACAAAATTTTTTTTAGAAATAGACCCATCAGTGTGATATAACTTTATTGACCTCTGCAGTAGAAATAAAAATTTGACAAGACAGCTTAATTAACAAAAGTATAAAGTAAAAACAGCTAACATAGAAACTCATGAAAAATCAGCCATATATATCAACAAAATAAAAACAACTGACATAGAAACTCATGAAAAATCAGCCATGTATATCAACCATTTGATGTATTAAAGGAAAAACGTATGAATGTTTAGAGGTGAATTACTAGAAAAACTTGAAGTGGAGGAGCCCAAACAATGAAGTGGTTAAATGAAGAATGGTAAACAAGTTGCAAAAATTACTTTTTATTTATGTAACTTATAAGTTACATAATTGCTTCAGCTAACGTTTTTACATTCGCTTAACATTCCCCAAGTTCAAAATTTGGGGCAATGTGTCAGTTGCAGAGCTCGACATAATCGGGTTTCAGCACCAAATTTTGAATAAACTTTGCGTTAGAGTTCAAACAAAATTCGGGAATCCGACCAAAGTGACCATATGATGTTTGTAAACAAAGCTGTTTCAGTCAACTGCCACTAGTCAGTGTTGGTGGCGTTTGGTGTTACCAGATCTCATTTGATGCTGAACTGCAGATGAAATTATGCTACTATGCTATATCTATCAAAAGTATGCTTGTGGGATGCTAAAATTATACTGATTTTATGCTAACTTAGGTCTCACTTCCCATTTGTTGCTGAACTCTACATGAAATTATGCTATATCTATCAAAATTGTGCTAATGTTATGCTAACTTAGATCTCACTTCCCAATTGATGCTAAACTCTATATGAAATTATGCTAAATCGATCAAAATTATGTTAGTGGGATGACAAAATTATGCTAATATTATGCTAACTTGGTTCTCCCTTCCCGTTTGATGCTAAACCTATCATAATTATGCTGATATTATGCTTAGATCTCACATCCATTTGATGCTAAACTCTATATGAAATTATGATAAATCTATTAGATTTATGCTAGTGGGATGACATAGTTATGCTAATAAACTAGGTAATGTGTCCCCAGTTCACAAAAGAGGTCCAAGAGAAGAGCTAGGAAATTATAGACCAATCTGTCTGACATCCGTCCCTTGTAAGATTTTTGAGTCCATAATTGCAGATCAAATTGTGGATCACATTGACAGAAACTTGTCAAACAGTCAGCACAGCTTCAGACAAAACAGATCCTGCTTATCAAAACTCTTGGAGTTTTTCCATGACACGCTTGGCATTAATGGCAGTAGTAGATCAGTAGATATACTACCCTACTTAGATTTCCAAAAGGCCTTTGACAAAGTTCCACACAAGAAGCTAATGATAAAAGATAGAGCTTTGGGAATTGTAGGAGAAACAGCAGACTGGATCAAATACTGGCTAATTAATAGAAAACAGAGTCATAATAAATGGTGAAGACTCAGAATGGGCAATGTGACAAACGGAGTTCCTCAAGGTTCTGTCCTTGGCCCGGTCTTATTTTTTATTTATATTTATGACACTGATGTAGGATTAACCGGCAGGATAGCCAAATTTGCAGATGACACCAAACTTGGTGTAGATGCAGCTGACCAAGAGACAGTAGAAAGTTTAAGAAACGATCTAAAGAAAATAGGAGAGTCGTCAAAAAGATGGCAAATGCCTTTCAATTTGGATAAGTGTAAAGCATTACAAATAGGAACAAACAACCCTCATGCCAACTACATGCTGCTTGGGAATGACATAAATAGTGTAGAACAAGAAGAGGACCTTGGAGTTATTATTACCAAGGACTTAAAAATCCACAAAACAGTGCATCAAAGCTGAAGAGAAGGCACAGAAACTAGTGGGATACATAAAGAGGCAGTTCAAATACAGAAACAAGGAAAAGGTGCTGCAGCTCTACACATCAATAGTTAGACCGCATCTTGAATATGCAGTATACTTTTGGTTACCAACACTAAGAGAGGACATAAATAGATTAGAAGGGGTACAAGCAAGCCACAAAGTTTCCATCCATCAGTGGCGTGATCAGTATGGTCTTGACCTGCCACCTCAGTGGCCGCGAGTTCAATTCTCGGGCATTCCATTGAGGAGTTAGAGGTGTCTACTTCTGGTGATAGAAGTTCACTCTCGACGTTGTTCGGAAGTCATGTAAAGCCATTGGTCCCGTTGCTGAATAACTGCTAGTTCCATGCAATGTAAAAACACCATACAAACAAACAAACAATCAGGCAAATAGGTTACCAATGACTAGAGAGCCTGAACATGTATGGCTTAGAAACATGACGATTGCAAGGACAACTACTAGAAACATTCAAAATACTGAAAGGCATAACAAAAGTAGAGAGTAACCTATTTATGTTAAATGGGAACCAGACAAGAAATAATGGGTGGAAACTAGAGCTGAAGAACAACACATCTCAGTGCAGGGACTTCTTTACATACAAGACATGTGACAAATCGAATAAACCCACCAGAAGTTGTAAACAGCAACAGTATGGAAGAGTTTAAAAGAAAGCTAGACAAGTTCATTAGGACACTGTGAATGAACCGTAAAACCTGTTCCTAGAGATAAGTGAGCACATGATGTCTCCTCGGATGAACTAACAAGTCCGAGACATCCTAATCCTTGTAACTCCTGGGAACACTCCGCCCCCCACAAGGCACATATGTCATAGTGGGAACTCTCCCTCTTTTGGCTGGAAGTGTTAGAAGTGTATGTAGTATATATCTTTAAGGGTACTACTACATTTTATGAAATAATAATTTACAGTACTGATTTTCAAATACGTAATATCAAGTTTAAGGAGATTAAATAATAACCCTTAAACACGGAAGGGGGTATAATAAAAATCGTCTCCCATATGCTGAGGGGGTCTCATAGTGAGTGCCGAAGCGGAAAAAATATTTTTTTCAAAAAAATCACAGCGTGCTTAGTTTTTTTTTTTTTTTTTTTTTTTTTTTTTTTTTTTTTTTTTTTTTTTTTTTTTGCTTGAAGTTTAGTATGCAACCATCAGAAATGAAAAAAAATATCATTATCATAAATGAATATGCGATATATGATAGCGCAAAAACAAAATTTCATATAAAATTGTATTCAAATCGCTCTGTGAGCAAAACGGTTAAAGCTAACGAGTAATTTTTTTTCGTTGTATTGTACCCTAAATTGCAATCATTTTGGTATATAACCACATTATAAATAAAACGATCAAAGCAACACGAGAAAATATTATCACAAAATGATGCATGAATTTGTAACTCGCGGACGTAAAAAAATGTTTTTTTTTCAAAAATTCACCATAAATCTAAATATTGTTCCAGAGACTTCCAATTTGTTTCAAAATGAAGATAAATGATTGAAAATTACTATACTGTAAGAGTTTTAGCCTACAATTGCAGTTTTCGACTATCTCAGACGAGTTAAAGTTAACTGAATGTCAAAGTTTTTATATTTTTTTATATGCAAATATTTCAAAAATGAGAAAAGCTACAAACCTACATGAAATTGCGCACATTTTCATATATAAAGCTCTATGAAACGCCTGATATGAAATGGAGCAAATATTCCGAGAATGCGATGTATGCATTTCGGAGATTTGCGGTGGAGAATCCGCGAGCGGAGGGAAGGAAAGTTTTTTTTTTTAAATTCACCATAAATTGAAATATTGTGGTAGAGACTTCCAATTTGTTGCAAAATGAAGGTAAATGATTGAATATTACTAGAATATAAGAGTTTTAGCTTACAATTGCGTTTTTCGACCATTTTGGTAGAGGTCAAAAGTTGACCGAAGGATTGAAATGTTTTTGCACTTATCGTTATTTATATGAAAATATTTCAAAACTGATAAAAGCTACAACCATGGGTTGTTTTTGGTTGTATTGTGCATGAAATTGCGCACATTTCCATATATAAAACTTTATGTAACGGCTAATTTTAAAATAGTGCTAATATTACCAAAATCGCATGTATGATTTTTTCGGAAGAGTTACCGCGTGGACATAAGGAAAAAGTTTTTTTCATAAATTCACCATAAATCGAAATATTGTGCTAGAGACTTCCAATTAGTTGCAAAATGAAGGTAAATAATTGAATATTACTAAAATATAGGAGTTTTAGCTTACAATTGCGTTTTTCGACCATTTCGGTAGAGTCAAAGTTGACCGAAGGTTGAAATTTTGGCACATCGTTATTTATATGAAAATATTTCAAAACTGATAAAAGCTACAATCATGAGTACTTCTTTTTTGTATTCTACATGAAATTGCGCACATTTTCACATATAATACTCCATGTAATGGCTAATTTAAAATGGTGCAAAAATTATGTCAAAGTGACGAAATAATTTCCGAGATGTGTCACTGATACTTTTTAGTGCAATAAGAAAGAAATTTGCGCTTGCGCGTCTGCATAACGATTGTAAACAAAACAACACCTTGATTCGTGAACTCGCAGCATCCCCAAAGGCACGTGATTCAAAAGTTTTCGGCTGGTAGGCCTATAAGTATTTTTCTGCGAATGTTTAAAAAAACTTTTCTATGTCGACGTAAAATACGTCCAATCGGCACCCGACAGACAATTTATCTCGACGTAAAATACGTCCAATAGGCGTTTAAGGGATAAGAATCTCTCTCTCTCTCTCTCTCTCTCTCTCACTTATATATGTTTATCTGTTTTGTTGTATGATAAATAAATGATTTACATGGTAACTAATTTCCAAATATTTATGAGCACTTGAGAAATTAGTAAATGACAGTTTGATATATGTGTTGGCAGAGGGGAAGGAATATTGCCCAAAGATGTTCATTTCAATCTTTTGATAGTAAGGAGTTATTCTCTCTCTCTCTCTCTTCCCTGTAGGGGATAGTGCCGTCAGTGCACCTCATGCAGTGCACTGTAGGCACTACTTACGGTTCATTGCAGTGTGCCTTTGACCCCTAGCTGCCACCCCTTTTGTTCCTTTTACTGTACCTCTTTCATATACTCTTTCTTCTGTCTTACTTTCCACTCTCTCCTAACAATTGCTTCATAGTGCAGCTGCGAGGTTTTTCTCCCATTACACCTATGAACCCTTTTACTGTTAGTTTCCATTTCAGCGCTGAATGGCCTCATAGGTCCCAGTGCTTGGCCTTTGGCCTTATTTCCATATTCTCATCTTCTCTCTTTCTCACTCTCATCTCTTCTCCATCCTCTTTCTCTCCTCTTCTCTCTCTCTCTCTACGTATTATTATTCTCTATGTCTGAAAAATTCATAATTTTACTCTTGATGGTCAGATATATGATGTTGCCAGTTCTCTCTCTCTCTCTCTCTCTCTCTCTCTCTCTCTCTCTCTCTCTCTCTCTCTCTCTCTCTCTCTCTCTCTCTCTGTGTGTTATTGGCTGTACTTATATATTTTTAATGGTAAAATGTTTAAGATGACTTTTAAATTATATTAATAATATAATCTCAAAGATTAATACAGTATGTAATAGGATAGTAATTTAAGGTACGTATATTTAAAGTAAGATGTTATTTAAGGTATACATTTGGTATTTGAACTTTCAAAATAAGCAGTTATAAGCATTTTAGAGGGTGTTTTAAGCATTCGTTTTAATTATTCTCGGGGGTCTGGCACGCATTCCCTGCTAATACAGGGGTTCCACTGTATTACCTCCACAGGACGGGAATACGTGGATCTTCAGCTTCCCTATCGTGTTCTGTGAAGAATCCCACACGACCTCTTGTCAAAGAATGCCCTGGTATTTTTCCTTAGAGACCTCATTGCAGAAGCTCATACCTATCTTAGAGAGGATATTTTCCATATATGTAAAGTGAGAGTATATGAAATTAGAGCCGTAGCCCCTTCCATGGCTTTTAAATGTAATTTTTCTTTCTCTGCAATATTGCAAACGACCTTTTGGAGATGTAAGTCGATCTTTTCATCACATTATCTAAAGGAAGTGGAAAATGTTTATGATAATTGCAGTACATTGAGTCCCTTTTCACCTTGAATTATGGTTTTGGATGTAGTTATGGGAGTCTGGGGCTATTGTGTACTGGGGTACCCTCCAGATTTTATGGTTTGGTGGTAGTTTGTTTTTAACTTTTATTGGTATTAGGAGATGTTGTATTTCTCTGGTGGTTTATGCACTGCACCCTGGGCAGGGGCAACTTGTCTTCCTTGTTAGCAGTTGGAATCATCTTTGGTACAAGGCAACCCTCAGCTTTACTGCCACACCACTACCTGATAAACGAGTGCCATTCAGGAAAGGAACAACAAGCATTATTATGTACAATGCCAGCAATTTTCTGTTCTCAATTCATTACCTTTATTAATGTTTTGGACTATATGTATTCATGCTTCCTACCTCCTATCAGTGTGGGAATCAGTTTTGTAATTACTTATATAAAAATGGCATTTTATAATAAAATTAGATTTTATACATACTTACTTGGATATAAAAATGGCATGAACCCAGAGGCATAAACAAATTAAAGCCATTTTTGCTAGTTGTGCCTCTCTTTCCCAAAAAGTGGGGTGTCTAGTCACCTAGCCACTAGCAATCAGCCTGACCACTAATTCAAAAATTCTAATGTGAAATTCGAAGAAAAACTTTTGTAACGATGTATTACCTGATATATATATATATATATTCATATTACTATATATATTATAGATATATAATAAATATATAATATATATGTATATATATAGTTATCGAATATGTATATATATATATATATATCTCTATATAATATATATATTATCTATATTATTATATTATATATAATATATTATATATACATATATTTAATTATTTATATATATATATTATATTATATATTATAATATATATTATATATTTATATATATAGATATATATATATATATATATATATCTATATATTAGATATATATATTTATAATATATATCTATATATATCTATTATATATATATAATATATTCTATAATTTATATATAATATATATACATATATATTATATCTATATATTTATATATATATATTATTTATTTATATTAATATATATATATTATATATATAATATATATATATATATATATATATATCATATATATCATTATAATATATATATATATATTATTTATATATATATATATAGATATATTATATATATATATAATATATTTATATATATATATATTTATATATATATATATATATATATATATATATTAATTAAAAAAAATATATATTATAATATATATAAATTTCCCTTTAAATTCAATGTACTTTCATGAATTATATCATAATTTTTGTATTGTTTTATTACTAGTGAATGGAGCAAAATTAAGTTCATTTGGAAAATTCAATAAATTTTACGGCTTTTTCTTTTCATAGTAAATGAAGATATATATATATACAGTGGACCCCCCGTATTCGCATTCTCCGGATTCGCGGACATCACACATTCGCGGATTTCTCTCGGGAACGTTTCCCTGCATTATTCAGGCGGAAAATTCGCGCATTCGCGGTATTTTTTCTATGAGAAATATCCACAAATTCCTGGTTTTTGTCATCAATTTCATCATAAAATGCACTTTTTGTGATAAAAACTATTAAAAAACCAAGTATGAAAATTTTTTAGTGGTTTTTTTCTTAAGTTTTAACTAACAAAATAGGCTTATTTTCAAAATAGGCTTATTTTAGCGTTTTTATAGGGGGTTCTAAACATTCGCGGATTCTAACTATTTGCGGGGCGGTCTGGTACGCATCCCCCGCGAATACGGGGGGACCACTGTGTGTATATATAGATATATATATATATATATATATATATATAATACTATGAATATATATATATATATATATATATATATATGTATATATATATATATATATATATATATATATATTATAATAATATATATATATTAATAATATATATATTATCTATCTATCTATCTATATATATCTATATCTATATATATCTATATATATCTATATATCTATATATATATATATATATATATATATATATATATATATATATATATATATATATATATATATATTAAATTTCTTTTCCTTTAAATTCAATGTACTTTCATGAATTATATCATAATTTTTGTATTGTTCTATTACTAAGTGAATGAAGCAATATTAAGTTCATTTGGAAAATTCAATAAATTTCACGACTTTTTCTTTTCATAGTAAATGAAGATACGTGCATTGTTGAGCGACTCTTCTCCAGCAGCTTAGTGGCCATAGTTAGTTTATCGTCGCCACGCAAACTCAAAGTTTGCCATTTTAAGAAGAGTTCAGAGATATGCAACTATAGTTACCCCAACACCATCTTGGCTGTGAAGCTAAATCGAGCTGTAAGTTCAAATTTGAATTGTTAAGTAGCTTAAAACTTTTTTTAATGTAAAGTATTTATTAATGCTAGAAATTTCCAAAAGAAAACTATTTAGTGAATAAAATTTTTTTTTTCACAAATATGTAAATAGCACTGTGAAAGCTTATCTTTTTTGTTTTGTTAAATATACTTTCCTGACAAGGTGGAAGAGTGGGATTTTTGAAATTTGTCCATGAATCATAAGATTTTTTTGATAATCGACAGTTTTCTGTAAATATTTTAGTGAAGAGCTGCATTTTTATTTTTTTCCATTTTTATTTATATTTTTGTAGTTTAGTAATATAATGCTTTAATTGAGAATGCATTGAATTCATTGGTTACTATGTGAAAGTATTTAAATGAAACATGCATCCACCATCTTATAATAAAAGGGAATAACCATCATAAGGAAACCAAAGATAAAAATTCATTAGTAGTAATAATCTGGACTTGAGAGAATCCATTGATATAAAGTGTCCATCTGTAAAGGATTTAGATTACCATAACTGTCTTACTGGGAGTGTGCTCCCAGTCCTCAGTTCAGATCTTTCTCACTGCTTCTTCCTCTCGTTAAGATGCTAAGATGCTAATCTGGGCACTAGAGCATCAGTAAACTAGTGGCTTGAATTTTACAAACTTACTGATAATTGTTTAAATTTTGCATTTTGAAACTATTGCAGATTGTTATGATAGTAGATTGTAAAATGTAGCATGTGGCCTTTGTTCTTTAAAGGTATAATTTTGTTTTTGCAGAGGTTAGTGGTGTGTTTGGAGGAATCGTTGTACATTCATAATATACGTGACATGAAAGTACTTCATACCATCAGGGACACGCCACCTAATCCAACAGGCCTTTGCGCCTTATCTATTTCAAATGACAATTGTTATCTTGCATATCCAGGATCGAATACTATTGGTCAAGTCCAGATCTTTGATGCTCAAAATTTGGTAAGTAAGAAAGATCCACTGACATTACTGAGTAGTTTAATATTTATAAGAGTAAAATGGAACCCCACAATACAAAGATTTTTCAAAAGCATACAAAATATCACAAGAAGTAAAATTATAACAAAAGTAGTCTTCCTAAGTGCCTTTTAACATTAAAGTACATAATTTAGAATCCCCCAACGATTTATAGGTGATGAGTAATTATTTTTTTTCCATATTGCATATCAGAATGAATGTTTTTCTTATTTTTTATATGGAAGGAGAATATTATTAAAGTTATTATATATACTTTGTTTTTATTCATTTCTTGGTTTTTACAATTTTTGGTGAGTCAACTATAATTGCTAACATATTTCTCATATGCTTAAAGAACCTTCATTCAGATATGGGTTATTAAATAATAATGGATAAATAATAGCTTCTCTTGTGCTTAGTTCATAGTCAATTGATATATTTAAGTCAGATATATTTGTCAATAGTCTGTTGATGTATTTAAGTCAGATATATTTGTCAAAAGTTTGATTTTTATGAGATAAATACATTCTCATGTTGTGGGAAAGTTTTTGTTGCTTTAATAGCAAATAAGTTTAACCTTTGCTGCATAGCTATAGTATCCATATTTCAATAAGAGTACTAACCAGCCACATGCTTATGAACATGTTTTAATATTATTGTGAACCAAACTGAAGGTGAAAACTTTGTGACATGCCAGCTACCTACTTTAAAGAAAATGTCTTCCTCTTCTTTTATTGTGATATTTAATTTTGCAGTGATTTATAACTACTATATAGCTATATTTAAATATAAAGTGTCATTCACAGCCCTCACTTATTTCTACAGATTTTAAATTGGGATAGATGTGCATCCCAACCCCATTAAAAGAGAATTTTGTACATGAACTTTCCTGTCAGACATATACTTAGCTTACGTCTCTGACGTCACGACAGAATTCAAAACTCGCGGCAAACGCGACAGGTAGGTCAGGTGATCTACCTTACCCGCCGCTGGGTGGCGGGAGTAAGAACCAAAGTACCTTTCTTGTCAGATTTTTTCTGTTGTCGGTGTCGACTACACCTGTTGTCGGTACCTCTTGACAGTTGGATTCTTTTCTCGTTTTTGCCCTGGATTGTTTCTACGGACTTTTGGTGAAGTACCTGATCTTTTGGCCTGGCATTCGCGATTTGTGGACCGTTATTTGACTTTTCTTTGGATTTTTCTTTGGATTCATGATGTCTGATGTTGATACTAAGAAAACTGCTATGTTCAGAGTTTGTTGTATGACTGAGTGTAAGGTGAGGCTACCGAAAGCTGCGGTAGACCCTCACACAGTATGTTTTGAAGTGTAGCGGGAATGAATGCACCTTTAATAACCCTTGTAACGAATGTGAAAAGCTGAAAGAAGATGAATGGAAGTCTTTGTCTTCCTACTTGAGGAAGCTTGAAAAAGATAAAGTTAGGAAAGCTTCTTCTAGGAGCAGTAGTAGATCTCGTATTAGCGAGTTGGATGTAGATAATCCTATTTTAGACGTAGCTCCTTTGTCAGTTTCAGCTCCTGCTCCCTGCATCGAAGCCGAAGATGCGCCTTCGGAAGTGGCCTCCATGAAAGCCACCATTCAGCAGCATGGAGATGAAAATCAAACATTTGGAAGGTAAGAGTGATTTTAATAGTGAATTGTGCAGTGATCCCAGTGCAGTGGAGGGTGCGTCTGATCGGCTCCCTAATGCTTCCAGGCCTAGACCTCTTCCAGACTCCCAGTCCCAGTGGAGGAGGAAAGTCGAAAGCCGCAGGAAGGTTAGGGAGCATCCCCACCGGTCAGGCGTCCCCTCGGTAGCGCCTGTTGCTCGTTCCCAGGCTACCTTGGATCGCACCAAGAGAGAAGTCTTGTGCAAATGCTTCTCGTCTTCGCCTTTGCCCTCTCCTAAACGAGGATGGAGCTCTTCGGAAGCCTCGCGCCCTTCGAAGAGAGCCTGGAACACTCCCTGTGCCCTTCCCTCCAGCCCTGAAGTTTTTTCGGAAGAGCCTGAGGTGGAAGCGAAGAAACGGAAGAGATCTCTTGAGTATCGTTCCCCGAGCAGAGAGCGAGCCTCGTCACCTGTTCAAGACTTTGGAAAATCTCCTGCAAGGGTGTTGGCTAGTCTTCAGGCACAGATTTCGGCTCTGGCTGACTCTCTTTGCGTGGCTTCTCGTCGTAGGAAGGACGTCTCGCTGCCTGTAAAGAAGTCCAGGCTCCCCTCTCCCGACTCTCGCTTTGCGACGGAAGCGGCTCACTCTTCTGGGCGTTCGGAGTCTCACAGGAGGCTTTCTTCTTCGGACAAGAATCCAGGCTTCGTCCAAGCGTCAGTCGAACAACATAACTCTGATAACTCGCTTCATAGAGGGAGAGAAGAATGTCAGAGCGGATCTTCTCAGCAGAGGAAGACAGGTTCTCACGACAGAATGGACCCTACATCACGAGGTGTGCAGCAGGCTTTGGAATCTGTGGGGAGAACCGTCAATAGACCTCTTTGCAACGCAGAGAACAAAGAGGTTACCTGTTTACTGCTCGCCAGTCCCAGACCAGGAAGCAGTGGCAGTGGACGCCTTTCTCATGGATTGGGAAGGGCTAGACATGTACGCCTTCCCCCCATTCAAGATCCTAGACAGAGTCTTGAAGAAGTTCAGGGAGTCGACCAACGCCCGCATGACCCTGATAGCTCCGTTTTGGCCCATGAGACCCTGGATCACAGAAGTGATGGAGTGGCTGGTAGACACCCCCAGATTGTTACCTTGTCAGAGCGATCTACTCAGACAGCCACATATAGAGAGATACCATCAACAATCGCGAGAGCGAGGAGGACGTCCACAATCAAGGTTTACCAGTCTAAGTGGGATGTGTTCAGGGAATGGTGCAAAATTAACAACATTTCCTCTTCCAGTACCTCTCTAACTCAACTGGCAGATTTTCTGTTATACTTAAGAAACCAAGAGAAACTAGCAGTATCAACCATCAAGGGATACCGCAGCATGCTAGCCTCCGTCTTCCGTCACAGAGATATTGACGTGTCGGGAGACAAGGATCTCTCGGACCTCATAAGGTCCTTTGAGACAGTTAAGAGGAAGGACAACCCAACCCCCTCTTGGAATTTGGATGTAGTCCTGATGTTTCTAACCTCGAGCAGGTTTGAACCTCTCGACAAGGCTTCGTGGAAGGACCTCACCAAGAAGACCCTATTCCTGGTTGCGTTGGCAACAGCCAAGAGGATAGGAGAATTGCAAGCCTTTAGCAAAAATGTAGGCTTCAATGGAGAGAATGCAGTCTGCTCGCTGCAACTAGGTTTTCTCACCAAGAACGAGAATCCTTCTCAGCCATGGCCCAGATGCTTTACCATACCAGGGTTAACTTATTTAGCAGGACAGGAAAAGGAGAGAGGCCTTTGTCCAGTGAGGGCCCTAAAATTTTATCTGCAGAGAACCAAAAACATGAGAGGACAGGCAGACAACCTCTGGTGCTCGGTGAAGAAGCCTTCGTTACCTTTGTCAAAGAATGCACTGGCGTTCTTTATCAAGGATTTGATAAGGGAAGCTCACCATAACTGTGACGAGAAAAGCTTCCCAATCCTCAAAGTCAAGGCACACGAAGTAAGAGCTGTGGCGACTTCGATGGCTTATAGACACAACAAGTCTATGAAAGCGATTTTGGAAGGGACATTCTGGCGAAGCAAGTCTATCTTTGCAGATTGTTACTTCAAAGAGGTACAGACCCAATATGAAGATTGTTGTTCCCTGGGTCCGTACATTGCCTCCACCGCCGTAGTTGGAGAAGGTACTATTGCCTCTAACCTATAACCTTGTTTATACCCTTGCTTTTTCTTGAACTTGAAATCACAGGTTGTCTGTGAAGGTTGTTGCAACCTTCCACGGTCTGGGGTGCAAGTCTAAGTTAGGTTTTTTAGAGTGTGTTTTTAGTTTGTTAGTGGGTCAAGTGGTCAGCTCATTGTCCATGGCTTTGCCAGGATAGCAAGGGTGGTGGTCTAGTCATGTTAAGGTCGAGGACCGTGTGACAGCCCCACAGAGACTTTCTACAGCCCCCTGGGTGGATCGCTGGGTCTCTCAAGGAATGCAGGCGAATGAGGCAGGAAAACTATGAAGCCAGCTTCCTTATCAGGTAAGAACCAGATTATTGGTACAGCTAATTTGTAGCGATTAATAATTTTTGAATTCCCAACGGTGTTGCGGTTCTCTAACCCACCACCAAAGGTGTCAATCAGCTATATATATGTAACTACCAGGGAAGTTAGATATTTAAAAATGGTATTTTCATTTTAAAATAAGTTTTTAAATATACTTACCTGGTAGTTACATATATAAAAGGTCCCTCCCTCCTCCCCTCTGAGAACAGGAGCATGGAATTTCTGAGGGCAAATGGGAATGGTTCCAAGTACCTGGATAGAGGGAGCACAGGTATGATCACCTGACCGTGTATCGGCGATAGCCGTGAAGTTTGAATTTCTGCCGTGCGCGCGACAAATCGGCGGGATAAAGCTATATATATGTAACTACCAGGTAAGTATATTTAAAAACTTATTTTAAAATGAAAATACCATTTTTACTTGGATCTTTTAAAAAGTTATGCTTTACTTCACTGCATCCAATTATATGTATTTTCATATTACTATTTGTTTGCATCATATGAAAATACAAACATAGCAATCAATGTTTTGGTTTGGAAATCAGCTGAGGGCGATTGTGAGGTAAGTTTGTTTTGCTGTATTGAACTCAAATCAGAGCGACTTGCTTCTAGTTAGCGCAATTGAATCTCAAGATAACTCTATTTATATGGGACAGGGTTGTTTTACGTTATACAAAGTGTTTTCAAGTCGAAATATCACTTAAATACATAGTGTTTGTGAACAAAATTTTGTTATTTTCTTCGTTAGTAGATGGTGCTGAGGGCATGTTTATTGCGTAAACAAAAATCAACAGATTCCGTTCTATATTTTCTCTTGATCTCATCAGAATACTATGAGCTTTATATATTTTTCTTTTATGGGAGTGAAAACAGTAAAATGTGTTCTTTCATGCCCGAGGTTTTGAAACATGTTTCTCTCAAATTTTGTTTACAGTTGAGTTTGATGGTACTACAGTGTTCCCCCGTATTCGCGTTCTCCGGATTCGCGGACTCACTGATTCGCAGATTTCTCTCTGGACCATATCTACCCACTATTTGTGGGGGATTCGCCTATTCGCTGGATTTTCTGGCAAAAATCATCACCAATTAGTGTATTCTGATGTTATTTTCATGACTAAATGCATTTTATGGTACAAAAATGATTTACTAATTTTCAAATATTAGTACTGATTAATACTGTATTAGTAAATTTAATAAGATTAAATGATATCACATAGTAAAAATAATAATTCTCTCTCTCTCTCTCTCTCTCCTGCAGAGATGTATGGTTTTTTGTATGATAAATAATTGATTTCATATTTTCAAATATTGATATTAATGTATACAGCAATAACATCAATTCATTAAAGAAAATATACTAAAGTGAATTAGTAAGATTTTAGTTTATAAATTTGAAAAATTATGTAAGAATGAAGGAAATCCCAGTCTTCTCTCTCAAACTCCAGGTACTAAAACTGTCAAACATATCAAGTAATGGGACGGAGGGGGAGGAGCTGTTGTGTTGTTGCCACCAGTTGTTCATGCAATTTCTCTCTCTCTCTCTCTCTCTCTCTCTCTCTCTCTCTCTCTCTCTCTCTCATTTACTGAGACTCAAGAATTTTTATAGTACATGTACTATTTGTTTTTAATACTTTGAAATAATAATAATATTAATAAAACTGTAATTACAAAATTCATATTATATGATAGTATTTTAAAGAAATACAATAATCTATCCATTTCACTCTTTTAATTAAGGGTAACTCTCTCTCTCTCTCTCTCTCTCTCTCTCCTCTCTCTCTCTCTCTCTCTCTCTCCTCTCTCTCTCTCTCTCTCTCTCTCTCTCTCTCTCTCTCCCACACAGGATATGTATGTCATAGAGGTAACTCCCTCCCTCAGTTTCGCTGGAAGTGATATAAGTATTTTCTGAAAGAACAGAGAGATAAACTCACACACTCTCTCTCTCTTTACTGAGATGAAAGAACTCTTATGGTACTAGTATGTAAAATGTTTATTGATATTTTCTGTTGTTAACCCTTAAATGCCGAAGGGGTATATTAAAAATCGTCGTCCGTGTGCCGTGGGGGTCTCGGAGTGAGCGCGGAAGCGGAAAAAATATTTTTTCAAAAAATCACAGCGCGCTTAGTTTTCAAGATTAAGAGTTCATTTTTGGCTTCTTTTTTTGTCATTGCCTGAAGTTTAGTATGCAACCATCAGAAATGAAAAAAATGATCATTATCATATATAAATAATGCGATATATGATAGCGCGAAAACAAAATTTCATATATAATTGTATTCAAATCGCGCTATGCGCAAAACGGTTAAAGGTAACGATTATTTTGGTATATAACACATTGAAAAACGATAAAAGCAACACAAGAGAAAATATTATCACAAAATGATGCATGAAATCGTAACGCGCGGACGTAAACAAATATTTTTTCAAAAATTCACCATAAATCTAAATATTGTCCTAGAGACTTCCAATTTGTTTCAAAATGAAGACAAATGATTGAATATTACTATACTGTAAAGGCGCTGTCACACTAGCGAAATTTCCGTTGACTTTTGATTTTGACATCGACTATTCATGTTTTGACGACGACTTTCTGGTGTCGTCGTCACGAATTTTGAAAACTGTACCGATCAAATTCAACTCATCGCTACCGTCGACTTTATTGTTTGTTTATATCTCGGAGAGCGCGCATTTCAAGTCATCAGATGCAAGATGAAGTTCTTGGTACAGAGGACAAGATTGCCAGAACAGTTTTTGGTCGAAGATATGGGGGATATATTATGCTTATGGGACCATAAGCATCTTAGTTTTATGAAAAAGGGTCTTAAATAAAAAAATTACCGAGAGATCACCATGCGACTCAGGGAAAACTTTCCTGAACTTACTGATCTTTATACAGATAAGCATGCTAGCTATATCGTGAATATCAGATTGTTATATAGCCTAGGTCTGCTCTCATTTTTTTTTTTTTTTTTTTTTTTTTTTTTTTTTTTTTTTTTTTTTTTTTTTTTTTTGCATTAGCACATAATATAAACAAAAATCTTTAAAACTTTTGCAATGTTTCTCTAGCTTAATTTATATTACAGTCTGACTGTGGTTGTGTAAAAAGGTTACGAATGGCCTATCTAGGCTAGGCCTAGCTTATTTTTTTAAACAAAACTTTTCACATCCTTTTAACCAGGACCGAACCCAAAGACTTTTCTTATTTCAATTCTACGCAGCATCATTAAACACATGCAAGCACGACCCACTAATTGCTTTGTGTTATAAAGCATAGTTGTTTTATCATTCTGGGAAGTCACAGCTCAGATGGTTAGTTTACGTTTTGACGACGACAACCATGGTATGAAGAAGAACGTGTGTGACAACCAGAGTACGGAATGAAGTCGACTTCTTTGGAAAGTCGACGAGAAACTCAGAAAAAGTCGACGGAAATTTCGCTAGTGTGACAGCGCCTTAAGAGTATTAGCTTACAATTGCATTTTTCGACCATATCTGACGAGTTAAAGTTGACCGAATGTCGAATTTTTTTATATATTTTTTTATATGCAATTATTTCGGAAATTAAAAAAGCTACAACCTTCAAATATTTTTTGTTTTATTCTACATGAAATTGCGCACATTTTCACATATAAAACTCTATGAACTGCCTAATATGAAATGGAGCAAATATTCCGAGAATGCAACATACGCATTTCGGAGATTTGCGGTGGAGAATCTGCGCACGGAAGGAAGGAAAGTTTTTTTTTTTAATTCACCATAAATCTAAATATTGTGCTAGAGACTTCAAATTTGTTTCAAGATGAAGATAAATGACTGAATATTACTAGACTGTAAGAGTTTTAGCTTACAATTGCGTTTTTCGACCATTTCGGTAGAGTCAAAGTTTACCGAAACATGTTTTTTTTTTCTATTTATCGTGATTTATATGCAAATATTTCGAAAATGAGAAAAGCTACAACCTTCAATTATTTGTTGTTGTATTCTACATAAAGTTGCGCACATTTTCTTATATAAAACTTTATGTAACGGCTAATTTAAAATGGTGCAAACATTACCACAATCGCACGTATGATTTTTTCGGAAGAGTTACCTCGCAGACGTAAGGAAAATGTTATTTTTTTCATAAATTCACCATAAATCAAAATATTGTGCTAGAGACTTCCAATTAGTTGAAAAATGAAGGTAAATGATTGAATATTACTAGAATATAAAGGTTTTATCTTACAATTGCGTTTTTCGACCATTTCGGTAGTCAAAGTTGATCGAAGGTTGAAAATTTGTCACATCATTTTTTGTATGAAAATATTTCAAAACTGATAAAAGCTACAACCATGGGTTGTTGTTGTATTGTGCATAAAATTGCGCACATTTCCATATATAAAACTTTATGTAACGGCTAATTTAAAATGGTGCAAACATTACCACAATTGCACGTATGATTTTTTTTGGAAGAGTTACCGCGCGGACGTAAGGAAAAAGTTTTTTCATAAATTCACCATAAATCGAAATATTGTGCTAGAGACTTCCAATTAGTTGCAAAATGAAGGTAAATAATTGAATATTACTAAAATATAAGAGTTTTAGCTTACAATTGCATTTTTTTACCATTTCGGTAGAGTCAAAGTTGACCGAAGGTTGAAATTTTGGCACTTATCGTTATTTATATGAAAATATCTCAAAACTGATAAAAGCTACAATCATGAGTATTTTTTTGTTGTATTCTACATAAAAATGCACACATTTTCATATATAATACTCCATGTAACTGGTAATTTAAAATGGTACAAAAATTATGTCAAAGTGACGAAATAATTTCCGAGATGTGTCACAGATACTACTTTTTAGTGCGATAAGAAAGAAATTTGTGCTTGCGCGCCTGCTTAACGATTGTAAACAAAACAACACCTTAATCCATGAACTCCCAGCATCCCCCAAGGCGCGTGATTCAAGAGTTTTCGGCTGGTAGCCCTATAAGTATTTTTCCGCGAATTTTAAAAAAAACTTTTGTATGTCGACGTAAAATACGTCCAGTTGGCACCCGAGAGACAAAAAATGTCGACGTAAAATATGTCCACTCGGCGTTTAAGGGTTAATAATAATAATAATAATGATAAGACTGTAATTACAAAATTCATATGTGGTACTATTTTAAAGAGATAAAAAATGACCTTTCCATTTCATTTATGTAAGGATAACTCCTCTCTCTTACTGTGATGAGAGAATTTTTATGGTAGATGCATGTTTTTATTAATATTTTCAAATAATAATAATAATAATATAACTAACTTTAAATGAAAATTCATCCCTTCGTCTTTTTCTGTATCAATTTCCCTACCTTTTCGTAACTCCAGTGACGCTCAGAGCTGGGAAACAGCGCCATAAATTGGTCAACAAATTTAATGGTTTTTATGCAATCTCTCTCTCTCTCTCTCTCTCTCTCTCTCTCTCTCTCTCTCTCTCTCTCTCTCTCTTTCTTGTTGAGGAGATTCTTTTTATGGTACATGCATGTAATAAGTTTATTATTAATATTTTCCAATAATAATACTATACGTATGTGTAATAATAATACTTGAAATGTAATTACAAAATTCATATTTGAGTATTTGAAATACAATAATTTTTCCATTTCACTCTTAAATACTGTAAGGACAATCACTCTCTCTCTCTCTCTCTCTCTCTCTCTCTCTCTCTCTCTCTCTCTCTCTCTCTCTCTCTCTCTCTCTCTCTTGGCTGCAAGTGTTAGAAGTACATATACCTATGTATATACCTTTAAGGGTACTAATGTTTAGGATTACTTTGAAATTATATTGATACAGTCTCCAAGATTAATACATTAATATGATAATAAATTAAGGTAAATTTGATGTAGGATGTTACATAAGGTTTACATTTGGTCTCTCTCTCTCTCTCTCTCTCTCTCTCTCTCTCTCTCTCTCTCTCTCTCTCTCTCTCTCTCTCAGCAAAAGAATTGATATAGTACAGACAAACATAATTGTTCAGTCCTCTCTTTCTCCCTTCTCTGGAATAGATATATGTATTTACGGGAGGGGAAATAAGTGTTGCCTATAGACGTTCCTTTCAATCTATTGATATTGTAAGGAGTTATTCTCTCTCTCTCTCTCTCTCTCTGTATTGGTTGTTTATATATTTCTAATGGTAAAATGTTTAAGGTGACTTTGGAATGATATTAATAATACGAATTCAATGGTATCTTTGATGTAGGTTGATTCTTTAAGTATACATTTGGTATTTGAACTTTCAAGATAGGCAGATATGGGCATTTTTAGAGGGGAGTTGTAACTATTCGCAGGTTTGCATAGTGCTGTGGAATTGTATAAATAATTACATTATGCAAGCCAGAAATTATGCAGTGAAAGAAATAGCCACCAATAAAATGAATGATAAACAGATAAAGGCACATTGGTTGCTGTCACTATGGCACTATAGACACCACCATGGCACACCAAACAATGAAAAGACATCTTAGGAGGTCTGAACAAGTGCAGTAAAAGGTTCTTGTTTTTGATTGGCACAAGTTTATGTGATCTGGATCCACTGTTGTAGACTTTACTTAATGTTCTTTGCAGCATCCCTTTGGCCCCTAGCTGCAACCCTTCATTCCTTTTGCAATACCTCCGTTCATATTCTCTTTTTTTCCGACTTACTTTCTACCTCTCCTAACAATTGATTCATTGTGCAACTGCTTTGAGGTTTTTCTCGTTATTGCTTTCAAACCTTTTTATAGTAAATTTCTGTTTCAGTGCTGAATGACCTTATAAGTCCTAGCACTTGGCCTTTGGCCTAAACTTTGTATTCTACTGTATTCTATTCTTTGGATCAAGGGCAGATTTAGGGAGGGTGTGCAGTGTCCTTGGCTTGTGACCTTATGGACAGTCTTATTTATGGGCAAGCAAAGAGGACCCTTACAGGTGGGAGGGTGTTAGGTTTTAGTGATTTAATTTCTGATTGAGCACCTCTAGATTATTATTATAATTATATTACTATACTATTATTATTATTTGATTAATCTTGATATATTTTTAGTTATTAATATTTTTTGCTTAGGAGCAGGGCCCTCACAGGTGGGGGCCCTTGGCCATGGCCTGCTCGGCAACCAACCCAAGTCCGCCACTGCTGTGGATCCACTGTGTATGACATGCAAAGCCTTTCCTACTTAATTACTGTAGTTAAATATAAAGTGTCCTTTTTTTTGTTTTTTTTGCAGCAAGCTAAAACAATGATTCCAGCTCATGACAGTCCATTAGCTGCCATTGCCTTTAATGCCTCAGGTACGAAGGTATGTATAATTTCTCTTTTACATTATTTATACCTTTGTGTTTTGCATCATAATGTTATGTGGGATTTAACATGTATAGTAGCTACTATATTCTGAGATTTATCTTGTATGTAATGAAGGTTATCATATAAAATATTCATAATACTAAAGTGACAGACAAATAATCAGTCCACCTAATATCCCATTTTCATACAATCAACTTACCTGTCAGATATATACATAGCTAAGACTCCGTCGTCCCCGACAGAAATTCAAATTTCGCGCCACTCGCTACAGGTAGGTCAGGTGATCTACCGGCCTGCCCTGGGCGGCAGGACTAGGAACCATTCCCGTTTTCTGTCATATTTTCTCTGTCGCTGGTGGTATCAACATTGTTGCTATTACCTCCTGACTTAGATTCTTATTTCATCCTTTGATCATCGTTTATCGGCTTTTTGGTGACGTATCTGGATCGTGTTTTTGGCATTCGCTACTGTGGACTGATTTTGGACTTGCTTTTTGGAATTTTCTCAGTATGTCTGATTCAAATGTGAGTGTGAGAATGTGTGTGAATGTAGGCTGCAGGGTGAGGATACCGAAAGCTTCGGTTGATCCTCACACTGTATGTCGTAAATGTAGGGGGTTTCAGTGTTCTGCTACTAATACTTGTCATGAATGTGAGGGATTAAATGCAGAAGATGGAAGACTTTAACTTCTTATTTGAAGAAGTTAGAGAGGGATAGGGTTAGACGTCTGAAAGGTGTGAGTACAAGGCCTATTGAGCCTTTTATTGATCCTTATTCTAATCCTGATGATTTGGATTCTCCCTATTTGTCTAATTCACAAGCTTTACTTTCGGAATCGGCCTCGGAAATCGCCGATCTGAAAGCTACAATTCGGCAGATGAAGTCCAAAATGGCGGACTTACAAGGTAAGGCTAGTGAAAGTGAGCATTACAGTGAAGTGAGTTCTCCCAGTGTTGTGGAGGGGGCGTTTGATCGTCCCTGCGACGCTCCCAGGCCTAGACCTCTTCCAAGCTCCCATGCCCAGAGGAGAAGGAAAGTCGAAAGCCTTAAGGAGGTCATGGGGAATCCCCAACGGTCAGACGTCCCTTCAGAAGGCTCTGTTTCGTTGCAGGCTGCTCAGGGGCGCTTTAGAAAAAGCGTCCTACTGTGTGTTTCTCACCTCTCTCTCCCTCACCTAAAAGAGGGTGAAGGAGTCGGATTTATCTAGGCCTCTGAAACGGCATTTGAAAGAACCTGAATTAGATTCGAGCCCGGAGCGTTTCTCAGATGAAGCACCCTTGTCTATTAAGAAGGCGAAGGTGGCGTCAGCGTCACCCGACGTGGACGTGGAAGAACACTTTCCTACTTCTCCCCCGATTGAAGATGACGTGGGAGAAGCTTCAAGGAAGATTCTCTTGGCAGTACAGGAGCAACTAGCCTCTTTGGTGGGAGTGTTAGCGAGGGATCCTCCTCGTAGGAAAGACGTTGCTCCTCCAATCAAGAAGTCTCGTCCTCTCCCCCCTGCAAAGCGAGAGGCGTCATGCAGACGTGAAGCTTCCAAACATATCGCAGAGGCTTCGGTTTCGAGAGCGAGATCGGGAGAATCTTACGGCAGACACGTAACGCCAGATAGACGTGAGGCGTCTTCTAGGCATGAAGCGTCATTTAAAGCTGCTCATAGGCGCGAGGCTCCAACCAAGGTATTGGCGCCAGTTAGGACGCCTGTTGAGAGCGAAGCGTCTTCCAGGCGCGAGGCGTCATCCAGACGTCAGCAGCCAGACAAGCGGGAGGCGTCAGCCAGGACGCTTGGCGGACGAGAAGTGTCATCCAAGCGGGAAGCGTCATCCATTTATGGAGAGAAGCCTAGGCTGTTGGCGCCTTCCAAGACTATTAAAGCTGTGAAGAGGAAGGAATATCATTCCCTTAGCCCCTCTCCTATCAGGAGTTTGTCTCCCCCAGAGGAAAGACGTACTGAATTGTCAGCGGAGACTCATCTAGACCCCGAGTTAGAAGTAAACTCGGAGGAGGAGTATCAGGGAAGAGAAGGACTGTCGAACTATAAAGTTTTGACAGCCTTGCTTCTAGAGGAGTATGGAGACGACTTGACTCCTGCCTCTCCTCCTTCTCCGCGCTCTCTTTTCTCGAGTGCTAAGACGAAGAAATCTTCGTCTTTTCTTAGAATGTAGCCCGCCATTTCGATGAAGAGGGCTCTTCAGTCTTTAGACTCATGGATGAAGTCGAAGAAGGAGTTGGTAAGAACGGTCTTCTGCATGCCTCCAGCGAGACTAGCTGGTAAAAGAGGCATTTGGTATCAGACGGGAGAGAATATGGGTATTTCTCTTCCGTCTTCGTCAGAAGCGGACTTTTCGACCTTAGTTGACGCTTCACGTAGACAAGGTTTGAACTCTGCCCGTATAACTTGGGGCATTTCAGAACTGGACCATCTCCTCAAGGGACTCTTTCATGTATTGGAAGTTTTCAACTTCTTAGATTGGTCCGTTGGGGTGATGTCCAAGAAAGCCCATGATTCTGAAGGACTCGAACCAGAAGTCCTTCTGTGTATTTTGTCTTGTATAGACAAAGCGGTTCAGGATGGCTCGGTTGAGATCTCCTCTTTATTTGGAGCAGGTCTTCTTAAAAAGAGGACAGTGTATAGTGCCTTTTTGACCAAAGCGGTCTCCCACTCTCAGAGGGCAGCGCTACTGTACTCGCCTTTGTCTGACTTTTTGTTCCCTTCTCAGTTAGTGAAAGACATTTCTCGTTCATTAACTGAGAAGGCGACTCAGGACCTTCTGATGCAGTCAGCAAGGAAGAAGAAACCTGCTACTGCAACGGACAAGAAAGGACCGAGTACATCAGTTCAGCCCTTTCGAGGTGGCCCGACCTCCAGAGCTCCCGCAAGAAGGAAGGCTCCTGAGAAGAGAGGTAGTCTGCCTTTCGTCCCTTTAAAAAGGGAAAGTGATGCTTCTCTCCTCCAAGCACCAGTAGGTGCCAGGCTCCTGGGATTTGTGGAGGCCTGGGCACTTATAAACGCAGACGCTTCATCGATGTCTGTAATAAGGAAGGGATATCGTATCCCTTTCCTGAACACTCCTCCCCTAACGTCAACACGAGGGAACTAACAGCCAAGTACAAGGATCCTGTGCTGAGGGATACTCTTCGATCGATGGTGGGGCAGATGTGGGACAAGTGAGCGATAGAACTAGTAACTGGATCAAAACTCCCCAGGGTTTTACAATCGCCTTTTTCTGGTTGCGAAGGCCTCGGGAGGCTGGAGACCAGTACTAGACGTCAGCTCTCTGAACAAAATTTGTTCAGAGGGAGAAGTTCTCGATGGAGACTTCTGCCTCAGTCCTTGCGTCATTGCGACAAGGAGATTGGATGGTGTCTCTAGATCTCCAGGACGCCTATTTTCACGTCCCGATCCACCCTTCATCGAAGAAGTACCTCCGTTTCATGACGGGGGGAAGGATCTTTCAGTTCAGAGCCTTGTGTTTCGGCCTTTCCACAGCTCCTCAGGTCTTCACAAGCCTGATGAAGAATGTGGTGAGGTTTCTTCACCTCAAAGGAGTAAATATCTCTGTATCTGGACGACTGGCTCATCAGGGCCAGATCAGAGAGACAGTGCTTGGAGGACCTTACGTTAACTTTAGACCTGATCAGAGCGTTGGGATTACTCGTGAACCTCGAGAAGTCGCACGCTGACCCCCAGACAGAACTTAGTCTATCTGGGGATTCAGATGGATTCTCGGGGTTTTCGAGTATTTCCTTCGCAAGAGAGAATCGCAAAAGGTTTGCAGAAAGTCTCTCTCTTCTTAAGGAAGGAACAGACGTCGGCGAGGGAATGGTTGAGCCTTCTATGGACCCTTTCCTCACTCGAACAGTTTCTTCCCGCTAGGAAGACTTCATTTACGTCCGCTTCAATTCTTCCTCAAGAGGTCTTGGAGTTGGAAAACTGGACAACTTTCAGACGCCTTTCCCATTCCAGTGGAGATAAGACCGCACTTGGAATGGTGGTTGCCCCCTCTGAAAGAGAACAAAGGGATCTCTCTAAAAATCCAGAACCCAGACCTAGTGTTGTAGTCCGACGCGTCGGAGAAAGGTTGGGGAGCAACATTAGGCTCAAAGGAGGTGTCAGGCACCTGGGAAACAGCGCAGGTGTCTTGGCACATAAACTGCAAAGAGCTCTTCGCAGTACACCTGGCTTTGAAGAGTCTAGAACCTCTTGTTTCGAACAAAGTAGTGCAAGTAAATGTGGACAACACCACGGCACTTGCCTACATTCGAAAACAAGGAGGGACTCACTCCTCGTTCCTTTACGAACTGACGAAAGATCTTTTACTTTGGACGTCTCAGAGGAACATCTCCCTTCTTACAAGGTTCGTTCAGGGAGTAAAGAATGTGAGGGCGGACAGACTCAGCAGGAGGAACCAGGTCCTTCATACAGAGTGGACCCTACACGAAGAGGTGTGTCAAGATCTCTGGTCTCTGTGGGGGACCCCTCATGTGGAGCTCTTCGCCACATTCATCTCCAAAAGGCTGGCAGTCTTTTGCTCGGTCGTGGAAGACCCCAGAGCTCTTATGGTAGACGCCTTCCTGCTGGATTGGTCTCACGTAGACGTCTATGCTTTTCCTCCATTCAAAATCCTGGGACTAGTACTGAAAAAGTTTGTGGCTTCAAAGGAGACGAGGATGACATGATAGCCCCCTTTTGGCCGGCTCAAGATTGTTTCACGGAGGTGGGGTGGAGTGGATCGTAGACTTTCCCAGATCCCTACCAAGAAGGATGGATCTTCTCAGACAGCCACACTTCAAGAGGTATCATCAAAACCTCCCCGCTCTCGCTCTGACTGCTTTTCGACTATCGAAAGACTCGTCAGAGCGAGAGGGTTTTCTCGCGAAGTTGCAAGCGAGATCGCGAGAGCCCGCAGAACCTCCACTAGGCAAGTATATCAGTCAAAGTGGGAGGTTTTTAGAAGGTGGTGTAGAACTAAGAAGTTGTCCTCCTCCACTACCTCTGTAGCGGAAATTGCGGATTTCCTTCTATTCCTGAGAGAGCAATCTCATCTAGCTGTATCCACAATAAAGGGATACAGAAGTATGCTCTCGGCAGTCTTCAGGAATAGAGGATTAGATCTGGCAGATAACAAAGATCTCCACGATCTCATAAGGTCCTTTGAGACTTCAAAGTCTAAGGACCGGTGGCCCTCCTAACTGGAACCTAGACGTGGTTCTCAAGTTCCTTTCATCCGAAAGGTTCGAACCTCCTCATCTGGCATCGTTTAGAGACATCACCAGAAAATGCCTATTCCTATTATCTTTAGCTACGGCAAAGAGAATTAGTGAATTACATGCTCTGCAGGATAAAGTAGGATTCAAGGGAGACTCAGCTATTTGCTTGTTTAAGACCCTGTTTTTAGCTAAAAAACGAGAATCCCACGAATCCCTGGCCTAAGTCATTCGAAGTCAAAGGCATATCGAGTCTTCGTAGGAAGAGAAGCAGAGAGGTCTCTATGCCCTGTAAGAGCTCTGAAGTTCTACCTTCAGAGAAAGCATCAGATGGGAGGCTCTAGACAAGGTCTTTGGTGTGCGGTAAAAGACCCCACAAGACTGATGTCCAAGAATGCTCTGGCATTCTTTGTGAGGAACGTCATTACAGACGCGCATAAGGTCTGTCCTGACGAAGAGTTTCGACTGTTGAAAGTGAAAGCTCATGAAGTGAGCAGTAGCAACGTCTCTCTCGTTTCATAAGAATATGTCGCTTAAAAACATCATAGATACGACATTTTGGAGATGCAACTCAGTATTTGCATCTCATTACTTGAAAGACGTTCGTGTGACCTATGAGAAGTGTTTTTCTCTGGGTCCGTTCGTATCGGCGGATACGATCCTGGGTACGGGAGCCGACACCAATCCTTAAGTATATACTTTCCTTCTTTTTAGATATGGTCTGGAGTCTCTTCTAACAAGGACTTGGTTTAGCACGGGCGGCAGTCTATGTTGTTCAGTAAGAGACTCTTGTACATCTAATTAGATGAGTATAAAATTTTTTTTTAGAAAATTATGTATGTGTGCGTAGTGTGTTTTTTGAGTTATGGTTGTTGTGAAGAGTTCGGGGATAACTCGGAACAATCTTTATTTCTAACATGTGGTTAGGATCAGGTGGTCGGGATTGGTTGTGTGCTTCTTCATAAGGTGTATTGTCATATAAGTGGATCAGCACCCATTGACAAAGTCCTTTCAGGCTCTGCCGAGTAAGCGGATAAGACCCCTTCGGCAGACCCACAAGAACTCTTGGCCATAGATCATATATCTCGCTAAAGTTTCTTGAGATGATGCAGACTACTGGGCAAACACCCACAAAGTCTACCACCTATCAGGTAGGAACCAAGGTTTTATTTATACCTACAACATATGTTGTTTACCTGTCTATTCCATAAAGTAGCTGTCTCTTACCCTCCACCAAAGGGTGCCAATCAGCTATGTATATCTGACAGGTAAGTTGATTGTATGAAAATGATATTGTTATGTTACAATAAGTTTCATACATACTTACCTGGCAGATATATACAATTAAAGGCCCACCCAGCCTCCCCGCAGGAGACAGGTGGAAGAGAGAAAATATGATAGAAAATGGGAATGGTTCCTAGTCCTGCTGCCGCCCAGGGCAGGCCGGTAGATCACCTGACCTACCTGTAGCGAGTGGCTGCGAAATTTTAATTTCTGTCGGGACGACGGAGTCTTAGCTATGTATATATCTGCCAGGTAAGTATGTATGAAACTTTATTGTAACATAACAATATCATTTTTAAGATCAAATTTTATTAGACATATGGCTGAATTGACCACTAGTAAAATAAACATAAAATCCTGTAGGCAGCCTGAATGACTGTAAATATTAGGTAATTTCTCATTGAAAGTAATTTTGATATACAAGAATTTTATTCTTGACTTCCAGATTGCCACAGCTTCAGAAAAAGGAACAGTCATTAGGGTATTCAACATCACTGATGGCGCTCGGTTGCATGAGCTTCGAAGAGGAATGAAGCGATGTGCTACAATTTTCTCTTTAGCGTTCTCACCAGACTCTCTCTTCCTTATTTCATCGTCAAATACAGAAACCGTACATATATTCAAATTAGAAGAAGTGAAAGACACGTAAGTCAACCCTAAGGGGAATATGCTGAAGTTCATATAGACCTTGAGTTTATAATAAATATTTCCTATGTTTGTTACCTTTCCTTTGTGGGAGGGGAAGAGTTTGCAATTGGGAGCTCTCAATTCCAGTGCTTTGAAAGTAGTATGTGTTTGTACAAAATTCACACTTCATGTTCGGTTTTGTGTTTATTTTGCTCATCCTGATAAAGAAACCATGTCCAAATTGTGAAGGAACTGGTGGGTTAGACAGCTAGTTGGGGTAAATATGCCTTGTTTATCTCCCAATTCATCAGTTTTTGCCTGTTTTCTGCTATGAAAGCTACAACTGATAGTTTTAGTTTTTTTTACCATTTTTTATCCAACTTTTCATTCTTAAAACTGTGTTGCCTGATAATGTTTTCAATTCCTAATCAGTGAGATAGTTAGTTCCTGTAGTAGTCTTTTAAACAGGCATGTTACATGTGTTCCAATTATAGATATACATACAGTAGAGCCCCGGACCTCGATGTTAATTCATTCTAGAAGAGACAATATGTGATTTTGTCGAGATCTGAATGAATTTTTCCCATAAGAAATAGCTTAAAATGGATTAATCTATTCTTGACCACCAGTTATTACCCTAACCTTGCCTTTTTATACAAAACATTACCCACAAATACACATAAATTACAATTAAATAAGTTCAGTGTTAAATAACATACCATTCAATGCACTTTTTTATTTTTAAATATATACTGTAGTAAAATAACTGCCCTACGTACGCCCAATTCTACCATAATACAATATTTGACTGAGCGCTATAGGCTAGGCTAGTCACATAGTATGTACTGTAAGGGGTAGGCATAATTATTGTTGCTAATAATGAAACATTGAAAATAGAGTCAAATTCTTACAGGAAATTAATAAAATATTAAAAGTAAGCCAAATTATGTTTGTTATGATAAACTTCAGAAAAATTCCCTAAGTTAAGTCGCTAGCTAGTGAGCAGCCGTAAACAGACGTAAACAAACCATCATACAGAGTCTACTGGAATACTGTATACGAAATAACTTTAAAATATCTTTCAGTACGTGTTATGATATTAAATTTTTTCTCATAAAATATCCTTATAAAATAGGGGCACTTTTCATAGACGCTTTGTGTTTTATAATGTGACATAATTATCGGCGAAGTAATACCTATCTGAAGTAGATCCTCATAAATGTATTCCTTTAAATGGAAAGAATCCCAATATTAAGGATAACTGGGAAGCTATCGATATCACAAAACCCTTTACGTAATTTCATTATAAAATACTACCAAGAAAATATTGTCCCTTAGTAAACAAGGCTTAAAGTCCAGCACAACTGGGAACTACGAATTATGAGCATCGAAACTTTCATAAGTCAAGCACGTCTGGGAATTACAAATAATGAGCAGACTGCAAAATGTTTTGGCAGGCAAAAGCACTGTCTGAAACTGACAAAAAACACATGTAGACATTTTTTTAATATACTACATTTATAAATAAAGTAGCTGCAATTCTTAAACCCAGCTTTCTTTTGTAAATCAAGTTCCATTCGGCATTTAAAGACCGTGATCATGTCGGTTAAATGAAATCAGCTGATATTTTAAGAACGTAAACAAAACCTGAATGCAAATGGCAGATCACTCTGTTCATATTGCAATTCGATAATATGATAATAATACATGCACTATGATTAGATACAGTAAAACAAGGGTTTTATTAAAATGAACGTTATTCTCAATACACAAATATTATCAGCTTTGTTGATGGATATGTGTCAGGATAACAACCTAACCCAGGCAACAGAGTCTCTCTCTCTCTCTCTCTCTCTCTCTCTCTCTCTCTCTCTCTCTCTCTCTCTCTCTCTCTCTCTCTCTCTCTCTCTCTCTCTCTCTCTCTCTCTCTCTCATTCCCAGTTTTTTTTATATTACTGATTTAAACCTCTCTCTCTCTCTCATTCCCAGTTTTTTTTTTATATTACTGATTTAAACCTGTAGGCAACAAAATTGAGAAAAGGCAATCAGTCATTTGCCGTCATTATAAAAAGAGGAAAAAAAGCGCAGGCAACATTGATGTTCAAAACTAGCGAAATCACACTTAATGCCTATACAGTCAAGTATTGTGCCACTTTTAAACCCAACTTTGTTCATTTTCAAGAAAGTATTTAAATTACATATCTTCTACCAGCCAAGTGTAATGGCAAGGAAGATATTGATAGCTCAATCAGCTGAGATTTTGAGAATGTAAACAATATCAAATGCAAATGGAGTATGATGACAATGGTTATATTCTGTAAACTATGTTTAACTTTTTCAAATTATCATTTTCTCCAGAAAATATTTATGTTTAGGCTCATAGACCTTTTTGGTTTTTTGAATTACAGATAGAGATCCTACTCTTGTAACAAATTGAGAACTCGCTCATCCTAACGTCTAAATGTGGTAATTATCCACAGTAATTGCTGTAATTACCGTAGTTGTTTTGTTTACAGTATCAAAAGTTGTATCACTAGTGATTTACTCGAATAACTTAAGGATTTTACCGTTATTAGGTTATAAATGTTTTGTTTACAGTGTCAATAGTTTGTTGATAGTTGTGACTGAAGCCAACCATTGATACAACAATCGACACTTCAAGGGTTAACCTATCATTAAAAATCTCACAGCATTTTAAGGTTGTCACAAAATGCCTCTTAATTTTAATTTTCAATAATCATTAGTTCAATTATGGTTCTTACCATTTTCCTCACCAAATGAGCATGGGAACAATGCCTATTAACAGCAAGTGACTGAACCACTTTTGTTTATAAAAATCATATGATTCCTTGGGTCAGTTTCCAGATTTTTGGTTGAGCTCAGATGCAACATTTACTCAAAATTTTCTGTTCTAATACGATCGAGGTCTGGGTCTCTACTGTAATGTGAAATATCCCTACTCTTTCAGCAAGAAGTCTGCTCCTCCAGGCCTTCCAAGATTACACATTTCTGGAGACCTGTTAAAAAATAACAGGGGCAAAGCATATGGAAGTTACCTCTCACACTATGTAGAGGAAACTACCATTATAGTAGAGCGGTTTGGATAGAAAATGACCAGGACTTCATAAGCATATTTGATTATTTACATGATATTCTGTTAACAGTTATTTAGAAGAATACCCAGTCACAGGTCAGTTTGTGTTCTACCTGTGCAACTTAAATTTGGCACAACTAAGACAAATGGGGTTATTGGTGTAGTGGTTGCCCTTTTCCTCTACTGCAATCCCATGAAATATGGGAATGATCAAAACTTTCACTGACCTCCACTTTAATACAGAAGACTAAATTTGCTAAACACGTGCTGTGTTGACCTTAGGGGTCATGTAAGCTTTCAGATATGGTGTTTTTATCTGTATCATCCTTTTAACAATGATAATGTATTAGTGTAAGATGCTTTTATTTTGATAATATATATAGGGGTATATGAAGTTTACAAATAATGTTTGTACTTCTTTTAATTTTAAACCTTAATTTGTACTTCTTTTAATTTTAAAACCTTAATTTTACGTTGTGTCTGCCTCCCAAGCTGTCAGTCTCACTCCTTAATTGTGTGAGATACTGTGAGGAGGAAATAGCATTGGGTTCATCAGAAAAATATTTATCTTGGCTGTAATAACCTCACTCCAACTAATGATTATTATGGTTTTGATTTTATAAAATTATTTATCATGTAAAAATGTAATTTTTTATCAAAATTCTTTTTAACCAAGTATATTGACAATATAAACTATTGTGTTCATTATCCAGGCAAAGAGTGGTAGTTGAAGAACAGCAAGGCCTCATGGGGTGGATGAGTAAGGCTGTGACGGCATCTGCGAGTTACCTACCTGCTCCTGTCACAGACATGTTAAGTCAGGGCAGAGCCTTTGCAACCATCACTCTACCTTTTCAGGGAGTTCGGAATGTTTGTGCCATTACCACGTAAGTATTTTTATTTCTTTGCTTTGAGTAGTGAACTTGGGAAAGTACTACTAAGAAATTATTACATGAAGTTACAGAATTTAGCTTTGATGAATTTTGTTGCAACTGTACAGCAGATGGTAATGCAACGTGTAAAATTACTACAGTATATCCCCCATAATCGTGCAGGTTAAGGACCACAACCATCCATGTTAAGTCGGTAATCCTAAAACACTTCAGTGTCATTTAAAAAATTATCTTATAACATTACCCTTAAAGATATATGGCTTACAGCTACATGTCAAAATTCCATGAAGTTCATGACACAAATGAGTCCATGGATATGTATGTAGTGCATGTTACAGTGATTTTCTAATTTAAAAGTATTAATACTGTATTAATGTAAAACATTATTTCTCTTACAGAATCCATTTTTATTGTATTATATGGATCTATTATCATCATAATAGTATGTATAAAAAACCGATCGTCCAGCCATTTGTAATGTTTACATTTTCAGAATCTCTCTCTCTCTCTCTCTCTCTCTCTCTCTCTCTCTCTCTCTCTTCTCTCTCTCTCTCTCTCTGTACCATACATTTTTACCATGTATCTCATTTTACTAGATGCCACAGATTCCTTGCTTTACAATCTTTGATTGTTTTTTATCCGGTTTCCAACTGGTGATAGAAGACTGAAGGCTTTTTCGCTATGAAAAATACAAATTGATTAAAAATTTGTCATTTTTTGAGAGACCAAATTGCAGTAGACTAGCCTCTTTTCCTTCATCTCTTTATCTATCTCATCTTCTAGTTAGATAATTTAAAAAAGTAAAACGGAAAGATAAATATATCGTTAGTAACGTTATACTCTTGTAAATGCATACAGCCATAAACAACCAAACAAAAGACAGGTGTTTTGCTTACATTTCAACCATCGTATGATAGTAAAAATTTACCATTGTTGTGTTACAAATGACGTTAAGTAGAATAGGACTGATATATTTTTACATTACTATACCTTTATATTTGCTATGGAGAAAAGATCAGCAAGGAAATATATTGCTAAATTTAAGCTGCAAGTTGTAGCTGAAGCTGAGAAAACAAAGTTCAAGCTGCTAATGACTATAGAATATGGTTCATCAATGACATGGATGAACTCCCGTAAACTTCGATATGCATTGTCATTCTTTTTAAAGGCCCTTGTTACTGAGGAACATTCAAGGATTTGAGAGAACATTTTACCTTTTTATACATTCAACTTACCCGTCAGATATATACATAGCTATTACTCTGTCGTCCCCGACAGAAATTCGAATTTCGCGGCACACGCGGCAGGTAGGTCAGGTGATCTACCCCCCCCGCCGCTGGGTGGCGGGAATAGGAACCATACCCGTTTTCTAATTCATATTTTTTCTGTCGCTTGGTATGTAAACAACGTTTGCAGTTCCTCCTGATGGATTTTCGTGTTTCATCGCCATCGATCGTCTGGGCTAACTTTTACAGGGAAGTAATGGATCTTTGGTTCGGCATACGCTTTTGTTAACTTTTTGATAATATTAACTTCGAAAATTTCGAAGATTAGTGACGTGTAACTACCGAAGTTTTCGGTAGACATTCATGCACTTTCACGAAAGGGAATTACTTATATTTATTCATTAATACAAATAAGTGTTAGATTTGATTGAGAAATGTATATCTTTCTTCCTAGTTGGGGAAGTCAGAAAAGTAACTATCCTTTAGAAGCTTTATTAGCTCTTGTGTTAACGAGCAATTGTAGTAGTAACAGTACTAGTAGTTGTTGCATCCTCATCACCTTCTTACTCCGCAGAATCTACAATATCATATTTGCAAATTGTAGACTTTGGATATAGTTCAAATGCGAACTCTTAGAACGTAAGAAGTGAATATAGTGTTCCCCCATTACAATGGAGGGTGCGTCTGATCGGCTCTGTCTCGCTCTCAGGTCTAGACCTCTTCCAAGCTCACAAGGCCCAGAGGAGAAGGAATGCGAAAACCGTAAGGAGGTTTCAGAGAATCCCCACCAGTCAGGCGTCCCCTCGGCAGGTTCTGTAGAGCGTCCCAGACTGCCAGGGATAGCCATTGGAAAGGCATCCTAAAACAGTGTTTCTTCCTTTTTATGCCTACTGTTCCATGATGGATAGGAGAACTTCGAATGAATGAATTTGACGAAGATCCCCGTATAATGCCTTCTGGTAGAATTATTCAAATGAGAATGACTTAATTGATCCACCTTTCGATTCAGGCGACGATTTAGCGCCTTCTAATATTAGAGATCATTCGATAACATTTGTGATAAAGTCATTGTTCGAACATTTTTTCGCAACTAGACGAGAACGCTTTCCCATGGGGGTATGAAATTGTTATTTCAACATAAGATTCCCCATCGGTGCATTTTTAGATATAGATCTATTCTGATTAGAACGATTTAGATTATTTGTCAATCGAATGAATTATATGGATCTCGTTGAGTGATCAAGCATATATGTATGACTTTTAAGCTTCTAGCTACTACCATGCTTAGGACAAATCGCCTTAGGCTACGGTATGGCAAGGCATACTCACATACCGAAATTTATGCTATAATGGTCAAGTGAAATCCTTACAAAATTTCCTAAATTAATACGGTTTACCTTAATGTAACAGTATTATAGAGTATTCTATTACGCTAGAGTATGAGTTATATGATGCTTCCGTGTCTTCGAGAAGTGATCGGAGAAGCATATCTTTATTGGTGAATTGAGAGTAGGATAGAAACCAAAATTTTTCTTCGTGTTAGAAGAGGTTTCCATGAATTACCAGTACCCTTCTAGGACTTTCCTAGGAAGAAATTGTTTAAAAGGATTGTTTAGACGACACCTATTTAGTTTCTAGACTTGTCGAAGTCTCGTTCGCTTAATTATGCTTATATAAAACTTCCTGAAGCTCGATAAAAATTTTATAAGATTCCTTTATTTAATGGAGTAACTGGCAACTCTGGAAATGGAAGGCCAGTCGGCTTTCGAAGACTGCTTTCGCTTTGAATTGAGAGAGAGACCAGCGGCAGTACCATGTTGTTCTCAGTCGTGAGCGGTCGGTTACAGCTCTCTCTCCTGCGGAATGGGATAACTAACCGTATCTCTTCCCTACAATCGTGGTCTTAGCCTCGGATTGAGGGAATACTGAAGCTGTCATAAATAAATATTGTCTGCCTTTTGTTAGGAAGCTTTCAATAAGAAAGATATTACAACCTTTCAATGCTGTTTACCGTAGATAACATGATTAAAGGATTCTAATGCAGCAGAACATTATATTATTTAATGCACTCATACTTACGAAAGCATGTCTTATTAGAGTACATACTTAGTGAGAAGAGAGATGTAATAGAGATTCACTTCAAGACTACGCTATGGTTAAGTCTTTCGAGAAACGACACAACCGTATTTAGAATCGGATATTGCGCAGAAGTTGTATGAGTCGAATGGGAAACATTCTTTTAGTGGGAAATGTTTTCCCTGAATGGATTATACTACGTATATAATAGTTTTTCATAATAAGAACGGAATTAACATATGAAAGGATGTCGGGTACCATAAAGACACAGATGTTCTGGCACATAATATAAAGATAATTAGTAGGAGGCGCCAGCCTGGTGCAATAAGCGAAGAGCACCAGCCAAAATATTTCTCGTTCAGGAAAAAAGGGGGGGGGGGGATACGGAAGAATTAACCGAGGAAAGAATAATTCCCCTTCCGATATACTTGAATTAGAGGAAAATTGAGAAGAAAAATCCAACTATGTAAGTACTGTAAAATTATAGGATTCTTACAGCACCTCTTCTTATTTTAATATCGAGATTTCCTGACCACGGTTGCAAGTAATGGGCCAGAAGCGTGACGCCTCCCAGGAGCGAGGCGCGAGACGCCAGCCAAAAGCGTGACGCCTCCCAGGAGCGAGGCGCCAGGCAAGCGCGAGGACGCTGCGAGGCGCGAGACGCCAGCCAAAAGCGTGACGCCTCCCAGGAACGAGGCGCCAGGCAAGCGCGAGGACGCTGCGAGCGCGGAGACGCAGCCAGAAGCGTGACGACCTCCCAGGAGCGAGGCACCAGGCAAGCGCAAGGACGCTGCGAGGCGCGAGACGCCAGCCAGAAGCGTGACGCCTCCCAGGAGCGAGGCGCCAACCAGGCGCAAGACATCAGGATCTCCAATTTCTCAGTATTTGGAGATAGACTTTCCATGAGTTTCCTCTTTGAGAACTGACACAAGATCAGTTTTTTCCTGACAGGGACACAAGTTATCGCACAGGCGGCCGTGGCCCTTGTCAGGATTAACTGAAATTGCGGAAGTCTCTAACAAGAACAGACTTCTCATGTCAGGTGATATAGTGGTCGCGTGAGCGACTTTTTTCCTGGCAAGATGAGTTGTTTTGGGAGAAACTTTCTTTGCCAGATCAACCCTCTACTGACAATTATTCTAGATATCGCACAGGCGAACGTAGTACGTGTCAGGATAAGTGGGTTCCTCTGCTTTATAGACCTTTACATGGTGAAGAGAACCGATATCTTTAGAAGTCTCTCGCTTTCCTCAACCTTATGAGACAAGTGATAGAAAATATATCGGACTCATAAGTTAATCTGGGTGCAGGTTTTAGAAAGACCTTGGCAACCCCTTTTTTATTGCACGTTTCGGCTAGTCCCTTGAACCATGCAGCTCCTCTTTCTCTTTCATTGTTATTAACAGGATGTTATATTATCCTACTCCTATGTAAACATATAACAAGGGAGACCTTGTAATGTTTTGGTACTGGAAAAGACTCGTAAGAGCTCTCAGTATTGGGTGAGAGGCTTTTTCAAGTATTTGAACCGTACATTACGGCCTGATGTCCTAGGATAGGAATCTTGAATGATTCTCCTCGATCCTGGATCATTTATTAGGAGAATAGGATAATAATAATTTGTTGTTTTGCTGAATAACGATGATAGAATTTTCCATTCTCTCGTTGCCCAGGCACGAGGACGGGAAGAAAGAATATAAGAGAGAGGTAGCAATCTACACCATCTTTATTTTATAGAAAGGGGAATAAAATTTAGTCCTTTTCCCCTAAAATATAAACTCTTTACAGAATGTAAGACAAAGGGCGTCAAAGAAAGAGAGGATAATACGTTATGCCTCATTTTAGACTTAGAGAGGTTGGATTTCACAGAGGTCACGTTCTTCTCACAGCAAGTTTTGGAAGTCTTTCCAAGACAGTCTGAATATTCTTTCAGCATCTATTTTAAATGGACCTTAACAACCTCTCCACTCTGAGTCTGTCTGCGTGCAGACTGACCAGAAGTGGACATGAATGAGAGGATGTTTCAAGGTAAATGACAGTAGTCATGAATAAGATATTTGATTACTGCAGATCGTGCTAGAGGGAATGAGGAAACTGTCCTCTTCCGATACCTCTGTGAACCACATAGCGGTTTTTTCTTCCCTTTCAGAGGGAAGAATCACCTTTGTATATTTCTGCTATCAAAGAACGCAGTAAAAGGCTATACTCTGTCTCTATAAAGGGAATTGGAGATAGCAGAGCATTAAGATCTTCGGGATCTTATACAATACCTCTATACGACAAGACTAGGAGATCTTATAATTACAATGGGATCCTATTTGGGCCTCAGATTCCGTGTTCTGACAAGATGGAACTGCTCCTCATCAATGTTTCTCTTGGTACTAAACGACCAAAAGGACGAGTGAAATTTTGGGCTTGGAATCTGGAATCAAATTCTAGAAAGACTAGGCAATGGGTTCCTGCCAGCATGGTATGTTTGGCGAAAGAACTAAAACCTTTTATTCCTGGATCAACGCTTTCAGATAAAGGATTCGTTGTCCAGGCAATGTATTTACGTTCTCATCTAAAAAAGAAGATAAGGTTTAAACGTTTGCTGACAGAGTCTTTGGAATACGATGAGGGCTTAAAAAACCACTTCCCAGAAGGTTCGAAGAGATATTTAAAGAGCTAGAAATCAGGAATCCTCCCAATTTCAGCTCAGAATCTCCTTAGACTTCCAGGCTCTTTCCCTGCCTTCGTGCAAGGATAGGGAAGATTTTGCAACAAGAGAACTCATCAACATGTAGGAAGAGTGCTCGTTAGCAACGGAAGTATCAAGTATGATCCTCCTCGGAGGAAGACTGGTCTCTCGGACTATTAGATTTCCTATCGTCTACTGGATGTAGCTGACTAAAATTACCTCCCCTTGTTACGGAGGCCATAAGCTCAAAGTGAAAGAATTTCTTACACCCTTTTCCATTCTCCTGATAAACGATTGTGGATGTTCAGACTTTCGGACAATGTAGCGCCAATCAGGCGGCCCAAATGCCAACAAACAGTAAAGACGCCAAAGCAAGACAGTCCAAATAAACACTGTCATTGTCTGATGAGGAGAAGGAGTAGGCCTCCAATCTGGCGCAGATGCGCTAGAGGCGAATAAATCAGGCAAATAGTGTCCGAGGTGGACATCGCCAGTTTTCATCGAGACTCTTAACAAGCTCGAATCTCCAGCAAGTGGGGAGAGTCAGCCAGGCGTGGAGAGGAGCAGACCAGACGCGAGGCGCCAGGCCAAAGCAAGCGATGGCGACAGCCAGGCGCGAGGCGCCAGCCAGGCGCGAGACGCCAGGCAGGCGCAAGGCGCCAGCCAGGCGCGAGGCACCAGCCAGGCGCGAGGCGCCAGACTGGCGCGAGGCACCAGGCAGGCGCGAAGCGCCAGCCAGGCGCAAGCCAGGCTCTGGGCTTCATCCAGAAGAGATCTATTTCAAAGAAAGCCCTGGTCTTCTTTGGAACAGTGGAATCTCTAAAGCACTTCTTGAGTAACTTGATGATTCCTTCAAACAGCTAAGAATTAAAAGCGCTTGAAGTGCGGGCTTTTAACAATTCTTGTTCTTTCCATAACAATATGTCATGAGAGACATATTAGCTGTAATAACGGGAGATGCAACTCTGTGTTGACTTTTCTTTGCACGAAGGAGATCAAGTGGGCCTATGAGAGATCCTTCTCTCTCTGTTTTACGTGTCCACGGATGCGTTGCTGGGATAGGGAGACGACACTGATCCTTAACTAGTGAATTAAAAATTTTATTTTTTTTATTTGTATTTTTTTTTTAACATAAGTGTATTATTTTCTGGGGTTATTTGAAATGAGTTTGGGGATAGCTCATTTCAAATTAAGCACAAACCCTCGTGTTAGGATCAGGTGATCGGGATCGGTGTTGTGCTCCTTAAATTATGCCAATAGGCATTGGTGTATTGTCATGTAAGTGGATAAGACCCCATTGACAAATGACCACTAGATTCTGTCAAGTAAGTGGATAAGACCCCATTGACAGATCTACAAGAACTCTTAGCCATAGGTCACATCCTCGCTGAGGCTCTTGAGACGAAGCAGACTACTAGCAATAGCTAGGAAGTCGACCCTTCGTCTAAACACATAGGAACCAAGGTTTTATTTATTTATTACCTACAACGTATGTTGTTTACCTGTATATTCAGTAATAGCTGTCTTTTACCCTCCACCAATGGTGTGAATCAGCTATGTATATATCTGACGGGTAAGTTGAATGTATAAAAATGATATTGTTATGATACAATAAAGTTTTATACATACTTACCTGGCAGATATATACATAGCTATTACTCCGTCGTCCCCGACAGAAATTCGAATTTCGCGGCACACGCGGCAGGTAGGTCAGGTGATCTACCCCCCCCGCCGCTGGGTGGCGGGAATAGGAACCATACCCGTTTTCTAATTCATATTTTTTCTTCCAGCTGTCTCCTGAGGGGAGGCTGGGTGGGCCATTTAATTGTATATATCTGCCAGGTAAGTATGTATAAAACTTTATTGTATCATAACAATATCATTTTTTTTAAGGTTAAAGTTCTCAAGATTATGTTTTAGTTTCATTTTTCTGTTTGTTATTATTCAGTCTTTTTCTTTTGTAGTTTGGTTTGTATTTGCTTCTCTTTTAGTTTTGTTATATGAGTTTATTCTTCATCTACAATGCGTTGAGTTTGAATCTCTTGTGGGAACTTATTGTTATAAATTGTAGAATAATTGTTTCTGGACGTCTTGCAGATTTCTTAATTCATTTTATCAATTTCTTTTCATTTAAATTCACGTTCTCTCAGGAGGGTTTTGGCTTGGATTTGTTTCATTGGATTCTGGGCAAGTTAAACACCACATTGTTTTTCTTAATTATTATTATAACACACAAATTCACTGTTTTTCTTAATTATTATTATAACACACACAAATTCACCGTCCAATCACACACAAATTTACACGGTAACCGGAGTATCAACCGACACATGTTTTGCGTCCAGAGGTGGTTCCTAACTAACTTTTCTGTCCTTTCCAAATGAGGTCTGAACCTCTTTCTGAATTTCAGAGTCCTCCTTCTTTGCTACTGAAGAACACCCTACTTTTTCATAATTGGTTACTCTTGAGCACCTACAGCTTCCGGTGCCACCCCAGGGCGAATCCTAGTGGTTGTCGTGATCCATTGTAACCACCCACTTGATGTGTCAAAGTTAACACTCCCAGCTTGCCTCATCACTTTTCTGATGTGGCGAAGGCGCTGGTTTTATGGTTCTCACTTTTTAAACATCCTATTTTGCGTTCAGTTTCTACCCCTCTCTCTACCTCTCCTTCACCTTCATCTACCATAACTCCACTAGTAGATTTTCCTATCTAATATATACCTACCTACTTATTTCTACAGACTTCTGCCTTCTTAACATTTACTCAGCCACCTTCTGGCATTGGCCTCAATACCCAAAACATAGCAAAGTTTCTCAAAAAGTACTTATACATAAAAAACATAATATTGAAAATAATCACAATTGGCAATATGTACAACAATGTTAGAACATCAGTTACCTGAAGACTAATTATTAAGCAAAGTCTTAATAGTGTTGAGCTTGTTAATAACTAACACTCTGACAATGCATATGAAAGCTAGTATGGTTAGTACTAACAAAACAACATTTACCATTGACGTGATGGGGGAAATGTCAGTCTTGTACACATGGAAAAAATGGTTAGCTTCTTCAAATTTGCTGAATGACTCTAATTCAAGTTTGGACAATTTGAAATTCTTGACATTTTCAAAATTATTTATGTGGCTAGATAAATTCAATGTATAGGTAGCAAAAATGGTAGGTTTGTAGTATAAATAATTCAAAATAAATACTTCACAAGATGTCACAAAGGATTTGATGTTATTAAACATTATTTGTCATTGATTATTTTTGCAAGTGACTTTAGCTGTTACTTGATTTTGTGAAAACTGCTAACTCATCATACAGTATTTGAGCTTTGAATTCATGATTGTAAGGGACATACTCACAGTTATTCTCACCATTTCTGTGATTAATTAAATAATCTCTGCAATACAACTTAAGTGGCTCATAAAAACTCTGTATATAAACAAACAAACTCGTTGGCTTCAAGCATGATACAATCGTCAAAATCTTTGTTACTTAGTTGTACTAAAAGGAGGGAATTCTGTTGCAATGCAAAATGTACCATGTCCTGGTTCAAAACAATTGACTTTTTATGTACTAACATTGGGAAAGGGTAAACGGATATCAAGTTATTAACTTCATTATTGTTAAATGGTATAACTAAAACAATGTGATCAGAAACCTTTTTAACTGTTATTAAACTTTAATAAGTAAGGACATCGGGCACAAGCAGCTTGAAGTGGTGATCTAACATACACCTTTCTATAATGAGGTTTAACTCACTAGGACTGATAAGGTATCGTGATAAAATGTTCTTTGTAGGCATCATCATAGCATTCAGAAGTTCCTTATAGTTTAGCAAAAATGACTCTTGTTTCAAACATTAACTGGTTCACAAGTTTAGACCTATGTAATTCATTTATTTCTGTTGTAATATTTTGAGCTACACTGTTAACAAAGTTCTTCAGTTTATTAATCAATTCTTGGTTTTTGTTAGCCGCATCAATTACCTTGTTCATAATGGTACCTCGTTCAGCTGCCCACATCTCTAACTTTTCTATTCTAGCTCTATCTTTATCTATATCAGTATCGGTGGCCACACCAAACAAAGTGTTTAATGCTGTACCTATAAATGGAAGAAGTAAACGTTTCCTAATTCTCTTAGGTAAAACCTGGCTGATATCATTTCTGAGTTTCAACAAAACTGTATTAGTACTATTTTGGTTACTATTTATGACACTTTCAAACTCATTAAGTAGTTCCCTCAATTGTTCTTGTTGCTAATCCATGGTGGTTATGTTAATCTTTACTACTGCAATATCGTGTATCGTGTATCATCTTGACTTGACCGTGATCCTTTAAGATTGCTCCCTTCTTGATTTGCAAGAGGGAGATGCAGATATGACTCACCATGAGCCATAGTGAAATCCATTTCCTGCAAAATACATTCTAAGCAGTAAACCTTATACAACAATGTTATTGACCTGTTGCACTAGGTCCTATCTTTTCCTTAAATTGTATATCAGAGCCACTAATGCTGATGAAGTATGGGAAGCATTTAAGTTACCGTTTTCTTCACTACTTGACTCCTTTAAATCTTTAAATTCTTTTAAATGTTCTTCTGACCAAATGTCGGAATGTACTACTTTAATATGGTTCCAATGTGCAACAGTTTCATTTGAAGTTGATTTATGCATTAGGTTAAATTTATTTAACTTTAACCTTTCTATTACTCTATATGGACATTGGAATTTAGGACTCACTTTAACATTAGGTCCTTCAATTCTATGGTTAAGCACATATACTTGTTGTGCTATTTTTTAAATCTGGAACTGTGGATTTTTGATTGTAGTACTTACTAGACTTTTGATGTAGCTCCTTTAATCGAGCCCTGGTACCTTTAACTGTCTCGAAAGTCCTTCTCATCTTCCATGCAACATAGTCTTCGTAATTATAAGTATGTCTGGGTGGAGTTGCATCGTCTAAAAGATTATTTGGCATTCTTTTCTGATAGCCATATAACAAAAAGTGTGGGGTTTCTCCAACAGATTCATTTACAGTGTTATTAATGGTGGGCTGTACGTCTTCAAGAGTTAAGTCCCAATCTTCAGTCTGTGGAGTCACCAAAGTTTTCAGTACATCCTTTATCTTACGATTTGTTCTCTCAACTGCTCCATTAGAGCCTGGTTTATAAGCTGTAATCTGACACTTTTTAATTTCATAAAACACACAATTTCTTTTAAATGTCACTAGTACATTCTCCTGCATTATCAGATAATAGTGTTTGAGGACATGAATGTCTAGTAATTATTCTAGATTTCAGACCTTCTGCTACAGTGGTTGCTTCTCTATTTCTTACTGGAATGATCTCTAGTTGGGTTTGGAAATGGACCTACAAAATCCATTGAAACTACTTGAAATGGAGTTAATTCTGATGGATATTTCTCAGGAGGGGCCTTTACATTTACGTTACCCTTGTGTACGTTACAGATATGACAATTCTCAACAAATCTCTTAACATCTTCATTGCAATTAGGCCAAAAATAGTTTCTAGTGACCGTTCTACATGTTTTCTTTATTCCAGGATGTCCTGACAACTTGTAAGAGTGTGTTAGTTCTAAAACTTCTTGGGTTAGTGTGTCAGGTACATACAAACGTGAACAAGCATTCGGTTCTTCTGGTGTTCTATATAAAATTCCATTTATTAACTGAAATTCAGACTGATTATCCTCATTTTGCATTATTTACCCATTATTTTTCTAATGTTAGCATCCTTTTGTTGTTCAGTCTGAACTCTTTCCAAATCTAGATCTATGATCAGATAACTAAAGCAGAAAGTATTAGTTGTGATTTATTTCTCAGTCTCTTTTTGTGGTCTTGACAATGCATCTGCTATAGTGTTATATCTACCTGGGATACAGTGGTCCCCCGTATTCGCGTGGGATGCGTACCAGACCCCCCCGTGAATAGTTAGAACCCGCGAATGTTTGGAACCCCTATAAAAATGCTAAAAACAGCCTATTTTGTTAGTTAAAACTCAAGAAAACCCACTAAAAATTTTCATACATGGTTTTTTTAATAGTTTTATCACAAAAAGTGCATTTTATGATGAAATTCATCAAAAAAACCAGGAATTTGTGGATATTTATCATAGAAAAATACCGCGAATGCGCGAATTTTCCGCGAATAATGCAGGGAAACGTTCCCGAGAGAAATCCGCGAATGTGTGAGTCCGCGAATCTGGAGAACGCGAATACGGGGGGTCCACTGTATATCTAAACTCTGCGGCAAATTCTAAGACACTTATAAACCATCTGTTAAATTTCATATTATTTGTGAAAGCTCTTTTCTTAAGTAGATCACAAATGGGTTTGTGATCTGTAAGCACATTGACTTTATGTCCTAGCATAATATGCCTAAACTTTCATAATCCCCAATATGAGCTAAGCACTCTCGCTCGGTAGTGCTATTAATTTCTTTCTGCAGCATTCAAAACTCTACTTGCATATTATACTGCTCTCATTCTTGTTTTTCCTGGTTGCATTAATACTGCACCTACACCTGTACTGGAATCATCGCAGGCTAAGTAAAATTGTTTTGAAAAATCTGGGTAAACTAAAATTGGATTTCTTTTCCTCATTTCCTTGAGTGTTTGGAAAGCCCTTTCATGTTTTGCCTTCCATTCATAAGATACATCCCTCTTAGTTAAATCTGTTAAAGGTTTGGCTATAGTGGCAAATCCTTTTAATAAAAGGTCGGTAATAACCTACCATTCCTAAAAATCTTCTCAAGGCTTTCAAGTTATTTGGAGCTGGATATGCTACAATTGCCTTTATTTTACCTTCCTGCATACACAGTCCAATTTCACTGATGACATGTCCTAAATACTCTAATGAATCCTGCACTCTTCAGTCTTTCTAACATTATTTCTAATGTCTTAAGGTGACTATCCAAGTCCTTACTAGAAATGACTACATCATCTAGATACACTGAAACGTCCTCTATATCTCCTAAGATTTGGAGCATCAATCGAGTAAAGGTTAATGGGGCTGATGTAAGACCAAAGGGCATGACTTTTAACTGTAAATTTTCCTTATGAGTACTAAAAGTTGTCAAAGGCTCGGACTCGTCATCTAAAGGTACCTGCCAATATCCACTGAGCAAGTCTAATGACGTAGATATTTTTGCTCCACCTAATTGAGCTAACATATCATTTATGACAGGCATTGGCATTCTATCTGGGATGGTGTGTGAATTTAATTTCCGATAATCTATTACCATTCTCCAACTGCCATCTTTCTTTGGAACTAACAAGAGAGGTGAATTATATGGTGATTTAGAAGGTACTACTACTCCATCATTCTTCATTTCGTCAATTAACCCTTAAACGCCGAAGCGGTAAAAAAAAAATGTCTCCCGTGTGCCGGAGACGTTTCAGAGTGAGCGCGGAAGCGGAAAAAATATTTTTTTCAAAAAATCACAGCGCGCTTAGTTTTCAAGATTAAGAGTTCATTTTTGGCTCCTTTTTTTGTCATTGCTTGAAATTTAGTATGCAACCATCAGAAATGAAAAAAAATTATCATTATCATATATAAATAATGCGATATATGATAGCGCAAAAACGAAATTTCATATATAATTGTATTCAAATCGTGCTGTGCGCAAAATGGTTAAAGGTAACAAGTTACTTTTTTTCGTTGTAATGTACACTAAATTGCGATCATTTTTGGTATAATAACAGCTATTGTAAAATAAAACGAATAAAAGCAACAAACCAGAGAAAAATTTATCACAAAATAATGCATGAATTCGTAATGTGCGGACGTAAACAAATATTTTTTTCAAAAATTCACAAAATAATGCATGAATTCGTAATGCGCGGACGTAAACAAATATTTTTTTCAAAAATTCACCATAAATCTACATATTGTCCTAGAGACTTAAAATTTCTTTCAAAATGAAGACAAATGATTGAATATTACTATAATGTAAGAATATTAGCTTACAAATGCAGTTTTTGACCATATCTGACGAGTTAAAGTTGACCGAATGTCTAATTTTTTTTATATATATTTTTTTATATGCAATTTTTTCGGAAATAAATAAAGTTACAACTTTCAAATATTTTTCGTTTTATTTTACATGAAATTGCGCACATATTCATATATAAACTCTATGAAATGCCTAATATGAAACGGAGCAAATATTCCGAGAATGGGACTTACGCATTTCGGAGATTTGTGGCGGGGAATCCGCGCGCGGAGGGAAGGAAAGTTTTTTTTTAAAATTCACCATAAATTTAAATATTGTGCTAGAGACTTTGAATTTGTTTCACGATGACGATAAATGACTGAATATTACTAGACTGTAAGAGTTTTATCTTACAATTGCGTTTTTCGACCATTTCGGTAGAGTCAAATTTGACCGAACGTGGGTTTTTTTCTATTTATCATGATTTATATGCAAATATTTCAAAAATGAGAAAAGCTACAACCTTCAAATATTTGTTGTTGTATTATACATGAAATTGCGCACATATTCATATATAAAACTTTATGTAACGGCTAATTTAAAATGGAGCAAACATTACTCCAATCGCACGTATGATTTTTTCGGAAGAGTTACCGCGCGGACGTAAAGAAAATGTTATTTTTTTCATAAATTCACCATAAATCGAAATATTGTGCTAGAGACTTCCAATTAGTTGCAAAATTAAGGTAAATGATTGAATATTACTAAAATATAAGAGTTTTAGCTTACAATTGCGTTTTTCGACCATTTCGGTAGAGTCAAAGTTGACCGAAGGTTGAAATTTTGGCACTTATCGTTATTTATATGAAAATATCTCAAAACTGATAAAAGCTACAATCATGAGTATTTTTTTGTTGTATTCTACATAAAAATGCGCACATTTTCATATATAATACTCCATGTAACGGCTAATTTAAAATGGTAAAAAAATTATGTCAAAGTGACAAAATAATTTCCGAGATGTGTCACAGATACTTTTTAGTGCGGCAAGAAAGAAATTCGCGCTTGCGCGCCTGCGTAACAATTGTAAACAAAACAACACCTTGATCCGTGAACTCCCAGCATCCCCCAAGGCGCGTGATTCAAGAGTTTTCGGCTGGTAGGCCTAAAAGTATTTTTCCGTGAATTTTTAAAAAAACTTTTGTATGTCGACGTAAAATACGTCCAGTCGGCACCTGAGAGACAACAAATGTCGACGTAAAATACGTCCTGTCGGCGTTTAAGGGTTAACTGATCTACAATCGGTCGTTGACTCATTGGCAACTTATAGTTAGGTATATAGAATGGTTTAGTTCCATCTTGTATTAAAATCTTATGCTGCAAAGTATCTGTTCTTCCTAACTTATCTCCTTCTAAAGCAATTACATTTCTATACCTCTCCAATATTTGTGTTAATTTATCTCTATTCTGAGGAAAGTCTTTTATTTACTTCTTTATCTAAAAATGAACCTTGTTCTGTGCAAGAGAAGAATGCTTTTTCATCTAGTGTTAGTAAAGGATTATCCACCACAATTCCTGTACAAAACTCTATACCAAACCTTAGTAATAGTCTTTTGTCCGAGTAATTCTGGACATACGTCTCGCAATTACGTAGTACCATTCATGTGAACTAGGGAATTGTCCATCCTAACAAAATCAGGTAAGTCTTCGTTAGTTAACATTACATCTGTTTCATGCAAGTCTTCGTCTGTTGTAGCTCTAAGACAAACCTTGTTTAGACATTGCCGGTACAAAGCTACTTCTCTGTTAAGCACAAATCTGACAGTATGGTCATCTGCAGTACTAATTAAACATATTTCTTCGTCATCGTGTATCTCTGAGAAATAACAGAAATCCATTTCATCTGATCTTTCATCCAATAGTATTGTTGAATTTAATTCATTATTTTTCCTAATAACAGGACTTCATTGATATATTTTTCTTCCTTACCTTTATCCATTATGAGATATGTACAATCACTTTCTGATTCATCTTCATCTATTGTTGAATGCTCATAATCAATCTCTGATTCATCTTCATCAATATGTTCACATGCAATAATTGATTCAGATGCTATAATTTGTTCAGAGCTCTGAGTATCAAGGCTTGCATTGTTAATGTTATTTATTTGTGCACAATCTGTCATAGAATTATTCCTGGCTAAGGACATTTCTTCAAAAATTTTATCTCTACTACTTATTTCACTGTTATCCATTAAATCTGTGGTACCCGGGCTAGCATTATTATCCATCTTAAGTTTCTTGGACGTTCGCTTCTTTAGAAGATTCGACTTAGGTAAATTGATCAGATTTATGCAAGACTTTCCTTCTTCTAGCTGAAAACAAACATTTCCTCTATTTCTGCGTTGCAAATTGATTTTATTTTCTCCACTATCTAACATTATTCTACATCTCCACAGAGCTTTATATGAAAACAGGGCTTGAGTAGGATAAAATCTTTCTTCTAATACTACAAACACTTCCTTAAAAGTTTTGTCTAAAATCTGTATGTTCAGTGTGACATTACCCAAAGCATTAATCTGTTTTCCTGCTATTCCTCATATAGTTCTACCAGGACCTCGTATTTCTGAATCTGCAAAGCCTAAATGTTTTATTAAGGTTTGTTTATCTATAATATTTACTGTACTGCTGGTATCTAAAAGTATTGAGCATTGTTTACCATTAATTCTTGTTTGGATGATAGGTAAATCTTGGCATATTTCCTTATCCTTCACTGAGAATACTATCTCTCTATTTCCTTCAAAAGGCAACTTGAATGTATCTTCCTTACCTACAGTGACTTATTTCATTCTCATTCTCTGGTGGTAAGGGAGTTCTCTTTTGTACTACCCTTTTCTGTAATTGTCACTGCGTCTGATTATGATTTTGGGGTGTACTAGCATTATTGGTTGTATGATTATTATTAAACCAACATTTCTGTATTAGGTGACCTGTTCTATTACAGTTGGAACAATATTTTGGTCGCTTACAATTTTGAGTTGTGTGGCTTGAATAACCACAATTTGTACAATTTTGTTCTTGTCTATTATTTTGTCTTCTGTTATCTCCTGAACTCTGACTATGGTTTGTCCTGTTTGAACCTTGATTCTGATTACTATTGTTTGGATTTCCCCTATGCTGTTGAGGCCTATATCTTCTATCTGTGTTTGCTTGGAAAAATTTTCCATTACTGTTCTTATGATTATTCCTAGGATCTTGTTTCCCTGGTTGTCTATTGTTGAAGTTTCTAGATCTGTCTGGAACACTATCTGTCCTTCTGGAAAATATTTCTATTTCTACTTGTTTCCATTATTTACAAAACCTGTAAATTCTTTTGCTAGATTCAGTTCTCTTTTGCACAATTCCTTTTGCATGAACTTTAAAGCTGTAAGATTATCACTCTTGGGATTAGGTTCTTGTTTCTTAAAAACTCTTTTATCTTCCTCCCCGATAGCGTCATATCCTATACCATGGGCTATGTAGTTTAATACCGCCCTTAAACTCACTAAATCTCGTACATTATCATTAAAAGCATTGCGATCGCCAATAATTACTCCTTTTCTCTTTAAATCAGTAGTTAAGTTATGGATGGCATTTTCTACATCAGTATGGAGATTTGCTATTCTATTACCATCATATTTCTGGTGTAAAAACTTACTGAGATTGTACCATCGCTCTTGCTGCGTGATAGGCTCCCAAATTTCAAAACAGACTTTCCTAAATTCTGCAAAAGTTTTAATTTCTTGAAACTTGAATGAATTTAGAGTCCGATGAGCGTCTCCTTTCTCTGAACTAACATAGAGAAAAACTTCATCAATTTTCTTGTGTTCATCGGTAATTCCACTGGATGAAATCCGACTTTCGGTATCTGCTATCCACCGCGATACCGAGTACGCTTCTAATTTATTCTTTTCAGGATGACCTTTTTCTACATTACCGCAAAAGCGTGTAGCTTGGGTTATTACAGCAGCCTGTGCCATTCTAGAATACCTAGGTACTTGCAATGGGTTAGTACTGTTGTTATGGCTAGAAACAATCACACTAGTCGTGGGTATATTTGCTACTGTCGAAAGCGGTACTCTGGGTGGACTTTCGCTATGCGATCATTGTGGGGGAAAATTTGTCTGATTATTTAGTCTCGATCATCTGTCAGGGGTTGGGCGTAGACTAAAATGGTTCGAGTCTGGAGTTCTCCTACGTTGTAACCTGGTGATAATTTTATGAAAATTTCTATTCATTTCATACTACAGCAGGACTAGATACAATTAAAAAAAGAATTATATGCATGGTTGCACTTACATTATGTTCATGTTGGTAGAAGTCTGTGGTCCCTATCTTGCCTATATAATTTTCTTATATGCTTACATCTAACGTTTTCTTCCTTCAATCTGGAAAAACATTAACATTAGTACATGCCATTATTCCTTATTTCACACCACTGCACTTTGTGAAACTGAATGAAAATATCTGTATGGTTCTAGATTTATCACACAACAACAAAGGAGAAAAAAAAATTACAGGTAGTCCCCAGGTTACAACGGGTTCGGCTTACGACGTTCCGAGGTTAAGGCACTTTTCAGTTATATTCATCAGAAATTATTTCCAGGGTTACAACACATGTTCCAGGGTTACGACACCTACAAAGCTGATCTGGCACAAGAAATATGACACCAAAAATGCAAAATAATTGATATTTGAAGGTTTTTTTATGCAAAATGTAATAAGAATGCAGTTTACATAGTTATTAATGCACCCAAAGCATTAAAAGTAAGGTTTTCTTAGGATTTTTGATGATGTTCCGGCTTACGACGATTTTCGGGTTATAACTCGTCTCAAGAACGGAACTCCCGTCATAACCCGGGGACTGCCTGTATTTTCTCTTACAAAATTTATGACAAAAAATTATCTCAAAAACTGATTATCATAAATTAATTTTATAAAAACATTACTATTATCATTATGCTGTGTGGTGTGAGAAAATTCTATTTAAATTTATTATCAGACATTAATCTATTAGGATACTTCAAACTTTTTCTTCTTTCATCGATTTCTGTTTCCGTCGAACACTTCCGCGCTCCCGTTGAATTTTTCTTTTGCTGCCGCTCTCTTTCGCTGTCGTCACTTAGCGCCGTCAATCAGTGCCGTTTGGAGAAGTGTAGCACGATTTGGGGGAATTGGGCGCTATCTCTGTCGTAACGATGGTTAGCGCTCTTAGGTTGATTAAAGAATTCAGTCAATGGTTTCCCATGAGGCTCCGCTGCGCTTGATGAAGTTTCTGCTTGCCCGCTACAATGAAATGTCAAGTTCATATGGCTTAGGAATGTGGAAATCCGTCGTTCACTATTCTTCGTAGTTTCTCACTGCATTTCGTCGCTGCGATGAAGTAAGTTACTGCCACTCGAATTCGTTCGCCTTCTGCTCGAAAGAAGTTATTGAGTCTACATCGACGGGTGCCCAGTCTTAGAGATATTTTTCGTTATGCTTCGATGAGTTTTCCTTTTCTTTGTCCTTCGAGTTATTGAGCTCGGTAATTCTTCTCTTCATTTGTAGAGTTTGTGCTTTTGAATTTTTGTTATTTGTTGGTTCTTGTTATAGCGCTTAGTGATTAGCGTTCCGCTTTTCAGCGATAATTCAATTAAATGTCTGTTGGTACTTTTTATTTTCTTCTCCGCTTTTATATTTCCACTGTGTTTGTGTACGTATGTGTGTTTAATCACTATACATTGGTGTTTGCTCTGAGAATCTACATACGCTGTACACTATTTTATGTTTTAGTTTCGTTTTTCTGTTTGTTATTATTCAGTCTTTTTCTTTTGTAGTTTGGTTTGTATTTACTTCTCTTTTAGTTTTGTTATATGGGTTTATTCTTCATCTACAATGCGTTGAGTTTGAATCTCTTGTGGGAACTTATTGTTATATATTGTAGAATAATTAAGTGTTTCTGGACGTCTTGCAGATTTTTTAATTCATTTTATCAATTTCTTTTCATTTAAATTCACGTTCTCTCAGGAGGGTTTTGGCTTGGATTTGTTTCATCTGATTCTGGGCAAGTTAAACACCACATTGTTTTTCTTAATTATTATTATAACACACACAAATTCACTGTCCAATCACACAAAATTACACAGGGTAACTGGAGTATCAACCGACTCATGTTTTGCGTCCAGAGGTGGTTCTTAACTAACTTTTCTGTCCTTTCCAAATGAGGTCTGAACCTCTTTCTATATTTCAGAGTCCTCCTTCTTTGCTACTGGAGAACACCCTACTTTTTCATAATTGAATGCCTACAGCTTCCGGTGCCACCCAAGGGCGAATCCTAGTGGTTGTTGTGATCCATCGTAAGCACCCACTTGATATGTCAAAGTTCACACTCCCAGCTTGCCTCATCACTTTTCTGTTGTGGCAAAGGCGCTAGTTTTATAGTTTTCATTTTTTAAACATCCTATTTTGCGTTCAGTTTCTACCCCTCTCTCTACCTCTCCTTCGCCTTCATCTACCATAACTCTACTAGTAGATTTTCCTATAATATATTCCTACCTACTTATTTCTACAGACTTCTGACTTCTTAACAATTAGAGCAGTCGCTACCTTCTTAGATTTTAGACATGACTTGTCTATCTCCTCTATTTTACAATCCACATAGTGGAAGTGTAAATCAATTTTTGGGACACTTTATTTACATGAAGTGGAAATGGTTTTTGAGAACTGTAGTACCCTGGGTCCATTGTCTGTGGCTAGCACTGTATTGGGGGATGACGCATAGGAAGCATTCCTTCTATTCTCTTATCCCTTTGCCTTGATATAGGGTGTCGAGTCTTAGGGGAACATGGGGATACCATGTACCCAGAGTTTTTATAACAGGCTACTATAAAAAAAACCAGCTTGGAAAAGAAGAGTTAAGCGAAACTCCGGTCTCCAAGGCAGTAGAAGAAAGACTGATATTTTGCTGGGGTACGATCTTGGTTGATGACCAAGCATCCATTCCGTATATGGATGAGTTGCCAGATGCCACATGTTCCTTGTTTTACAGTCTTTAATCGTTTTTACTGGTTTTCCAGCTATTGCTAGAAGATTATCCTATTGTTACGACTGAAGGTTTTAACAAGTAATTACAGATTGAAGCCCTCCCTTCTCCCCTCTCATGGACAAAAGGGCGCAAACGAATTGAGCACTTCTGCTTTGTTGTACCTGTTGTTCCCCAAAGTGGGTGGGGTCACTCATCTACACGAAAACAATAGAAGCACTATTGCTATTTTTACAATTTAAGCTGCTGCGCACATTGAAACTATAGCTGTGATTGTAATTACTTGGCAAGTACGTATATGTGAAACTTACACACACCTAGCAGATCACACACACACACACACTCACACACACACACACACACACACACACACACACACACCACACACACACACACACACACACACACACACACACACACACACACACACACACACACACAGATCACCCAGAGAAAGAAAAAAAGGAAAATTATGAAATTAAACGGGGAAACTAAACAGGTTTTAAAGAGTTAGAAAGTAATCACGACCTCTCTTATAGGCGGGAGGAAAGTAATTGATAGGTCTTGGGACGCCCAGGGCATTCTGGGAACTACAATGCCCTGTGACCCAGTACAGATGCCAATAGTCCCTGGATCACACAAGTTTTTTTATTAATTCTACTGGTTTTCCAGCTTGGCGCTAGTATTATCCTAATGTTAAGAGACCTCAGGTTTGTTAGTTATGGAAAATACAAATTGATTAAAAATTTGTCATTTTATCATGAAAATAACATACGTATTTGCATTGTAGGAATCTCTTGAGATTAGATTGCAAATAACACATACTGAATGTGGCAATGAAATATGAAAGAGATAATGAGACAATAAATTAAGAAATTGGAAAGTTAGGTGAAATGGAACCAAAAGGAATGTGCAAATAGTCAAAGGGATACTGCAGAGAAACTTTTGCATTGATGATGAGCATGTATGGTTGCAAAAAGAGAATTGCTTTTAATGGAAAGGAGACAGATTTTATTTCATTTGTATTGTTTCAGGATCCAAAAACAACCAAGAGTGGTGGTAGCATCTACAGATGGATACCTGTACATCTACAATCTTAATGTTGTCGAAGGTGGTGATTGTACTCTACTAAAACAACATAGGTAATGGATAAAAATCTTATAGATTTAAGAATTTTTCACATTTGGTGTTTAGAATTATTGAGATGATAAAGATGATTTAGAATGCTTTTAAGATGAATATATTTAAGTTTTTACCTATACATACTAAATAAGAATCATCCATGAATAGTACATTGAATTATATAGTGTAACACTCTCTCTCTCTCTCTCTCTCTCTCTCTCTCTCTCTCTCGTCTCTCTCTCGTCTCTCTCTCGCTCTCTCTCTCTCTCTCTCTCTCTCTCTCTCTCTCTCAACTGCATTTGTTAACTTTCCAGTGATCCTCACAGAGATAGTAATTGGAAAATGTTAAGTGGAATTGGTGGGGTCATTTTTTAATGGACAGTGAAAGCTTTATTGACTTGTATTGTAAGCATATTTTAACAGTTGTTAAGGCTATACTGTATTCAATTTTTGTAATTCTTTATTTTGATCATGTAAATTCTGCTTAAGGCTTGATGGAAGTGGTGAAAGTTGCACTCCAAGCAGCGAAAGTAGTGCAATACCTGGACCTTATCCTGGGGCTGCTAAGAAAACAGAACCAGGTAAGTTCTCATTCTAGTCTTTTTTTCATAAGTTTTAAGGATGAGAACCTAGGTAAGTGCATTATCAAGTGCTTTGTTGTATCATGCTCCATATTTGTTGGAGTTTCCTCTCTATGGAATTGTTAAATCATGAAAAAGATTATATAAAATGTACCTTGCATAAAAACCAGTATTAAACCTTGTTAATATGTTGGGGGTGGCCTATTCTTGTAATGTTCCTACTTGCTTTACCAGAAGAGCTAATACTGTATTCTCCTAAATGGATCAAAACCACTTCAGAGAAAATTCCAGGAATATCTATTAAACTGAAAATTAAGAAAAAAAGTCATCAATGGAACTCTAGTAATTACATGTGAAATAAACCTGTATTGTCTTAATTTAGTGAGTTAATCAATCATTTATTAGCAGATGTTCAAATCTTTGAACATTGTTGTCATGCTTTTTTATGTTTACTTTAATTTAAAGAAAATTTGTTGTTTTGAAGTCTAGACTGGCAAGGTGTATGTTCTCATAGTCTGAAAAGGTGTTTATATTTTGAATTAAAATATTGGGCTTCTTTGTTGGCAGGTCTTAGATGAGGACAATTACTTTTTACTGGGTGTTTATATTTTGAATTAAAATATTGGGCCTCTTTGTTGGCAGGTCTTAGATGAGGACAATTACTTTTTACTATTACTAAACTGAATTTGGATTATCTTAGAAAAATATTCTGAAAATCTTATTTCACTTGCCAAACAAATATAGAGGTTTGCTTAAAGAGATAAGGTAACTAAAATGTCCCATAAATCAAGGGGGGGTGCATAAAAAGTCTAGCAGTTTATTGGTGCCAATTGACACTTACGGCATCATAAATGCCATTTATTACCATAATTACTTTGATATTTTGGTCATCAGCACTCAGCCAGGGATGGAGCCCCCAAACCAGGGACTGCCTATAATGTTAAAGGACAGTTTTTCAGTAGAGTTGTTAGTTTCATTTTTCCCCACCACAAAATACTAGAAGCTTGACAGTGTACAGTCACAATCACCATGCCACAGTATTACAACAACAGTGAGTAATAATAATAATAGTAGTAGTAGAAGTGGTACATAGTAGTAGTAGTATATAGTGAGGTACATTCCCAGAATAATAAGCATTGAGGTACATTCCCGGAACAGTAAGCAATTTGGAGGGCTTCTTACACTGGGGATATAAATGTAAACACTAGGAGGGACATGATGGTGTTTGAATCTGGCTCTGCCATTGGCTTTAACATGTTAAACTTATCTTCTTATATCCTTCTTTGACAGGCAAGAGATTGTTGATCTAGAAACACTCGGGACATTAATATTGGCTTACTTATAGTAAAGGGTTTTTATGAAGAAAAAGTGTTATGAAAAGTGTTTTTCAGCATTAGTGATCATAACTTATGTAATGCCAGTTTGCAGTATTAAATCAACCACTCACTTTGTAGTTTAAATAAAGGAATAAGTTCATGCAGTTGCCATGCATATGGCTTGGGTATATCGTGTTGGGTATGTTAGCTTTCCAACTGCCCGTCCCATTTTGTGCTTGGCTCATTTCTAAAGAAACTGTTCAAGTTATGTTTATTAAACTTCATTCACAGACAAATCTTGGTAAGACCATTTCAACCTTTCCAAAATTTGGTGATCTTTAGCTTTCACTTGACCCTAACCTCACAGTTCTTGATATTGTGCTTAGGTGATTTTGCAGTACACCTTAAATTGTTCCTCGATAGAACATCATGCACTTAAGCATTCCGACATGAGCATTGCAACTATGCCAGAATTTAATAACCTTAACCATCTGTATGACCCTGAATGCTATGAAGAATGCCTTCATATTTCATACAAGAACATTTAAATCATGCCAACATTTTTGATGACCTTGTGTTTGAACTGGCCTGTACAGTCTTGATTTTACATACAGCTCATTTTCTTGAAATGTGAAAAACTGTATATCTATCTTGACAGATGTATTTGATCTTGGAAGCATTCAAAAAGCCTAAACTGGTTACTGTTATGAGAAAACTGAATCTTTAATATCTTGTGGAAACGTGTGGCAGTCATGGTTTATCACAAAAATAATTATGCTTATGTTCCAAGTTTGAAATAATTTTGATGTTCCATTTATACAAACCTATTGCTTTACATAAATTGCATTCTGCCTACTCTACTGCCATTCATTTAGCAATTTAGGCTATACATACACTTGGAGCAAATTATGGTTATTTGAAGCAGGTAAGAGGGTCAGCTTTAATTAGAGAAGTCTTGTTTGTCATCATGTATTGTTTTTTATTTCTGATGAGGATTCAGTGCTTTGTGTATCTAAGGACTGATAATACTACTGTATATTACGTAGTAAATTAACAGGTATCTACGAAGAAACAATAATACTAGTAGCAAAACCTGCATAGTTCAGTGGACCCCCTGTATTCATGGGATATGTGTACCCTCCTATAGCTAGAATCCGGGAATACTTAGAACTCTTATAAAAATGTTTAAAACTGCCTATTTTGTTAGTTCAATCTAAAAAAAAAAAACATTAAAAATGCTTATACCTGGTTTTTTTAATAGTTTTATCACAAAAAGTGCATTTAATCATGATATTGATATGAAAATAGTACGTTAATTTGTGGATATTTCTCACAAAAATACTGCGAATACAGGAATCTCCTGCAAATAATGGGTAGATATGGTCCATAGAGAAATCCGCGAATATGTGAGTCAGCGAATGTCAAGAATGAGAATATGGGGGTCCACAGTATTTTGATAAAGATCACATTTAATTTAGTAGTGTTTTAACCTTACACCTAAAAGTTGAGCAATTATGGACTTAAATGCCCCTCATTGAATCATAAGTGGAGTATTGAAGAGTTTTGGGGTGATTCCGTGGCTCCTATTGTACTGGCATATATTTTTGAGGTTTACTTTGTTTGCTTTTCCATTGACTTTCTCTTCTCACAAGTAACAGTGAAGCACCAAATGAAATACTGCCTTAGATTCCTTATAACCTTTTTAGATTATATCCATGTAACATTGTTTTTATTTCCTTATAAGTAAAATCTTTTCTGCTTAAGGTATTCATTTGGTAATGAAGGATAGAGCATTTTTCTTAAAAATTGTTATGGGGTTTGTATATTAGTTTTCACATAGTTGTTAACAGCTTTTAATTGCATAACCATAAATTTAAGATTATATTTATTTTTATCCAATATGTAAAATCATTATTTTTTAGTAGTTCAGTTTGATTAGTATTTTGTTTTCAGCTTAGTTTTATTGTTTAGGCAAATACAAAAACAAACGTTCTGTGTAATAATAGGAATTAACCTAAGAGTTTGCAAGAAAGTAGCTAGAAAGGCCAGTCACATTTGAGGATTACTTGTATACCCGCTTATCCTTGGTACTGACCTCTGTGGTCCCTGGCAGTGAACACGACGGGAAGCAGCTATGCGGGAGTGGTGAGGGGGCCTTCTGCTGGAGTCATGACAGGTAGTACATCAGCTGACATGCTTCCATCACTCAACCAGGGTAAATGATCAAATGTTAACTGGTCTTATTATTGTTGTGGAGGGGTTTTTGCTACTTTTTATGCCACCGGGTGTTTGCTTGCTTTTATGCACTGGTATTGTAGTAGTAAAAGCAATTAAGTATTTCATGAGGTAGTTGCAATGTGGACCTAGTTACGGAACATCATTTACCCATTTATTTCATGAAGGAGTAGCACTTCAGAAAACTCCAGCTTTTTCTAATCAGCTCATGCAATTAGAACTTTGGCATCACATTTGTAAATTTTGCACTCATTTTTTTATTCATTAGTATTCATAAGTGTTCAGAATGCATGGTTTGAACATAGTAGAAGTATGGGACCTTGTGGTTTCTGTGAATGATGCTATCTCCAGTCTTATTACTAAACTAAAATTCTAGTTCTTGAGAAATGTTGAAGTTTATCAAATTTAGTCGTAGAAAACTACTATTTTGATGCTGCTTGAAATGTTAGTATTTGGTATATGAAAATGAACCCTTTGGTACCTTTCCAATTCGCACTTTGTTGAATCCAGAAAATGCAGTTCGTTGTTGAATCCAGAAAATGCAGTTCGATGCACCTATGAATTTTATATGAATTGAGACAGGGCAAGGGTTCAGCATATATTGCAGTAAATTTTTGGGTAAGAGGTAATGCAGTTACAGGTGATTTATATATTTAAAATGACTAGGAATTTGTATGTTTCATCACACTTTTTCTTGATTGCACATTACTTATTAGGTCTAGCAAATGACTGGGCCTTTTTTGGGCTAAGCTCCTTTTATAAAGAAAAATCAGTTATTATAACATTCCTGAAAGCAAATGAACAACTATTTTTGTGGCTAAATTACAGCTAAATATCTCAAGTAACTGCTGTGCACCATGTATAGAAAGCATTAGACTTCACCGCTGTAAAACTTGATTCATGCAATTTAGCCAAATTTTAATATTTAAACTTGTATCTCTAAATGTTTCTCAAATGTGGAACTTTGATAACTTACGCAGTAATGTAGCATCTTCACCTTTTATTTGTATTTATATTGCTTTTGTGATATTGTTATTTTATTATAAATGGACACATTGTTATTTTATTATAAATGGACAGAAATCAGCTGGCCATGTGGTATTAGGTTTTTTAGCATTAAAGTGGTATAAAGCTTGGTTAGCTGATGGTAGTTATTTTCACTACAAGTATACGTATATGGATGTAGAGTACTTTTCAGAACACCTAAGTAAGTTGTATTCTTGCTATACTTTACTTGGGCAGTAAACCGAGAATAAATTTAAATTACAGAACCACTTTATAATAATCATAGCTTGTGTATATACCATGTAATTGCATTTTATGTATAACTTGTATGGTGTATGTGGCTTATTCAGTCTTATGAAGTGCTATAAAGGACTGTAAATTACAAATTCTCCCCTGAAAAAACCAAGGTAAGGAATGCTATTGAGTAACACCTCAACTTAACAGGTATCTATACTAAACAGCAACATTACTGTATATAATATCATAATTTTTTATGCCATTATATTTTGGATGATACATTTTGAAATAAATCTCAAATTGAATGTTAAATGTAAAGTACAGGTTCGGCGATATGTAAAATTGCTGTTAGCTATTAGATATCTAGAAAATATTTAAATGCACTCTATAATGTAGGGTCCTTGTTACTTATCAGAAAGCCAGGCCTCCAAAGTGTCTGTTAAACTGAGGTGATACTGTAAAAGATTACTAGTATGTACTGATTCTTATGAATCAGATAGAATGTTGAAATCCTTTCATAGTTTGGAGAAAATTATTACTATCATTATTATTATTGAGTAAAATTATATAAATCAAAAGCTTCAGCATGAACTTGTGACCAACAGAAGATTATAAGACTGAAAAAAGGTTTTAGTAGCAATTTTGTGATAGATTTTAATAGTACTAGATGCTTATAGAAGTAACATAAGCCAAACAAAGTTATTGTGACAGAGAAGGAAAAAGTAGTCAGGAAAACAGCCGTTTGGTTGCTGTGGGAAAGCTGTTTGGGTGGGTATATGCACAGGATGCATGTGCAGTTTTGTTAAAGGATAGGAATAAAAGGCAAGATAACAGCTAATATATTGAAATCTGTGATGTTGAGTGGACATAAAACAACATTTAGGACAAATAGACACTAAGCCAAAATGGTAAGGATTTGAAATACTTCAGAGGACCGTTATTTCCAGAATAAATATTTACAACTTTGAAAATTATTATTTAATTGATTTCAAGAGCAGAAAAAATAAATAAATAGGAAAGGAGATAAAAATCAGTTTAGATCTTGTAAGCTAAGGCTGTATCTTGCATGGTATCATATTGTTAAGACCTCAGGTTTGTTAGGTGTGAAAAATATAAATTTATAAAAAAATTTGTCTATTTAGTATTATGCGCTGTACATTGCTCAAACATTCAGCATGTGGTTTCATTCGACAGCTTAACATATTATGTAACTTGAGAATTTCTCTCGCCTTAAAAAATTCTATGATCGAACCAAAGGGTATGATAAAAGTTGCTAAAGTTACATAATTCATAGTGGGCCCATTTCTCAGGGGGTAAATTATTATTTTTCCTTTACCTAAAGGATGTACAGTTGTGAACAAGTACACCTGTTACACATCCTTGAGAGACTTCGAAAGATATATGGTAACAGTGTTTATTAAAGGGGGTGGGGAGGGCTCTTTTTCTGTTAGCATGAGTTCCACCAGTTAGCTCTAGAGTTGTTTCAGTGGGAGGAGTCTTTAGGTATGATTGGAGTGAGGAGTGATCTGCACACACACACACACACACACACACAGAAAGAGAGAAAGTGAGTTACAAGGGTTAGGATGTCTCAAAGACTTATTAGTCCATCCGAGGAAACATCGTGTGCGCACTTATCTCTAGGAGCAGGTTTTACTGTTTATTCAAAGTGTTCTAAAGATTTTGCCTAGCTTTCTTTTAAACTTTCACGCTGCTGCTGTTTACAACTTCTGGTGGCAGTTTATTCCCTGTGTCACATATCTTGTATTTGAAGTTCTAGTTTCCATCCTTTATTTTTTGTCTGGTTTTCTTTTAACGTAAATAGGTTATTGTCTACTTTTCTTATGCCTTTCAGTATTTTGAATGTTTCCATTAGTTGTCCTCTCAATCGTCGTGTTTTTAAGCCACATGTTCAGGCGCTCTAGTTGTCTTTGGTAACCTATTTGCCTGATAGATAAAATTAACTTTGTGGCTCTTGCTTTTACCCCTTCTAATCTATTAATGTCCGCTCTTAGTGTTGGTGACCAAAACTATACTGCATATTCAAGTTGCAGTCTAACTATTGATGTGTAGAGCTGCAGCACTGTTTCCTTGGTTCTGTATTTGAACTGCCTCTTTATGTATGCCACTAGTTCTGTGCCTTCTTTTCAGCTTTTATGCACTGTTTTGTGGATTTTAAGTCCTTGGTAATAACTCCAAGGTCCTCTTCTGTATTGTGCATCATTACTTTTGTCTTTATGGTTTACTTACTTTATGATTTAAATTATCGTATTTATCTATCTATATATCATATATTTATCTATCTTTTCTTTCCTATAATACATTGAATTAAAACTAAAATGTTTCGTACCCATGATGAGGAGTATGTGAGTGCAACAAGACGTAGACGAGTATGAGACCTGTTGGTACTGGTGTGCTCCCACCAGCCATTCGCATCGGTCACAAAGCGCTATTGTTTCAGTGACTTTAGCCGCTGTGCGTAATATTCTTTCTAGTTAATTGTCACCATGGCTACTATGAAAAAAGTCAGGCTTGATGTCCAATCATTTCAGTCATCATGGACAAATGACCTTGGATTTATTCAGCAGAATGATCATGCTGTGTGTGCACTCTTCTGCGAGAATGTCGTGTGCTGCACATCGAGTGTTAAACGACACTTTGAAACAAAACACGAGAAGACTTTCAAGGATGGTGCTGACAAGGTTGAGGCGATTAAGAAAGCATTATCCGGCTATGAGAAACAAAGTAATGTGTTCAAAAACTTTGAATGCTAGCAAAAACAATGAAACTGAAGCCAGTTACAAACTAGCTCTGTTTATTGCTAAGCATGGAAAGCCTTTTACTGGAGATTTTATAAAAGCAGCTTTCCTAGAGCACTCAGAGGTGTTATTTGATGGCATATCAAAACACATGTTATCATCTCAAGGATAAAAGACATGCTTGTCTCAGCTAGAACTGTGGAGAGACATATTTCTGAAATGGCTGATAATGTAAGTCAGCAGCAAATGGTTGCTTTAACAAGTTCACCTGTGTTCATTGTGACCCTGGATGAAAGCATTTATATCAATGGCATTCCCTGCATAGCTTTTTTTGCCAGGTATAGTGACACAGGTACACGAGGAGCTGTGTTGTCTTAAACCTATGTATGGCACCACCAAGGGAGAAGACATACTGAAGGCATTCACTGACCATTTTGAGAAGAGAGGGGTAGACATAGGAAAGATTTTTGCAATTACAACAGATAGTGCTCCTGCTATGGTAGGAAAAAACAAGGGTTTTTACTAAGATTGTTGAGGATAAAATTGGGCACCCCATTCTGGAATTGCACTGCGTAGTTCATCAAGAAAATTTGTGCGCCAAGATCTCGAGCTCTGATCTCAACAAGGTGATGACTACTGTTACAAAAGTAGTAAATTTTCTTGTTGCACACTCTTCTCTTATACACAGGCAGTTTCAAGCTTTCCTTGAAGAGGTGGACAGTGTGTACAAAGATATATGCTTGCACTGCAGTGTTAGGTGGTTAAGTTGTGGGAAGGTATTAGAGAGATTTGTGGAATGCTTTGATGAAATCCAAATTTTCTTGTCAGAAAAAGGCCAAGACTATCCTGAGCTGGAGGACAGAGATTGGATTGTGAAACTTATTTGTTCATATACGAAACAAACCTTTGGTCTTAACATTAGGATTTACTAGCGCCAAGCTGGAAACCGGTAGAATTAAAATTAAACTTGTGAGATGAGGGACTATTGGCATCTATACCAGAATGCCCTTGGCGTCCCGTGACCCACCAGTTATTTTTCTACCGCCTTTAAGATAGGACATGTTTACTGTCTATTAAAGCCGGTTTCAGTTTGCCCGTTTTTATCCATTTCACTTTCATTTTTCTTGTTAATTTTCATTCTCTGAGTGTGCTCAGTGTGGTTGTGATCTGTAAGAGTGTATAAGTGGTGAGATGGAGATTTTTGCTTCACCATCGGGATCTTCTTCCGTTTCAAAGAGGAGACAAAGGAAATGCCCTTGAGTTAGTGGCTTTCCGTTTTCAAGATTCCTACGGTGTCGACAGATCCTCATCCAACGTGTAGTAGGTGCAAAGAAAATGTATGTACAATTACTAATCCTTGTTCTGTTTGTCATGGTTGGTCAGTGGAACAGTGGAGGAAGTTTTATGAGAAAGGCCAGTACAAAAGAAAGGAGACGACGCCATCTTTGGATGACCAAGCGTTGCCGGCTTCTTTTGTATCGGCAATACACCAGACTGCTACATATGTTTCCCCACCTGCTTTTTATTAGTCCCATACCCCTTCAGTTTCTCCTAGCGATTCGTTATCGGAAACTCCAGGAGGGGTTTTTGGTAATTTTATGCATAATATTTACGCTCCGTTGTTCCCAGAAGGGGGATGGGGGCATCGCCATCTTTGTTCCAGATGCCGGCTCCCGACACGCACAGGATGGAAGGTAGTGGGCGACCCTAGGCCTGCCAGGCATACCAACTTTGGAGGGTTTGCTGTCGCATTATATGAAATCACGATTCCAGCAGAATCCAGCAGCACTGAATGTTCCTCATCCCCCTGGCTTGCACTTTATGGGAAATAATGCCGTGGCTATGCCAACAACTTCAATGTTTATGGCGATGCAGAACGTTGGAGGTAGTTTTGCTGCAAACGCAGGGATGCCAGCAGCAGCCGCACAGTCTCTCCCTACAAGATTGTTGACGTCACAACCTGCGTCACACACCGACATGGTAGATGAGATGACGTCACAGCGTACTGCTGCTCGGTCTACTTCTCTGCTTCCGGAACCAAATACACTTTCTGACTCGATAGTATACACGGTAATGAAGAAATTATAGGATCTAGAGCAGAAAATTGCTAAGAAAGACAAAAAGAAAAGGCGTGATTCATCTTCTTCTTCGTCTTCTTCCTCTAGCTAAGTTCGATGACGTCACGGCGTGTACCAGTCAAGTGTTGGAGGATACGGGATTTCGGGACTGATCCTCGGGCTAATACGAGCAGAGTGAATTCTTCTTCATCTTCGGGCCAGGACTGTCACATCCCAGTCAACAAGAAAGTCGAGAAGTCAGTGGCTGGTAAGCTCAAAGCTAGCAGACGAAGCCGTTTACAAGAGTCCGAACCAGCAAGAGCGTCGACGGTCGCTGGGCTAGTGGAGAGACTATAAAGAGTCTAAGAGAGACTACAATGTCGTTGGTAAAATCAACGTTAGGGACGAAAAGTGCAGCAAAGAATAGAACACAGATACCAGTTTCACCTGTAAGACCGTTTAAAATACAGAGAAAGGATGAAAAGGCTCCTATTAAAAGAACGAAGAATAGAGAGTTGGCAACCTCGTCTGATACGTTGGTGGAAGGTGTTGTCTGCCTAGATGAAGGATCAAGGCCGAATTCTATGACGATCATTGGAGACGATATTAATTGTCATAAAGAGGAAGTTAGCTTGGTTTCGAGAGAGCCTTCATCTTGGAGGTGTAGGCGAGATTCTCGCTCTAGATCCGCAAGCAGAGAAGGAGTGAGGCGGTCTCGTTCTCCTGCTGACTATTCGGGATCGAGCCGTCGGCGGCCATCAGAGATCAAAGAGGCCGCAGCCGTAGGGGCAGACAGCCACGAAGTACCCGGATGTTTGTCAGAGGATAGGAGTAAGATAGCGTCTCCTGTGGCTGAGCACAGTACGCTAGAGCCGGAGGAAGGAGAAAACCAAGAGTTTCTGGCTTTGTATGCGGAGGTGATTGATTTGATTCGTCAATTCAATAACCTTTCGGGGAGAACGGAAACTCCTGCCAGTATACTTCCTCCGAGGATTGACATGGTGTTTGGGTTGAAAAAGGATACCAAGGTGTATGAAATGCCTTGTTCAAGTCATGCGGAGTCCGTTTTACAACACGTAAACGCACGGATTGCGGGAAGGGATAATTCCTTAAGATCAAATAGATAGTTTAAGTTTATCCCTCCTCCAATGATGAAACATAGGAAATATTATACGACACCGACGGTTCCTTTGCTGTCTAGACAAATTAATCCAAATGTGGTAAGGTTCAAGCCTGGATTAACCTTAGATCAGGTTAAAATGGAATGCCCTTCGATGACTTGCCAAGAGGCTGCTACGTTAGAAGCAACAGCTTCTTCTGTCTTTCAGACTGCTTCTTGGTTGGATCTTTGGTCAACAGCAGTGGCGAAGATTGCATCCTCAGAAGTGACAAGAAAAGTAGTGGATGAATCAATGTTCATTAGATTACTACAATTAGGTTCCAAAGCAATTGCGTAATTGACAAATTTAAATGCCAATGTTTGTGCAAATATCCTGTTAACCCTCTTACGCCGAAGCGGTAAAAAAAAAAATTGTCTTCCGTGTGCCGGAGGTGTTTCAGAGTGAGCGAGGAAGCGGAAAAAATATTTTTTTCAAAAAATCACAGCGCGCTTAGTTTTCAAGATTAAGAGTTCATTTTTGGCTCCTTTTTTTGTCATTGGCTGAAGTTTAGTATGCAACCATCAGAAAGGAAAAAAATTATCATTATCATATATAAATAATGCGATATATGATAGCGCAAAAACGAAATTTCATATATAATTGTATTCAAATCGCGCTGTGCGCAAAACGGTTACAGGTAACAAGTTACTTTTTTTTCGTTGTAATGTACACTAAATTGCAATCATTTTGGTATATAAACACATTGTAAAACGATAAAAGCAACACAGAGAAAATATTATCACAAAATAATGCATGAATTCGTAACGCGCGGACGTAAACAAATATTTTTTTCAAAAATTCACCATAAATCTAAATATTGTCCTAGAGACTTCCAATTTCTTTCAAAATAAAGACAAATGATTGAATATTACTATACTGTAAGAGTATTAGCTTACAATTGCAGTTTTCGACCATATCTGACGAGTTAAATTTGACCGAATGTCAAATTATTTTATATATATATTTTTTATATGCAATTATTTCGGAAATAAGAAAAGCTATAACCTTCAAATATTTTTCATTTTATTCTACATGAAATTGCGCACATTTTCATATATAAAACGCTATGAAATGCCTAATATGAAACGGAGCAAATATTCCGAGAATGGTACGTAAGCATTTCAGAGATTTGTGGCGGAGAATCCGCGCGCGGAGGGAAGGAAAGATTTTTTTAAAATTCACCTTAAATCTAAATATTTTGCTAGAGACTTCGAATTTGTTTCAAGATGACGATAAATGACTGAATATTACTAGACTGTAAGAGTTTTAGCTTACAATTGCATTTTTCGACCATTTCGGTAGAGTCAAAGTTGACCGAACGTGGTTTTTTTTCTATTTATTGTGATTTATATGCAAATATTTCACAAATGAGAAAAGCTACAACCTTCAATTATTTTTTGTTGTATTCTACATGAAATTGTGCACATTTTCATATATAAAACTTTATGTAATGGCTAATTTAAAATGGTGCAAACATTACCACAATCGCACGTATGATTTTTTCGGAAGAGTTACCGCGCGGACGTAAAGAAAATGTTATTTTTTTCATAAATTCACCATAAATCGAAATATTGTGCTAGAGACTTCCAATTTGTTGCAAAATGAAGGTAAGTGCTTGAATATTACTAGAATATAAGCATTTTAGCTTACAATTGCGTTTTTCGACCATTTCGGTAGAGTCAAAGTTGACCGAAGGTTGAAATTTTGGCAATTATCGTTATTTATATGAAAATACTCAAAACTGATAAAATCTACAACCATGGGTTGTTTTTAGTTGTATTGTGCATGAAATTTCGCACATTTCCATACATAAAACTTTATACAACGGCTAATTTTAAAATGGTGCAAACATTACCACAATCGCATGTATGATTTTTTTCGGAAGAGTTACCACGCGGACATAAGGAAAAAGTTTTTTCATAAATTCACCATAAATCAAAATATTGTGCTAGAGACTTCCAATTAGTTGCAAAATTAAGGTAAATGATTGAATATTACTAAAATTTAAGAGTTTTAGCTTACAATTGCGTTTTTCGACCATTTCGGTAGAGTCAAATTTGACCGAAGGTTGAAATTTTGGCAATTATCGTTATTTATATGAAAATATCTCAAAACTGATAAAAGCTACAATCATGAGTATTTTATTGTTGTATTCTACATAAAAATGCGCACATTTTCATATATAATACTTCATGTAACGGCTAATTTACAATGGTACAAAAATTATGTCAAAGTGACGAAATAATTTCCGAGATGTGTCACATATACTTTTTAGTGCGGTAAGAAAGAAATTCGCGCTTGTGCGCCTGCGTAACAATTGTAAACAAAACAATACCTTGATCCGTAAACTCCCAGCATCCCCCAAGGCGCGTGATTCAAAAGTTTTAGGCTGGTAGGCCTATAAGTATTTTTCCGCGAATTTTAAAAAAAACTTTTGTAAGTCGACGTAAAATACGTCCAGTCGGCACACGGGAGACAAAAAATGTCGACGTAAAATATGTCCAGTCGGCGTAAGAGGGTTAATGAGGAGAGATGCAGCTTTGGCTAGACTAAGCCGCACTGTTGATTTGGATTCTCTGCTAACATTGAGGAATGGGGATATCTTAAGAGTTGCTATTTCTGTTGCCAGAGGCCATACTGGAAGAGGCTATAGATAGAAGAAGGATGGACACTAATGATAGATTGGTACAGCAGGCAGTTAGAAAAACATCTAACAGTCAAGCTACCCCTATGGAGGTAAGGCAGCAGCAAATACCTCGAAAGAAGCCAGTGAGACATAACATCCCTAATAGAGCAACAAGACCCTCTTCCCCAAAGAAGTTAGCTCATCGGCCCTTTCACAATAGAAATAACAGAGGAAGGGGGATTAGGGGAAGGAGAGGCTCAAGACAATAGGATGGGCGCTTCTCATCACTCAGCCTCACCAGTGGGGGGTTGCCTGGCAAATAACTGGAAGGTGTGGCAGGAACTGGGAGCAGAGCAGTGGGTGGTGGATGTTCTCAGGGTCGGGTATTTGATTCCGTTTGAAGTAACCCCACCCCTGACAGAACAGCCATTACCTCACCTCGCTTATGCTCAGGAACCTCAGAAGGCTTTTATTCTGCAAGAGGAAGTGAAGATGATGATGGAAAAAGGGGCTGTGGAACAAGTATCCATTCCGTCAAAGGGGTTTTACAGCAGGATTTTCCTTGTACCCAAAGCCAACGGGGACTGGAGGACAGTAATAGACCTGTCAACATTGAATCTGTTTATAAGAAAAACCAGATTCAAAATGGAAACTCCAAAGACGGTTCTACAAGCAGTTGGGATCAAGGACTTTATGCTGACGATCGATTTGAAGGACGCATACTTTCAGATCCCAGTCCATCAGTCTTCCAGGAAATTTCTCCACTTCAGTCTTGCAGAGAAAGTTTTCGAGTTCAAAGTTCTGTGCTTCGGATTGACAACGTCTCCTTAAGTTTTTACGAGTGTGTTCACTCTCGTGTCGACATGGGCGCATGCTCTGGGGATCAGGCTAATAAGATATCTAGACGATTGGCTGGTAATAGCAAAGTCCATAGAGAAATTACTCAGGGACAGGGTGACCCTTCTGCAGTTTTGTCACAGCTTGGGTATTGTGATAAATCAGGAGAAGTCGCAGTTGGATCCAAGTCAATGGCTGGTGTGTCTGGGAATGGTTATAGACACAATAAAAGCCAAAGTATTCCCGTCAGACCAGAGAGTAGAGAAATGCAAACAAGTGGTGAATGCCTTTCTGGAAAAACAAACACAGCCAGCAAGACAGTGGCAGGTAGCACTGGGAATCCTAACTTCCTAGGAGAAGCTAGTACCACAAGGAAGGTTACACCTTTGATCTCTACAATGGAGGATGAAGGAGTTTTGGTCACTAATAGTAGTTCACCCGTACGAGCAAATTCCCTTGTCGACAGGTAGTGGTCAGGATGCACATCTTGTGGGAAAGGCCGATCATAGAACCTATTCGCAACCAGGTACAACAAAAAGTTTTAAGTGTATTGTTCGGTAGTCCCAGATGTAGAGGCAGTAGCAGAAGATGTGCTACAACACCCATGGGACAATCTGGATGTGTACGCATTTCCTCCATTTTGTCTAATCCATCAGGTTCTGAACAGGGTAATGCGGTCTCAGAACCTCAGAATGACTCTGGTAGCTCCTTTATGGCCAAAGGCAGAATGGTTTCCAGACCTCTTGGAACTCCTAATAGATGTGCCGAGAGAGTTACCCCCATTGAACAACCTACTATGTCAGCCGCACATGGAGAGGTACCACCGGTCGGTGAAGTCCCTATCACTTCACGGGTGGAGTCTGTCAAGTATCTCCGAGCGAGAGGGTTTTCGCAAAAAGCAGCAACTCAGATGGCAGGAAATATCAGAAAGTCATCTGCAGCAATATACCAAGTAAAATGGTCAGCATATTGTGATTGGTGTCGTAGAGGGAACTTGTCTCCACTCGGTACCACTATTCAGCAATTAGCAGACTTTCTGATATATCTCAGGACAGAAAGGCATATGTTTGTATCTGCGATGAAGGGTTACAGGCCAACTCTAGCCTCAGTCTTACGCATGAAAGGTGTGGACATTTTGTCTTCATGGGAGTTGGCCATGTTGATGAAGAGCTTTGAGCAGTCATGTTTGCCAAAGGAACTAAAAGTCCCAGATTGGGATTTGACCATGGTACTGAGTAGTCTGACAAAATCCCCCTACGAACCACTAAGGCAGTCCACAGATAGGAGCCTGACCCTGAAGACAATCTTCTTATTGGCCCTAGCTTCAACCAAATGGGTGGGGGAACTACATGGGCTGTCATATATCATAAACCACTCGAGAGGTTGGAAGTCAATGGTATTCGAGTTTGTTCCAGAATTTGTGGCCAAAACTCAAAACCCATCAATAGTGGACGGCAGATTCGACTCCTTTTCCATACCTTCTCTGGGAGAATTCATAGACAATGACAAAGAAGAGATGCTTCTGTGTCCCGTCTGGGTAATAAGAGAGTACTTAAGAAGGACAAGGCACCTCAGGCCGGGGTGCCGGAGGTTGTTCGTAAGCACAGGACGGAACAAAAAGGAAGTGTCCAGGAATACAATATCGTTTTGGCTAAGAGAAACGATCAGGAATGCCTACATGACAGAAGACAGGGGGTCAAATAGCCAGGAGAGGGCTAGAGCTCATGACATCAGAGGCTTGAGTGCTTCTTTGGCATTCAAGAAGAATATGTCTGTGGGGAGAATTCTGAAAGCTGGTGTTTGGAAACGCCAAACAACTTTCACTTCCTTTTATTTAAAAGACGTTGCCCATAGACCCTTGGACACTTTTTCCTTGGGTCCAGTGGTGGCGGCCCAGCAAGTGATAATAGTTCATCCAGTACCCCTGGCCAGTCAGTTTGTGTCTAGTCTAAGATGAAGGTATGAAAGTAGAATGAATGGGATGACTGGTCTTTTTTCTTTACTATCTTTCTACTCCTTTACTTACGGGCAGTATGAAGGAGAGTACCGTCATGTGCTGGAACGGACTAGATGCAGGTGAGGTGGTCAGCCATACTGTAAAGTTATTTTAGAGTATAGTATACTTTTCAGTAGCAACACACTCCTCTCAGTAATAGGGAAGAGAGGGGTGATGGTGGATCCAGATACAAGAGACAAGAGTGGTTTATGAGAATGGAAGGTTCTCTGTTTTCCCATAGTTAATAAACCATGGAATGGTATCAGCACCCATTGAGGGAAACCAATAGGTTCTCTTTTATCTTTGGTTCAAGGGTTTATAGTCCATTCTCTTGGAATACTCCTAATATTCGGTAATGGTTAAAGGTACCAAACTCCCACTCAGTTATAGAGACTTACCTCCCTCCAATAAGCAAGTCTGTCCTAATGTTAAGACCGAAGGTTTGTTTCGTATATGAAAAAATGACAAATTTGTAACTAATTTGTATTTTTCGTAACTAACAAACCTGAGGTCTTAACAGTTAAAGGCCCACCTCCAACCACCCCTCTAGCAGTCTAAAATGGGTTAAAAGTGTAACTGGTGGGTCATGGGACGCCAAGGGCATTCTGGGTAATACATGGCCTGTGACCTGTTATAGATGCAAATAGTCCCTATATCTCACAAGTTTAATTTTAATTCTACCGGTTTCCAGCTTGGCGCCAGTAAATCCTAATGTTAAGACCTCAGGTTTGTTAGTTATGAAAAATACAAATTAGTTACAAATTTCATGTTTCTCTGACATCACCAAACATCTAAATGACCTCAATCTTCTCTTGCATGGTGCAGGAAAAACAGTGAGGGATTTGTATGATACTTGGAAGGCATTTGTTGCAAAGCTTGCAGTTTACTCAACAGATATAAAAACTGGTTCTTTCCAGTATTTCAAAACTTGAAGGACTTATCTGCAATTCATGCTGTCAACACTACTAATCTTCAGTTGTACATGCAACAATTAGTCTAAGTTCTCAATCAGATTTCAATATTTCCAACACATGGGCCCAGTGTTTTCATTTTTAATCAGACCAGATCTTTAAATACAGTGACTTGGATGCGACTCTCTTTGAGTGGATGGAAAATGAGGAGTTGGCAGTGCAGTTAATTGACTTTCAGGCCTCATCATTGTGGTCAGCTAAATTTAAAGATCTTCGAGAAATACTGGAAACTAGTAGAAATGATTGGGAACAAGTGAAAATGATCATGCAGCCTCCATTTTAAGGTCCTGGGCATCACTGCCTTATAAATTCAATTGCATGAAGAAAGTAGCTTTGCACTGCTGTCAGCAGATATTTTCACACATGAAGCAAATCGTCAGCTCCCATCACAGTAGGCTTACGACGGATCACTCTGAGGGTTGTGTGGAACTCAAGGTGTCCAAATATTCACCTGAAATTTCAACTTTGGCCTCTGGGTTGTTTGTTCCTATTTGTAACACTTTGCACTTATCCACATTAAAAGGCATTTGCCGTCATTTTGACCACTCTCCTATTTTCTTTAGATAATTTCTTAAACTTTCTACTGTGTCTGGGTCTGCTGCATTTACACCTAGTTTGGTGTCATCTGCAAATTTGGCTCTCCTGCTAGTTAATCCTACATCAGTGTCATTAATATAGATAAAAAACAAGAGTGAGCCAAGGACAGAACCCTGAGGAACTCTGCTTGTCACATGTGCCCATTCTGATTCTTCACTGTTTATTACGACTGTTTTCTATTAGTTAGCCAGTCTTTAATCCTAACTTTTGTCAATAGTCTCTTGTGTGGAACTTTGTCAAAGGCCTTTTGGAAATCTAAGTAGAGTATATCTATTGCTCTACTACTGTCGTAAATACTAAGCATGTTATAGAAAAACTCCAAGAGGTTTGGTGGGCAGGATCTGTTTTGTCTGAAGCCGTGTTGACTGTTTAATAGTTTCTATCAATGTGATCCACTCCCAAATTACTGTTTAACAGTTTTTATCAATGTGATCCATAATTTGATCTGCAATTATGGATGAGAGAGAGAGAGAGAGAGAGAGAGAGAGAGAGAGAGAGAGAGAGAGAGAGAGAGAGAGAGAGAGAGAGAATGTTCCAAATTAGGTGTAGACTTTTAACTATTCCCATAATGTGGTAAAGTTGATTTGTTTGCCAATGATAACAATTATTTATATTCTGAGGTTTAATGGTTGGGCTTGTATTTCCTCTTGAATATACTGTAGAGGTTATTTGTACACTCTGTTCATTTCAAAATCAATTATTACATGTTGTATGTTATGGATAAATGCATCATTTTCTACTTGGCTTATATTTACAAATATTAATTGTAATAAAAGTTTAGATGTCATACAGACAGAAATTCCATTTGCTATTATCACCATCATTCTTGTGTGGATAACTAAGAGACAGATGTCTTTATTGTTAAAGAACCCCCTTAGTTATTTATCTGTCTATTGTGGAAAGGGATTTTTGGAGAATTCCAGTTTGATAATATTGTCTTAGGGTTCTCTTTTAAAGAATTTTTAAAGAAACCACTACTGTATTAGCTTTAGAATAATCAGTATAAAAACACACAAACATTAAAGATAAACAAGACAAGAAAATCTATTAGTAGAGCTTTTTGTTAGCCATACACACTATCCACGAGCAAATCTAGCTCTCGTCCACTCATCGGAGTCTCAACTAGTCCACCTTTCCCCCACCAATTTCAGTAGCCCAAAGCCAGGCTGAGGACATCGGTACAGCAAAAACACGAAGCCTGTCAGTTGGTATCACATTATGGAATTTCAAAACCTGTAAGACTGCTTAACAACAACAACTCCATTCCCCCACCCCTACCCACCAAAAAAAAGATGTAGTACTATAGCAAAGATTAGACGGTCTTAATCGTCTTTCCAACCACTATCCCTAAATTATATATGGTTTAGTAATTTCTCTCTTAATATTCTGTATATACTGCATTTAATTCTACTTATGGTTCCTGAGGCCTTTAGATTGTTTATCATGTAGACCAATGTGGCAGGATAATTCAAAGACAGACATAACAAAACTGATGTTATTTACCTCTGAGACTAATGTTATTTACCTCTGAGATCCTACCTAACAAGTGCCTACATCATTACACTTCACTCTTTTACCTACTTACAATATAAACAAACATCACAGACAAATGGCGAGCGCAAAGTCATACACAAATATTCTCAACAGAGATAACCTAGATGACTGCAAAGAATCTGTTAGTTATAATGAAAATGTTACATTGTTGCTGCAAACTTTACTGTGTGTAGTTGGGTTAATGGTGGTTGCATCGGCATTGAATGTATGCAACTTTTTTCTCGTTTTTCGTATAGTATTCCATGAAGAAAACGGTACAGTAATATAGTATACCTTTATACAGGGTGATTTGTATAGTTTATATATGTATATATAATTACACAATATATTGTTGTATGTTCTTTTTTTCTCTTTATTATTAGTCAGTCTTTTCTTTGGTAGCCTTGGTTTGTATTTGTTTTTCTAGTCTATTGTAATATGGGTTAATCTTCACCTATATTGCTTTGTTGCTGAGTTTTTCGTTCCTAGGAACTTATTGTTATCTTGTGATTACTTACACTGTGGATGTCTTACAGATTCTGAAATCAGATTAATTCAATTCTTTTCATTTATCAAGTCTCTCAGGAGGGTTTGGCATGGATACTTGTAATTGGACTCTGGGCAAGTTAAACACCACTTTGTTTATCTTACTTATTATTATAACACACAATTCACTGTCTCTTCACACAACACAAAGTTACACAGGGTGCAGAGGTTCCACCGACACTATTTTGCATCCAGTGTTTAGTTCCTAACTCATCTTCTATGAGATTTCAAGTGAAGTCTGAACCTATTCTTTCAATTTGGGCTCCTCCCTAATTTCTACTAGGATACACCCTACTTTCTCTTGAGTGGGTTTTCCAACTTCCGGTGCCACCCCTATATGAATCTTACTGGTTGTCCTAATCAATTTTAACCACCCATTGAAGGTGTCCACTTAATCATCATGTTCTTGTTTTGGCAAAGTTGCTGGTGTGTTTAGTCTCATTTTTCAAACAGCTACGACTGCAATCTGTTTCTACCACACTCTCTACCTTCCCTTCGCCGTCATCTACCATAACTCTACTAGTAGATTTCCCTAGCTAATTTTCCTCACATAATTATTTACAGACTTCTGCACTTCTTAACAATATTACTTCTATTTATATGAAGAATTGGAATCTTCACAGGTTTTGAGATGGGGTGTCTGTTCTTTGAACCAATCCCTAATGTAAGTCAAGGGTCAAGTGTATCTTTTTTCAGTTTGCTGTACCACTATCATTTAAGAAAGAATGCTAAACATGAAAACTAGTAAGCATTTTCTAGCTAATATTGCAAGTTAGGGCCATTTATTAGTATTAGGATTTTGTTGCCGTTTGAAACTAGTAATAACCTGAGGCAAAGAACTACAGTTGTAAGAGGGGTAGCATGATGATTGCATGAAATAATATAGTTGACATTGACATTTAAATTAAATTTTCATTAGCATTATTCATCCTATTAATTAGCAATTAAAAAAACCTGCATGTGACACCTTTTGCCTTAGACAAAATTATTGAAAGTGGTTAGACTTGCATAACAAAGAGTGAATTGTCCAGATTAAGTATGCATTATCATTGGAAGTACATACCAAAAACGGTTCTTTCAGTCTACTGCTTGCCACACACTGTTTGTATGTTGCATTGGTGATATTGTTGGCTTAACCAGCAGATGAGTGGTATGAAGTTGTGTTTTACAAAAATTTCAGATCTTGTCCAGACTCACCTCCTCGATTGACAAATACTATAGGCAGCACTACAGGTGGTAAATAAATGTGATGTCAAACTAGATCTCTGTTGTTGATGTATCTACCTGTGTGGTTTATCAGTTTCTCAGCAGTAAGTTAATAGTAAACATAAACCAAAGGGTAACGTGGAAAGTTGTATATAAGAATGTTTTTTCAGGTTTATGTATACAGTGGTACCTCGAGATACGAAAGGCTCAACTTACGAAAAACTCGAGATACGAAAGCCAATGCGAAAAATTTAACGGCTCTACATACGAAAAGTTTTCAAGATACGAAAGGTTTCTGAAAGTCCGAGATTCGCCCTGATAACAATTTTGAAACTCGCGCCGCGCGCCGCCATCTTAGTACTAGTAGACTCGCCACTATCCTCCTGCTCTCCCATGGTTCCTGATGCTAGTCACTGCCATGAGATCCTTCTCTCCTATTGGACAGCATCCCTCCCATCATGCATCTTATACGTACGTGATGGCGTGCCTACCTCGGCCACTTCGTACCAGCATCTTTACCGTACGCACGTGGCATTCATTCGGTCCAACGATTTCGTTTAGTAACGTAAATTTGTTTGTGATTTCGTTGCAGTATGTATTATCGTGTTGTGCGAAAACTATTGTGTAACTTATATGTAAATTACGTACAAGATAACGTAGTCATGGGTCCCAAGAAAGTTGAAATTCACGGAAAGAAGCGCATGCTCTCTTTGGAGACAAAGATGGAGTTCATCAAGAAGTATGAAGCTGGTATGCGATTGAGTGTGATTGCAAAGGAATACGGCCATAATCGTCGACAATAGGCACCATCCTTAAACAGAAGGATGCCATCAAAGCAGCTACACCGTCGAAGGGCATTACTATTTTGTCCAGCAAGAGGAGCCACGTGCACGACGAGATGGAACGGCTGCTCCTCGTCTGGATAAAAGACAAACAAATCGCTGGCAATACGGTAACGGAGACGAGAATTGCCCACAAGGCCAGCGCTATTTTCGGCGATTTGATTGCGCAGGCATAAGACGACAGAGGGAAAGGGACTTCAATGCCAACCCCAGACTTCAAGGCTTCGCATGGCTGGTTCGAGAAATTCCGTAAACAGACTGGCATCCATTCGGTGGTGCATCATGGGGAAACTGCCAGCTCAGACACGAAAGCGGCCGAAGCATTTAAGAAAAATTTCGATGAGATGATGACCAAGGAAGGCTACAGTTCTCAGCAGGTTTTCAACTGTGATGAGACTGGCCTTTTTTGGAAAAAAATGCCTCGTCGGACGTACATCACGGAGGAAGAGAAGAAGCTACCCGGGCATAAGCCTATGAAAGACAGGCTTACGCTCGCACTTTGTTCCAACGCCAGTGGGGATTGCAAGGTGAAGCCCTTACTGGTGTATCATTCCGAGACTCCTCGAGCCTTCAAGGCCCACAAAGTGCTGAAGGAGAAGCTTTCAGTGATCTGGAGGGCTAATGCAAAAGCCTGGGTACCGAGGCTTTTGTTCACCGAGTGGGTAAATCTGTGTTTCGGCCCGACAGTGAAGAAATTTTTGGAAGAGAAGCGCCTCCCCCTGAAATGTCTGCTGGTGTTGAACAATGCCCCTCCCCACCCTCCTGGCCTCGAGGAAAATATCCTAGCGGAGTATTCCTTCGTTAAGATTCTTTTTCTTCCACCCAACACCACCCCTCTCCTCCAGCCCATGGACCAGCAAGTGATAGCGAACTTAAAGAAGCTGTACACGAAACATCTTTTCAAGAGAAGTTTCGACATCACCGATACCACAAACCTCACCTTGCGTCAATTTTGGAAGGAGCATTTCAACATCGTCATTTGTATCCGACTCATCGACCAAGCTTGGGAGGAGGTTTCGAGGCGAACCTTGAATTCCTTGTGGAGGAAACTCTGGCCTGATGCCGTATCCGCCCGAGACTTCAAGGGATTCGACGTGGGCGAAGCTGGTGCTGCAGAGTCCGAAACAGTTGGCGATCCCGAAACTGTTTCCCAACCAGATCTTGATGAGATCGTTGCACTCGGCAAGTCCATGGGGCTGGTCGTCAGCGAGGACGACATCAATGACCTTCTTGAGGAGCACCAAGAGGAGCTTACAATGGATGACCTGAAGGAGTTGGAGGCCATGCAACATAACGTCGTTCAAGAGGAGTTCTCTAGCTGCGGTGAGGAAGAGGAGGAGGACCCTATGACAACGGCAGAAATTAAGGATGTTCTAGCAGCTTTTCATAAAGTGGAATCGTTTATCGAAAAAAAGACACCCCAAAAAGGCTCACACAGGTCATATGCTTGCGCAGTTCGATGACGTTTGCCCGAGTCGTTTCAGGAACATTGTGAAAAGTAGGCCGAAGCAATCTTCCTTGGATCGTTATTTTTTAAAGGGGCCTTCAGCATTAGCAGGAGTAAGCAAAAAGGAAGAACCAAGTGATAAAAAACAGAAAGTTGAAAGCAAAAAGGAAGAACCAAGTGATGAAAAAAAGAAAGTTAAAAGCAAAAAGGAAGAACCAAATGATAAACAGAACGTTGAAAGTGGTGATGAAGTTGAAAAAAAAAAAAAAAAAAAAAAACTAAAAGTAAAAAAAAAAATTCAAAATAAAAAAAAAAAAAAAAAAATTATTTTTAGTTTTTTGTAAAGTTAAGTGTTACAGTTTGGTAATGTGTTTCGTAAATTTTAGTTTTAGTTTTCCTTAAATTTTTTATGTGTTTTCGTAAAGTTAAGTGTACGTACGTACGTGCGTCATCTGCCGTTTGTCCTCCTCCTCCTCTGCCGCCACTTTCGGAGATAGCCTCACTCGAAAGGTAAGCTTCCACATTTTACGTACAGTATATTTCTTGTTAACATGTACACTAATATACACTTTATTTACAGGTTATTTTGCATTTTGTTATTAATTTAGGTATTGAATGGTCCAAATTGTTGTAGTATTTCATTGTTTATAGGTCAATTTAGCTTTATTATAAAATTTACTGGGGTGTTTTTGGAGGGCTTTGAACGGATTAGCCATTTTACATGTAAAATGTGGTCCAAGATACGAAAACCTCATGATACGAAGGGCCCCTCGGAAAAGATTAATTTCGTATCTCGGGGTACTACTGTATTTGCAAAATGGGTGATCTACACATGGGAGCTGAATGGAAAAAAAAAAAGCTTCTTTTGCTATTTTTAGGGAAGATTTGATTATTCTTGATTATGTTGTTGTGTTCACATTTTGAAAATAGAGTATTAAACGCTATCATTTGCTTTAAAGTTAAGATTAGCCTACTTCTCTGCCAATTCCATATGTTCTGCTCTTGGATAAATATGCTAATCATCTTATTCCAATATTTTTTCCATTCTTTTGCATCATGGCTGACAACAAGCAAAGATGTCCTATTTATAGCTCTCAAATTAATTTTCTTCTAGCTCTTCAGTTTGATTCAGGATTCTTAGTGAAGTTTCTGCGTTCAGTTTATCCTTAGTATTTTAAAACTGGGGGATTCTTTGCACTCTTTATGCCTGAGATTGGGGATCATGTCTAAATTATGCTTATGCTTAGCAAATTCATTGGCTAAATAAAATACACTGAAAGGAAGGCCAGTTCCTTATAGCATACAGTTTTAGCAGACTAAGGCTAACGATCTCTACCATTGCCTGTTAGTATTCAACGAGGTTATCTGCTAGGCGGCTAAAAAAGGCACTCTCCGTGCAGCTTATGTTTCTGGGGCTTCTCCTGAGGAAGGCCAGTACAGTCATTGTGGATACAGCTTCTATCTAAAGTTGCGTTAACCTACAAGGCAGTAGGTGCTCATGTTAAGTGTATTAACCCTTAAACGCCGACTGGACGTATTTTACGTCGACATTTTTTGTCTCTCGGGTGCTGACCGGATGTATTTTACGTCGACTTACAAAAGTTTTTTTTAAAATTCGTGGAAAAATACTTTTAGGCCTACCAGCTGAAAACTCTTGAATCACGCGCCTTGGGGGATGCTGGGAGTTCACAGATCAAGGTGTTGTTTTGTTTACAATCGTTATGCAGGCGCGCAAGCGCGAATTTCTTTCTTGCCGCACTAAATGGTCGAAAAATGCAATTGTAAGCTAAAACTCTTATATTTTAGTAATATTCAATCATTTACCTTAATTTTGCAACTAATTGGAAGTCTCTAGCACAATATTTCTATTTATGGTGAATTTATGAAAAAACTTTTTCCTTATGTCCGCGCGGTAACTCTTCCGAAAAAAATCATACATGCGATTGTGGTAATGTTTGCACCATTTTAAAATTAGCCGTTACATAAAGTTTTATATATGGAAATGTGCGCAATTTCATGCACAATACAACTAAAAACAACCCATGGTTGTAGCTTTTATCAATTTTGAAATATTTTCATATAAAAAATGATAAGTGACAAATTTTCAACCTTCGGTCAAATTTGACTCTACCGAAATGGTAGAAAAACACAATTGTAAGCTTAAACGCTTATATTCAGTAATATTCAATCATTTACCTTCATTTTGCAACTAATTGGAAGTCTCTAGCACAATATTTTGATTTATGGTGAATTTATGAAAAAAATAACATTTTCTTTACGTCCGCGCGGTAACTCTTCCGAAAAAATCATACGTGTGATTGTGGTAATGTTTGCACTATTTTAAATTAGCCATTACATAAAGTTTTATATATGAAAATGTGCGCAACTTAATGTAGAATACAACAATAAATAATTGAAGGTTGTAGCTTTTCTCATTTGTGAAATATTTGCATATAAGTCACGATAAATAGAAAAAACCTAGTTCGGTCAACTTTGACTCTTACCGAAATGGTTGAAAAACGCAATTGTAAGTTAAAACTCTTACAGTCTAGTAATATTCAGTCATTTATCTTCATCTTGAAACAAATTCGAAGTCTCTAGCACAATATTAAGATTTATGGTGAATTAAAAAAAAAAAACTTCCCTTCCCTCCACGCGCGGATTCTCCGCCACAAATCTCCGAAATGCGTACGTCCCATTCTCGGAATATTTGCTCCGTTTTAAATTAGGCATTTCATAGAGTTTTATATATGAAAATGTGCGCAATTTCATGTAGAATAAATCGAAAAATATTTGAAGGTTGTAGCTTCTCTAATTTCTGAAATAATTGCATATAAAAAAAATATATAAAAAAATTTTACATTCGGTCAACTTTAACTTGTCAGATATGGTCGAAAACTGCAATTGTAAGCTAATAATCTTACAGTATAGTAATATTCAATTATTTGTCTTCATTTTGAAAGAAATTGGAAGTCTCTAGGACAATATTTAGATTTATGGTGAATTTTTGAAAAAAATATTTGTTTACGTCCGCGCGTTACGAATTCATGCATTATTTTGTGATAATATTTTCTCTGTGTTGCTTTTATTGTTTTACAATGTGTTATATACCAAAATTATTGCAATTTAGTGTACACTACAACGAAAAAAAAAAAGTAACTTGTTACCTTTAACCGTTTTGCGCACAGCGTGATTTGAATACTATATGAAATTTCGTTTTTGCGCTATCATATATCACATTATTTATATATGATAATGATAATTTTTTTCATTTTTGATGGTTGCATACTAAACTTCAGCCAATGACAAAAAAAGGAGCCAAAAATGAACTCTTAATCTTAAAAAATAAGCGCGCTGTGATTTTTTTGAAAAAAATATTTTTTCCGCTTCCGCACTCACTCCGAAACACCGGCACACGGGAGACAATTTTTATTTTACTGCTTCGGCGTTTAAGGGTTAACATATTATTAGGTACACATAAAGTCCATATTATACAGTTTGTATTGTTTGATCGAATTCTCCTAATAATCATTCCTGTAAACAACTTCACAGCAATACTAAAATCCATCCAAGTATTGAAGGCAATGAGGATGCTAATAGACCAGCCAAATCTGGATTAGGTACTTATGGCCAAAACAGACATCATTTCTGCAGACTTTACATCATCACTAAAATCCATCGTTATGATTAAATGGCTTATTTCATGGAATGAAGCATTTAATAAAAGAAGTCATGAGATTAAATCATACGATCATGGCATTCTTCATTTTACCATAACTTCAAATTAGACATACATAATTGTTTGACCCAAGATTTTTTTATAAATAGCCTATATGATTAAGTGCCAAGAATATTTGTATGAGTATACAAACTTCAACCAATAATGTTTTGTCAGAATCTTCATTTTTTAAGCAAGCCTCCTCTTTTCATTAAAAAAAGCAGAACTAAAGCAGCACTTGAATAAAAGATGCATATCGGCTATTATTAAGAAGCAGTTTGCAAACATTTCATGAAAATTTCCTAGCAGGTTTCGTTGTTATTGTACGGTCTAAAATCATCAGTAGTTTCCTTTAATATGAACATGTATAGAGGCATGGTGTCAAGGGTTACTGATGTTATATTTGTGAGTTTTTTCAGAAGAATTAGTTGTTTTTAGTTGATATATTTTTCTAATAATGCGTACAGATTTTGAGTCAGTGACTGTAGAATCCTGAGGAATCTTTGAAGGCTATAGTATGGGTCTTCGTCCCTTAACATTTTTTATGCACCAAGCAGTAAATTCTTGACTGTGAAGAATCAACTGACAAATAACTTCATATTATCATCAACTCAACCATTCTATCCAAGTTTCTTCAGTTGGGAGTAAATTTTGTCTTCCATATTTTAGTTTATTTACATCATCTTAAGAACATTTAGCAAATTGTAAAAAATGTCAAAATAAACTTTTCTTTCTTATCAATACAATCAGCTGCCTGTTTTTGATGTACTTTATTGATTTATCGTTTTTTTTCTATTTGTATATCTTCAGTAGATATACTATTAGATAAATGAAAAAAAATAATTTTGGTAATGCTGCTACTGTCTTTTATATCTTGAATTTTTGTTGTTGCTTATTGGTCAATGCTCAGTTAAGAATATTTTCAAAGTAAACAGAATGATTGGTAAGAGACCTTATTGTAAACATGTATAATAATTATCATTGCTTCAGCTGCTTTTAGTTTAGTCTGTGAATATTCAACATTCTTTTCTTCATCACTGGGGTAGAATATACATACTATCAGGATTCCTATAATAGTACTTCATCAAATACATCAAATATTTTGCCTGTAGGCCATGCCATCTAGACCACATTTTTCACAGGCTCTGATCAGTATGATCACTTGAGGATGTTGCTGTGAAGACTGATCAGGGGAATCTGTTCCTACTTCTCTTATGCAGGGAGGTGGCATCCTGATTGGTCCAAAACAAGGTAGTATACAGTTTTTCAACTTTTCCAAGGGCTTGAGTATTGTCTGTCCTGCATTTGGTGGGGTATTACTCATGCCCAGTAGTGGTATGTTATTTTCTTTGCTTGGGATCACTTTGTGGCTGTGCTGCTGGTTTTCTGGATGCATGGTCTTGTTGGGGTTCTGGATCACATGAATTAGTACTGTTAGGACAGCATATGTTGGTGGGAAGGAGAAGTGTCTCCTGCACTGTATTTTTCAAGTTTATCCAGTAGGGTATTTAGAGCTTCTTATATCTGTAGTCATATTGTATCAGGGGTGCAGTTGATTTTGTTTATAATGGCATCATAATTGATGATTGGTGGTGTGCATGTTTCTCATTTGATTATTGATGGCCCCTTCCTGAACATGGTGGGAGATCCTCTTTGCTAGGTACAGTGTTATCATCCCAGTACTATGTATAGGAGCTGGGGTATCCATGGACATGGTAGTATTTATATTGGTAGATAACATGTATTTTGAGAGGTTCCATAGAAGGGGACAGGGATATTTTTTATAAATACCATGTTTGCGGGTGTATTAAACTCACTTTTTTATTTTTAAATGCATAAAAAAAGTGCCATGTCCAATGCGGCCATATTACGGATGGGAGGCCAAGCGCCGTAGCCTAGCCTACGGTGAGCATACTGGGTAGGCACAAAAGTTGTTGCTAATAATGTACATTGAAAAAAGGCAAATTTTCAAATTAAATTGTTACTAATAATAAAATATTGATGACAAAGTGATTTATCAGTCTGTTGTCATAAACTTATGAAAAATTGCTTATGATATGTCAACAGTTAGCCTGTCGGACATTTGCAATGAGTGGATGTAAACAAAATCATAGTGCCATCCCGGTGGCCTGTTGTGGTAACACATAGATGTTGTTTATTTATGGTAAATTTCATACTGAGGCAATACTTTATTCCAGTATACTCTTACAATATTGCATTTCATGCACAGAATCGTATCTTTTTCCCTACAAAATTACTTAAAAATATCTTTCAATAAATGTATGATGAAACATGCTAAAATTGTTTTTTCCGTAAACTAACCTTATAAAGTAGGGGTGCGTCTTAATGCCAGCAAATACAGTAGTAACCATCAATACCCAGTTTACGAATGAGTTCCATTCCGGATAGCTGTTCGTGTCTAGAATTGTTCGTAAGTTGGGTTTTAATATGTACTTCATAATTTTTGTTGAAAAATGATAAATGATTAAAACTTAGGAAGATATTAAACTTTGAAATATAGTATGTTGTGTTTACATTCCCAAGTTAACTTGAAGTCATAGATTAGTATATACTACTGTTTATGCACTATTTTTAAATCATATATTATTTCTATAAAGAATTATTGTGGTTATAAGAATGGTAAAAATGAGAAAATATTTAGATTTGTGCAACATTCAAATTATAGCATTTTTGTCCAGGCTTTGAAAGTTATGAACTTGGGAGAGAATTTCACGATGAGAGTCTCTAACATTGGAAGGTCTTAAAGTAAACAATGCACATCAGCATCTATTGACAATATAGAAAATTGAAAGTTATTGAAGAATGAGTTAAATCAATATGATAGAAATAAGTAGGAATATTTTAGGAGTATGAATGAGTATTCTCATGACTAAAAAGAATACATGGTAGTTAATCATGAGAATGTACTTGGCATAACCAGGGAAGGTGTTAAAGAAACTGATTCTTCTTCCTTATGTAGCACAAATTTTTACTAAGCAGAATAGGCACATAGAGCAAAAATGACAAATTTTTTTAATCAATTTGTATTTTTCATAGCTAACAAACCTGAGGTCTTAACAATAGGATATTTTCCAAGTGCCAGCTGGTAACTGTTTAAAAACGATCAAAGATTGTAAGCAAGGAATCTGTGAGATCTGGTAACTCTGCACGTATGAGGTGATAACTGGTCAGAGTTTTCCCAACCCAGGAACTAAGGCAGAGAGACGGGTGGATAGAGGTGGGCAGTAAACATTAAGACTTCAGGTTTGCTAGCTATGGAAAATACAGATTGATTAAAAAATTAAAAATTTGTCATTTGTTCATATGTGAAACAAACCGGTCTAAACAATAGGGTAGCCTTATACTTGGTGGGAGGTACAAGTATCCTAAACCAGCTGGGAGTTAAGCCATGTGACCACCCCTCTTGGAAGAAAGTGTTCTAGAGAAGGTGGTTTCATGCCCGTGAGCATATAGGTAAACAGATATCTAACAACTTGGCCGTCTGGGTTGACATACGATGATATATGAGCAGATTCATTGCAATCAGGGAACCAAAGAAAATTCTGACAGTTCAAGTAACAAACCGTATACTTGCATGGTTTTTTATCACTCCTTACTCCCCTTTGCGGTAAAGAGAGGAGTATTTGCTACTGAATAGAGGTTTGATATTTCCGAGATCATAAAGCACACCAACTTTCAGTAAGGTTACCTTACTCAATTGTATCAGACCAGTCCAGCATATGACGTGTCTATTCCTCAACCCGACTGTAGGAAGAAGAAAGTAAAAAAAAGAGAAAGAAAGAAAGACACCAGTCAACTCACTTATTCTCTCTTCCACACGATCATCATAGGTAAGATACAAAATACCCTATTAGGGGTAATGGATGAATTACACAACTTGTTAGGCAGCTACCACAGGACCTATGGAAAACTTGTCCAAAGATCTGTGAGCAATATCTTTCAGGTAAAAAGAAGTGAACGTGGACTTGCGCAACCAGGAACCAGCGCTCAAAATTCTATGAACAGTAAAATTTTTCTTAAATGCCAGAGTGGAACTTACACCTCTTGACATTGTGTGCTCTAGCCCACACAGACTCAGTGAGGGAACCATCAGGTGAAGAATAAGCCTGCTTAATCGCCTCACGTATCCAGAATGAAACAGTGTTCTTGGAAACTTCTTTCCTAGAATGACTAGTGCTGACAAAAAGTCTACGACATCTAGGTCTTAGCTGACGAGTCCTTTAAGGTACCATCTTAGGGCTCTGACTGGACAAAGTAAGAGCTCCTGTGGGTCATTGTCCACAAAGTCATTCAATGATGGAATAAAAAAGAAGGCAAATCTGTCATCACGTACCGAGGAATTTTAGGTTTTGGCCACAAATTCTGGGACAAACTCGAAGGTCACTGACCCCAAACCACTGGTATGCTTTAGCGCCAAATCTCTTGTCAGATGAACGACGCAACGGCTCAAATGGAGCTCGAGTGAGGCTTCTCAGAACAAGCGAAACATCCTATGCGAGAGGCTTGAGTTTCCTTGGAGAACAGGTTTGTTTGAAACCCCTGAACAACAAGGAAATCTCCCAAGATAAGAGATGTCTACTCCTATCAGGCATAACACCAACCCTATTGCTGCTCGTTAGCCTCTGACAGCAGAAAGAAATACCTTTCTCATTTCTTAAGAAAGATAAAAGAAAATGCTATCCGCTGAACAGGGGCTTTAAGTGGAGAGAAACCTTGTCGACGACACCAATCTCACAGTAGACTGCCCATTTCCCCTGGTAAACTGCTGCAGAGGATTTTCTGAGGTAACTGGACATATGTCCCACTGCCTCCTGAGAAAATCCCCTCGCTTGGAGGAGATACTTGATATTCTCCATACATAAAAAGACGGATTCTACCAACTGGTGAACTCTTTCGACATGAGGTTGACAAAGTTGTTGCCATGGAGGAATCTCTCTTGGGACCCGTGCCAGAAGAGACTGAAGGTCCAGGAATCACACTGCTTGAGGCCACAGAGGAGCCACCAAGGTCATCCTAAGATTTTGAGAACCCATTACCCTGTTCAGAACTTAACAGATCAGGCAAAATGGAGGGAAGGCGTAAACCTCGAGATTGTCCCAATTGTGTTAGAAGGCATCCTCTGCTAGAGCTAGGGGATCCGGGACCACCAAACAGTAAGGCTTCAGTTTTCTGCTGAATCGAGTTGAGGAGGTCTAAACCCGAAAAAGCCTGTCTGCTACGACCTGATGCAAAGTTCATTATTCCGTGCCCAGGATCTGGTTCAGACGACTCAGTTTGTTGGCTATCACATTCCTCTTGCCCGGAATGTACCTGGCAGAGAGCTTTGCCCAGTTGTTGATTGCCCATTGGTGTAATTCCTTTGTCAAGTAATGCAGGAGATGAGACACCAGTCCCCCCCCCCCCCCCCCCGTTTGTTCACATAAGCCACCACCATAGTCTTGTTGGACATCAGAACTACTGAATGACCTTCCACTTTCTCCCGAAACTCCTTCAGCCCCAGGAAAGCTGCCTTCAGCTCCAAAACGTTGATGTGAGGAAGCCTGTCTTCCGTACTCCAAACGTTTGACGTAAGGAGGTCTCCCAGATGAACTCCCCAACACGAGATGGAGGCATCTGAAAACAGAAGGAAATTCGGAGGGGGAGAACGTAGAGGAATTCCCACCGAGATATTCTTATTGTCCAACCACCAATGAAGGTCTTGCCTCACTTCCTTGGACAGAGGGACTCTGAAGAGGAGAATTTCCAGCTGGGGATCAGAACTCTTCCAGTCTCCAGGGTGACAAAGGGGAGTGCTCCGAACACTATTTTAACTTGCAATCCTGTCTGTTCAAATCTCTGAAAGTTTGTAATGTGAATATTTGTAAGTAGGGTGGTAAGTTGATAGTAATGTTATTTGCATGGGTTTTATCATCCTCATTAGTAATTATAATGCACTTTGCCTTTTTGTTAAATGTTGATAAGTGTCCTATCTGATGGGTGGTGTTGGTAGCTGCTGGACCACTGGTTTAGTATTTTTTAATTATCAATATCTTCATTTGACTATCTGTTGTTAGTTAAAGAAAACTTGGTCCATTTCTTTGTGGGTCTCCTGCTATGAAGAACAGAGAGAGGACTCACCTGACACCTGACAAAATTTTCAATGGTGGTCTTTTTGTATCAGGTAGGATGCTCATTTTGGGCATTTAGGCATAGCTCACGTTTGGTGAGTTTGATGTATACCACTGCACTGAATCCCTCTTTTGCTTGGGTAACCAAGATGTCTAGAAAGGGTAGGTAACCACTGTTGCTGAATTCAACAGTATAATGTAGGCTGCTCTATTCTTCAAAGATGCAGCAGAGTTGCCTCAGTGTTCCTTGTGTATTTAGACAGCTTCTGGATATGGGAGAGAACATGCTTCTTGGTCTTGCCCTTATAAAAAAAAAAGAAAAAAAAACACACACCAAAATGCAACCTCCTGGCTACATAATGTTTTTAGCTCACCGGGACCAGATGTACATAAAAAAAATGGTAAGCCATGCAATTGTCATTTGGTGTTTTTTGTAAGTTTTTATGTGGGAATGATCGCAGAATGTGTTTTCTTCTTAATCCAGAAGCCACTCCATCTGTATATGTCAAGACCAGCAGCAGTCAAAAGGTGGAGCAAGAACAACCTGTGTTAGGATGACACTATTAACCTCTATTTTAAAGACAGAATGCATTATAAATACTTGAGAGGATGAGAGAACTTTTGTGAAAACATTATTACAAATATATCCCCAGCTAGTAACCAACAGAAAATTAATTTGGTAACTATCACCAAAATAAGAGAACAAGAGATTGAAATGCAAAAAATAACCATGCCCCTCCTCTGCGTACTTTGTCATCCCAGTACGAATGCCATGTCCATGGATGTCCCAGCTTCTATACAGCTGGGATCATGACACTGTACCTAGAAAAGAGGCTGTCGTGCCGCATTCAAGAAAAGGCCATCAATAACCATTGACAGATATCCATTCACAAAAGTCGAATAATATATATAGATGTTGTAAAGGAATACATAATGATAATTTCAATAAAACTTGTTTTACATACTGTATGCAATTATGCGTATTTAGTGCATCATGTATTGTCATATTATCGTACATAATTTATGAACAGCAATCAAGCACCATTTACATTCTTTTAATGTTTACTTTCTTAAATTTGTAAATTATTAGAGATAGGTTTACAAATGTAACTTACTTAATTTGTAAATTTCTAAACCGTATATAAAATGAAGTAAAAATGTGATTTCGCCAGTAGTGGATGTTGCTTTGCCTCTTCCAAAATGTTTTGTGGCCTGCTTATTATTAATTTCTTCAGCCATAGCTACAACCATCAATTTTGTGGCGTACAGTTACTTTCATAACTCTTTCCTCTCTATGTGTGAAGGCTGAATAAAGATTTTTATTTTTATTTACGTAAGTAACCATTAACAGATAGCACATTTTTAACATGTCAACAACTGTAATGCAACTTCATAAAAGTGTTAGTTACGGTAACTGAATTAGATTTTTTACGTCAGTATACTTGTTATTCATGCCAGTGTCTTGCACACAGTAGTAAGTGGTTGTTAATAATAAGAAATAATATAAATTCTTAGACAAGTCATAAGGCTAGTAAGACTTGATTTAATGTAGTCTGAAGACTTGCATTTAACCTAATGAATTTTAGCTTCTACGCCTTTTTCTTGGTTAAGCTGTTGAAATTACACATCGTACTAGTATACACAGCGTATACGATGAAATAATGTTTTTGGAAGAAATTGCATAGATCACATGATACACGAGACTGTATACTGTACACAAGTATATAGTACAGCAGTAAATGAAATAAGCTTAATTTTATCATCAACTGTATCCGTGATGTTTTCTTAGATGATGTAAAAGGGCATTTCCATATTGTTTGTAGGAGGGCATGGTGAGCTACTAAAATAAGCAATGTTTGTGCCCTTCTATCTAGAGTGCAAATTTTGTGGTCCCCTAATACACTTCCAGGGTCTTCTTGATATGGCAGATGATATCTTGGTGGTAAATCTGTTGTTTACCCTCACTTGCTCTGCCTTGTCAAGGTCCAAAAGAATAACCTTCCAAGCAGTGAGGGTAGACATGGCTCTCCCTGATTTACCTTCCAGAATATTCACCCTGGGCTTTAATGCTCAAGCCAGTGTTTGTTTCCCTGGGGTGGACTGCCAAGTAGAAGTTTGTACCATTTTCTGTCATACATCCAGAAAAGGGAAAACCTCTCAACACAGTGAATGTCCCTCCAAGTAATGGAGTTAAGAGAAGGCTCTTGAAATAGGCCCTGAAAGGCCAATTTCAAGAGAGCCTTCTCTTGACAGGGTAATGCAAGTGTTGGCTAATAATGTATTTGCCAACAGAGATGTCAACTGCCATGCATCTTAACATCAGATGTCACTGATGACGTAGTGTTGATAGACGGGACTAGAGGAGTTGAGCTGAAGGTAGAAAGATGGAGACAAGCACTTGAAGTTCAAAATTTGGAGACAAGCAGGATAAAGACTATCTGTGGATGGGAAGAGAAGGAATATAGGGAACAGTGAAATTAAGTTAGGACAATATCAAGTGACCCTTGCCCATGTCTGTTGATTTTAACCATGTGTCAACGAGTTGAGGCTGAGAATAAGCACTCATGTACCTTATCCATTATTCTGCTGCCAATGCTCTCTGATGCTCATAATGAGAAGGCCAAAATTTTTGGTTGTGGCTCTGGCTTTTATCCAAGGAGGTGCCTACTTACAAGGCAGCAGGTACTTGTACCCAGATCTTGGCCCAAATTCAGGTACTACTAGCTGAGCCCACTGGATCCGGTGTGTGCTAGGGGGCAGGGATGCAATTCCTTTAAAAATATTGGCATAACACTCCCCAGTTATATGTATAGCCAGACTCATGAGAGCCAATATATGCAACAAATCCATCAATAAATATAAAATGGATAGTCATACCTTATACACAGATGACCACCCCACCACACAGCATCTTGGCAACTGACCACCCTCATGACTTAGCCATGCATTTCAGCATTCAAACATGTAGATCCAAACTTAACTATATGTATCAGTATGCAGTCACACTAAATGACCTAATGATTATGAGGTTCAGGGCTTAAAGCCAAGCACTGCAACCTATCAGGGTAATTCAACAACTTTGAATTTAATTGCCCCTAGTGGACGGGTAACATACTGTATATTTCCACGTATAAGACGGCCTTTGAATCCTAAAATTAACCCCTAAAAATTGGGGGTCGTCTTATACTGCAATACTAAAAAAGATCAAACCTTGAATTCTAAGATGTGTATCTGTAGGGTTGCCTCAGCCTCAGTGCTATACCCTAACCACCAACTTACATAAAGATTTACATTATGAAATAAAATTATAATAAAGGTAATAAAACCATTTTACCATATATGTTATAGGCATATCTTCATAACAAATCGCCTGTTGGAGGAATAATTTGAAATCAGTGAAAGAGATATTTATCTATGCAATCCTAGCTGAGAAAATGTAAACATCGAGTTGCGGTTGGCTGACAGCAACCTTTAATTTTCGGTAACCTTTAAGATTCATTAGTAGTGTAATTACAGTAGTAATAATTGTACGCAATCATCATCTGCCTGAAATGTTCGATAACATAATGTATGATAACATAATGTATGATAACATAATATTTATTTTGCATTAGAGGTTTGTCATACATATCACAAGATTGATTACATGTACCACGATCTTAGGGATTCCAGTCTGGTTCTGGCGAGTTGACTTCGGCTTTGTTGATATACAAATCATCTTGTGTACCATTCATGGGATTTAAAAAATTGTTTTATGACTATATTTTCACGTTCCCTCCGTGCTTTTATGATAAACGTAGCAAACATCAAGTGAGGCAGCATGCAAAGCTGTTTGTAATTTAAAATGGTAACTGTTTCGAACATTTCAGGCAGATGATGATTGCGTACAATTATTATCGTTCATTATTGTAGTATTATTTGCGGTTGTTTGAGAATGGCAACGAAACAAACAAAATAATGTTTCCCTTTACTTCGTCCTTCTGTATGAAAAACATATACAGTGGTCCCCCCGTATTCGCGGGGGATGCGTACCAGACCCCCCCGCGAATAGTTAGAATCCGCGAATGTTTGGAACCCCTATAAAAACGCTAAAAACAGCCTATTTTGTTAGTTAAAACTTAAGAAAAACCACTACAAATTTTCATACTTGGTTTTTTTAATAGTTTTATCACAAAAAGTGCATTTTATGATGAAATTGATAACAAAAACCAGGAATTTGTGGATATTTCTCATAGAAAAATACCGCGAATGCGCGAATTTTCCGCGAATAATGCAGGGAAACATTCCCAAGAGAAATCCGCGAATGTGTGAGTCCGCGAATCCGGAGAACACGAATACGGGGGGTCCACTGTAGATTCGGCTTTGTTAAACCCAACTATGATCATTTACGAAAGGAATGTATGTATCTCTTGATTAAGTTCCATTCAGCAACTAAAGACAATGATGATATTGGTAAAACGCGATCAGCTGAGACTGTAAACAAACCTAGAATGCAAATGGCGCATCATCATTTTTTTTTATATTGTAATGCAATAATACATGTAACATGATTACAGTTAAACATGTTTTATTTAACTTTTAATTTTTCTCAATACAACTATCATTCGACTTTTGCAAGTAGATATCTATCAGTGTAATAACCTGACTGAGGCAATTCTCTCTCTCTCTCTCTCTCTCTCTCTCTCTCTCTCTCTCTCTCTCTCTCTCTCTCTCTCTCTCTCTCTCTCTTTCATATCGATAGTAATATTAATGATACTCCTCCATCCTCCTCTACAAAATTCTGGTTTTTAGAATTCTGAATGAAGCAATTATTGTAAACATGTATTGGCATAAACAACCGAATGGAAAACAGCTGATTGCTGACGCCATTTACCGTAACTATCGAGTGTTTATTAAGAGCTCCGTTAAAATTGTTAAACCCTGCTGATTCTCAGTAAGTAAAAATAAGATAAATTTTTGTTCATTTCTCATGCAATGGAGATCTCAAGAAAGCATACTAGTAAATTAAAGCTGCAGGTTATAGCCGAGGGTGAATATAAAACTAATAACAGCCAGGCGTCAGTGATGTTTGGAACCGGAGAAATCACACCTACTCAATGTTTATACAAGGAAGTAACAAGTCATCATTATTATTAATATAGTTGTACTGTTTAATTAATCACTTTTCTCCAAAAAAAAAAAAATTTCGATTTGTAATTTAGAAGTTGTCCTATACTACAGATATGAGATGAATTCATGAAAATTTGCCATGATTTTTGGTATAGTCTTATCTGAAGGTCGTATATACGCGGAAGTATACGGTACATATATGTTCACATACAGGCAATTCCGGGTTATTGGCAGTCTCGGTTAATGGTGATCCGGTTTTATGGCGCTTGTCTCGCGCAAAATCAGCAATTATGGGGCAATAAGGACCGAGTTTCAGTTTTTGGCACCATAAGATTCTGAGAATAGAGTTATGGTGCCATAACACCTAACAGAGGCGCCATTAACCGAAACTTGTAAATTGCCAAGTTTCAGTTGCTGCCAGTTTTCGCTTATCAGCACCCTGCTGAGAACGGAACCCCATCACTAACCGGAGACTGCCTGTATAGCTTGTGGTAAAGTCTGGATAGCATACATGTGTATTCAAGATTTAGTGCCATACAGTTTGAATGAATTTTGTAGGAAAAATGCTTCTAGTTCCATATATCACTATAGGCAACTCTTCAGATCACTGTATAAGAAACACAGTGAGCTGAGAGAGATGCAGTCTTGCTTGAATGTTGTCACAACTTTCCCATCCAAAGGTGCATCATAAATATTTGACAATAAATATATAGGGAGTCCCCGGTTATCTGTGGAGTCGGTTATTGGCAATCCGGTTTTATGGGGCTTGTCTAGCGGCATAAAATCAGCGATTTATGGAACCATAACAGGCCAATTTCTGGTTATCGGCACCATAAGGGTTCTTATGATGCTGATAACCATTATCAGCACCATAAACGCCATTATGGTGCCATAAATCACCAAGTTTCGGTTAATGGTGTTTTTTGCTTATCAGCACACCTCCGGGAATGGAACCCCGCCAATAACCGGCGACTGCCTGTACTCAGAATTTGTTCCTGGTTTTAGTTCTTATCTGTTATGTATTATATTGTCTGGGCTGTAATTATAATTTAATAAAATAAATATTAGGAAGAATACTCAGAGAAAAGAGGTCCGCAAGGGGTGGGAAATATTCACTTTCAATTTCCTGTTGAAGGTACAAAAGTTTTTTTTAGATATTTTTTTCTATTCCTTGAGTATATACATATCTTCCCCTTTCCATTAATTTTTTTTATTTTTCTGTGCCATCCTTAAATTTTAGCCCAGTCATTGGTGTATGCATTAGCAAATTTTATCTCGCACTGTGAGGGTTAAGAAACCAAGGGCTTTCAAAAGTTTTTAATATCACATAATATATACAATCGTACATAATTAAATATAGTTCAAATGTAAAACTATATTTTGTTAAAAATCTTGGTTTTTCATTTGTAGTTGAATATAGAACTTAGGCCAAAGGCCAAGCACTGGGACCTATGAGGTCATTCTGCGCTGAAATGGAAATTGACAGTAAAAGGTTTGAAAGGTGTAACAGGAGGAAAATCTCGCAGTTGCACTATGAATCAAGTGTTATGAGAGGGTGGAAAGTAAGATGAAGAAAGAGAATATAGGCGGAGGTACAGTAAAAGGAACAAAAATGGTTGCAGCTAGGGGCCGAAGGCATGCTGCAAAGAACCTTTAGTATTGCTTACAGTGCACCACATGAGGTCCACTGACAGTACTACCCCCTACGGGGCTTTTCACATGTAGCTAATAATGTTATTTGCAGTCATTTAAACTTTAAAATTTCTGAAATATCCTTACCAACCAGATGTTTATACCACAAGGGGGGTAGTGCCATCAGTACACCTCTTGTGGTGCACTGTAGTCATTACTTAAGGTTCTTTGCAGTGTGCCTTCGGCCCCTAGCTACAATCCCCTTTGTTCCTTTTATTGTACCTCCTTTCATATTCTCTTTCTTCCATCTTACTTTCCACTCTCTCCTTACAATCTATTCATAGTGCAACTGCAAAGTTTTCCTTCTGTTACACCTTTCAAACCTATTACTGTCAATTTCCTTTTCAGTGCTGAATAACCTCATAGGTCCCAGTGCTTGGCCTTTGGCCTAAATTCTATATTGAGTTCAGTTCAGTTCAGTTCAGATGGTTATAAATGGAGCAGTGCACCAGGACGTGCTTAACAGACAAAGGGCTGTGTGACCTGGTACTAGAATACTGGTTCCTGTCAAAGAAATGTTTTAGGTCAATCATGTATGTTCAGTCTTAAAGCAGGTCAGATTAATTTCAAATTTTCATAAGCCAATCTCTTCTTGAATTCTTTTATCTTATTGGTGGATAGTCTGGATGATAACCATCACTATTGCCATTTATAGAGAATATATAAGTTTTGATCAGAAATTTCCAGCTTATTGTATTATTAGCCTTCCTGTTAACTAATACATTTGTATGTATAGTATTCCTAATGAGCAGTAATCCAACAAAACAGAATAGATTTATGTTATCAGGGAAGTGAATGAGCCACTCCTAAACTTTATGGATTAAAGGGATTCACAAATTTTTCTTGCCTCTAGTTCCAAACCATAGACTGTGGCAGTTGCTTCAGCTTTAAAAACATAGGAATAGTCGAGTAATTTAGTAGCATATGACCCCTTCACATAGATACAATGTGGAACAAAAATTTCCATGTTGAAGTCAAGTGACAACATGGCATTCTATAATTAAGAGGACTAATGACTTAATAACAAAAACAAAATAAAAAAATATTAAAAGTCCAATTCTTTCAGCACAGGCAAATTTTTATAGATACAACCCTTTACAATTTAATTTCCCAAGCAACCAAAGTAGGTATTCATTATGAAGCCCTCTAAAGAAAATAATTAGGGAGCAGCCAAATATGAAGTCACCACCACCACTGTATAAACACTAACTAAGCTACAAAACTTATGGTAAAAAAATAAAATTCTTTCTGCATCATTGACCCTGGCAATTGTGATGCCAGATAATTCCCTATCAATATGTCTAAAAGTTGTTAAAGTGACTAGGGGAAAAATACCATTATATTGCCCGAGTCAATTTCAAGTTGTACAGTACGTACATGCATTAGAACTTGCTACCATTTTCTTTGTATGATTTTTTGTTTGTAATAAGCCATAAGTATCATCTGGCAATGTTGTCTTTCAGGTAGTGTGTACTATATTTCTTGACGGTGAAAACGTGAATATTTAAACATCAAGGATGCATTTCACTGGGCGACACGGGTCATTGCTCAGAAATAGATTTTTCCTCCGTCAAAATCCCTTTTTTATGCATATGATAGATTAGCACTCCAAAGAGAAAATATACAGTAGTCTTACGTGGAAAGCAATGATTGAAATTATTGATGATCATTTCTAGTGACCTACATGATTGTAGCAAAACTGACAGTTACATTACAGGAAGTTGGTTCAGAAACACTAATATGAAAGTGGTGGTAATGATCATGACATCACTTTGCCAAGTAAGGTTGTAATATTATAGGTTGTCCAAAAGATTCCTTTATTTTTGCCAGGGATTCTGGCATGGAATCTACTGTTGAAAATGAAGAGGACCTAGTATAATACTTAGAAAAGTAATACATGCTATGTTAATTTTTTTTCAGTTATTTTGAAGGAATTGAAATATCTAAAAAAAAAATCTCTCAATGAAAAGGTTGCAAGATACCAACACATGATGCAAATGGGTTTATTGATTTTTTTTTACTATAATGATGGTAATATATGAATAATGAATGGTACAATGATATTTGTGCATCAGCTACAATTGGTTTTAGTTATGGATTGTCTTCTAAACAAAGGATGTTGCCTGTTTACAGATAGTATTTCAAATACAGTACTAATGTTATTCTTAATTTTAGTATAGTACATATTTTGAAAAGCTCTATCTCAAAAGTATATGATAATAGTCAAATTGGCTTGTTTTGTTACTGATAAAAATCTATAGGAAATGTTTTCATTTTATCATCACCCATACTTGGTACATGTCAGTGAAAACCGCATAAACTAACTTTAAAAAGTTACAATACTATCTACTTATTTTTTTAATACAGTATTGCCTGTATTTTGGCAGATTCAGACAAGATGAATGAAATGGCAGCTGCTTGTGAATCTCCTCCAAAGAGTGTCCTTAAGTTCGATGATGAGAAAGAGTTCCCACCAGTGTGAGCAAATTTTTTTGTTTAGTAAATAAAAAAAATATCTTTTATATTATTATTTTGGCCCTTTATTGGTCAGAATTTGGTTAACCTGAAGCACGGAAGTTTCTTTTGTATTTTCTGAATAGCATTTAGGATTTTTAAGGTATGTATTTTGACTGTTGGCTATTCCTTTGTACATTTGTAATATTGTGATAAAGCCTTCCTAACAGAGGAAATATATGTAATATTAGTAATTATATTCACAGTAGAATAAGACTGGCACTCATGATTTTATATTTTTTTCTTTACATTTTTTCCATAACATCAGAATGTTTGCATTCATTCAGATTACAGAAATAGCAATGCAAGGTGACATACTGGGAAGGATTGCTCAAGTATAGGTACTGAAAATTTGCACACCTCGTGCTTTGTGAAAGGATGTAAATTAAGGTTTTTTTCATTTTTTTTTACTAGGACATACACAAGTCACAGGTATAAAAAATGTCTGTTATTTAAAAATAAACATTGAAAACTTAAAGGGCTGTAGTGGCATACTCATTTGACAATCAGCTTGTAGTATTACATGCTGTCATACTTTGTAAATTATTCATTGATAAAGTTGAAAGTTCCCATTTTACTGACTGGTTAAAATAAGAAGATACTTTAGATGGCCTAACTATACCAACAGTGATTGTCATTATTAGATATTACTGTGAAAGCCAAGATTCAAAAGTTGATATATTTATAAAAAAAAAAAATTGTTGTTTTTACAGTAAAACATGTTTCTGGTATGAACCCATTTATCATCAATAGTCTTACTCTATGGAAATGGCTCTCAGTCACACTAACTTAATATATCTTGAAAGAAGAAAGATTTGAATGCACATGCCAAGCTAACTCTCCAATGGCCAGGAAGGCAAGACATCATTCCTCCAAGGTAACTTTTCTCAAAGAGTTGGGAAGTACTGAAGGTTCGTGATTATGGATCTGTAAATTTTGTTCTGACAAACCTATTCATAAGAAAGTAGCCAGAATCATAATTTAGGAAGAAGCGATGATGAGGAGTCTTGGAGGAGATAAGTAGACCAACATTTAAGAAGTCCAATCCCTTTTCTAAGGACAGGCAGTAGGGCAGTAATTGAATCATTCAGTATTATGGCATTTCTGTAAAGTAATCGATTTGCCATGGAAAACAATCCCAACATGGTACTCCCTCCATGTGTTCAGGCGCAAAGGTAGAATTTAAATGAACACATGCCTCCATGTGTGCCATGGCCATGAAGGGTGAGTATGTAAAGGAGGAAAATGATGGACTCAAATCCTATCAGATGGTTTAATATGACACAGCAACAATTAATTCTAAGAACAAACATTTATTCATAACACACAGGTAGGATATTGCAAAGATGTGCTGACAGCTCCTAAGTGCCAGATCTAAGGATGGCCGAGAGCTCCAACTTAAAACCTAGGGAAAGAAAGAAAGAAAAAGTTATTTAATCTGGCATGAAAACTTCAAAGGCCAGTGATACTTATAAGGCTATGTAATGTAAACTCTTCATATAAAAAAACACTTTTAAGGTAATAAAAATAAAAAAGTATATAAAATCAGTCTTTTACAGAAGGCCAATTTCTGAAGTTTATTGAAAAATGTGCAGGAGTTCTAGTAAGGTTCCAAAGATTGGGAAATTCAGCTACTTCTAAAGTCCTAAGTATTGGTTCATTCAATTAACAAGTGCTTACCTGTCAAAGGGATTAAGCAGCCATCATATTATAACTGAGACAACCATGTATGTGGTGTAATGAAATGAAGAGTTGGAAGATTACCACTTCAGGTTTTGGATGCATAACATTTATACATCCACATTAGAGCACAAAAGAAGACCACTGATTGAGGGACCAGTCCACACACACTGAGCAAGTTTGCTGATGGATATATTTCTGGGCCTTACGTTGAAGGGCATTTCAAATTTGGGTCTTCATCCACAGATGACATGCAAGAGCTACTAGACTTACCCTCTGAGCCACACAAATATGTTGAGTCATTAGTAAGGTAAATAGTATATTTAGGATGGAAATATTAATCACAGTATAATAAAATAAAGTACAAAATAATCTAATATTAAGCTCAGCAAAAATAGTACTGTACCAATAATGAAATGCTGAGACAGAAATAGAGAACTGATGGTAACCATACTTTAAAATGGTCAACAAAGATTAAGGAAAATAAAGTAACCAAGTAATTTGTTGTCATGGCTGCTTTGAACAAAATAAATAAAAAAAAAAATCCATGACTTGGGAAATTACTGAAAATACTACATATAGTAATAAAGCTCTGGCAGATGCACTATCAACTCCAAGGTCAAATCAATTTTTGGAAAATTAGGCTGTCAAGCCAAGCACTGGGACATTCTGCCACTGAGCACTTCAGACAGTAAAAAGAGGGAATTAGAATGACTGGACATCAAGCTACGAAGATTCAGAAGTAATAGAGTTTAAACAGCAAGATGGAAAAAAGAAGTTGGAGTGGAGGTAGAACAAAGGCTAAAAAGTGAGTGAAGCTAAGGGCAGAGAAGATGCTGCAACACCCTCATTTTAATGCCCACAATGCAATACTGAGATACACAGATGTCATTACCCCCTACTGTGGACTGGTAGGTAAAAAGTTCTAAATTAATTGCACAATACAGCAAGGTGAAGCAAGTTAACTCATTTACAACCATGCACAACACATCCAGGTGAAGCAAGTTAAGTAAAAAATTTTTGATTAAAATCAAATGAATGGCATGTCAAAGTATTGCTATTGATAATCCTGGAAAGCAGAGCTGGTCTCATTTGTCTTGTAAAGGAATAATGCCTTGCTTCCTGGACTTTTAAAGTGTGTGCTAGACATGTGCAGTGGACCTTTCAAGATTCATCCTACCACCAAGTAGATGTGTCTAGGGCAGTTTGTAGAGTAACTATGGGTGATTAGTATGTTTGAAAACCAAATTTGTATTAAATGGTAATAGGGAGATGCATAGATCATTTCACATACCCAGTTGTATTATAAAGCAAAAGAAATTATTTTAATATAGCTGTTCCATATTCATAGTTTGGTTGAATACTTTGACTGAGCAGCTGTATAAAATTGCATTACAATAGCAATTTTAAGAACTCAGTGTTGTTGAAATTTTATTTCTGAAGAGTTTAGCATGTCTTATTAAAGCTAGATATTTTTAGAATTTGGCTTCAATGGCTTTGTTACAGTGGGATTGGATAGCAATGTACCTTTCATGTAAATGTGCATTTATATTAAGAAAGCATCATTTATACTTCTAAACCTTTTGTATTTCAATTACATTTTGTGTATATTAGTATGATTATGGCTTGGCATAATTACGTAATGGAATTGTTAAATCTGTTTGCTTATTGTGTACAAAAATGCTTTTTATTCTGTATATTGTACAGTGTATCATGATGAAATATTTGAGATAAAGTTTAACTTCCAAAGCATTGTTTTATTTATATGTACTGAGGCAGACTTTTCTGGCATGAAAAGTTGCCAAATTAAATTCTTCCCACAAAAATTTCATGTAAATTGGCCCAATGAATTGCAATAAGATGATTACTTTAAATGGGGTATACTTTTATTACATCAATATTGCTAGAGATAGCTATCGATGAAAATTCAGATAGCTACAACCATATAACCTATATAATCTGATGATTATATGTGTACTAGTATTGTTGTAAGACAGTACAGTATGGTATAAAGTTGCAAGCCAAGATTAAGACTGAGAATTTTAATTCTATCTACTGCACAAAAACAACAATGTACAGATTGTGACCTATATGTTTTGGTGATTAAAAGATTTAATAAACATCCTAAAGGCTGTGAATGTACATATGTGGTTGTAAATTTATGCATTCATGGCTATACAAACTGAAAATAGGTAGTGGAGCCTTGTACGTATAGAAATTTTAAATTAAATGCCTGGTATGTTATAACCACATTCCAGTAGTATTAACTAAATCATAACATTAACTTATCTGTAGAGGTGTTAATCCTCGTAATCTACTAGTACCATGGTGCAGTAATAAAACATTGGGATTTTTAATAAATGCCTTTTATTGTAAGGCGGTCATGATGACATGCACACCTTTCCAAAGTTCCTGATTTAAATTATTTAAGAACATTGCAACATCATTACCTTTTTAACAAATGCCATACTGACCTAGAAATTTTACAAGAATAACAGAAGTTATTCATCATTATAAGCTTGACAAAATATTTACAAGACTTATAGTATATTTCTCTTGGTTCGTGTTTGAAAGTTAGGAAATATAGTTAAACTCAACTTGTTTATAGTCTTTTAAGAACATATCAAATTTTTTACGAGTTCTATTTACTGTAATGCATTCTTCATTTTAAAGTACTACACCTGTACTGTGATCACTTCCACGTGTGCTCCCTTGTAGATTACCATACACACTTTTAATGATTCTAAGCAACTTTTTTACTTTGACAAACTTTCAAAGAACACCATTTCTAGTGTGTTCAAGACCTATGTGTATAGTATTTACATATTTTTGTATTGTGAAAACTGGGGAGTACAATGTTGAACATTTTATGTCATTTGAACTGAGGTGTGCATGCATAGACTTCAACATTACAAACCTGTACATCCATTAAATTATAGCAGCAATACAAATCCTTACTTTTGGCTTGCAAAGCCTGATTGAATAAATAATTGCTAATCAAACAGCATTCCATCTTAACAAAATGTCCTGAAGTGATAATGTAAGAATTTTTTTTATACTGACTTTTAAACTTTTCCTCACAGTAACTAATTTAATTATCTATCATTGGCATTTGGTGAAAGCTGTCTTTAATTAGTAGGGTTCATGCTTAACCTTAAACTGTAATCAAATTTATGTATGATGGGAGGCAGAATGTTATGCCTGCTAAAAATACCCAGTGTCTATAAGGGATAAAATACCCTTCTTTCAAGTTTATAAGGATTGGGAAATTCTCGGTATATGTACATAAAATGCTACTAAATACAGGACTAGCCATATCCTGCATTTTAAAATTTGTAGCTTGATGTTTACAGTGTCTTGTAAAGTATGCCACTCAAATATATGTTCAGTATAGCATATATAAAATGCCAATAGTATTTGTTTTAAACAACTATAATAGTTTCCGTACTTTTTGTAAATATTAATTATATGGATCCTCTGTTGAACCAACTTACTCTCCCAATAGTTACTAGTGATAAAATCACTTTCAGGTAACTTGTCTTACCATGAATATTATTTATGTACTGTACTTTGTCATATATTAAAACTCAGATGTAATTTGTTTTCATTTTTTGAAAGCAACAATACCAATCATACTAATTGGCAGACTACTTTCATTTTGGGCATTTTTTTGCACTGTTCTGGAGATATGTTAGTGTTTCAACTTCATTAATCTACTGTTAATGACATTTCAGTTACTTTTATTAGCTCTTTCCCAGTGTGTATATAGGCAAGCTTATAGATTTGGATTTTGTATTTCACATGTGAATGTGAAAAAAATGTTATGATCTATCGTCTACTTAAGTTCAACTTGCATTTCTACTGTTGTTTTCTTTTTCCTCTATGCTTTTGCCAAAATTCTTTGGTATTAGCAACCCAGAAATTATAATGATCTTTCAATAACTAGCTTCTGAATATACTGTAACTAATAATGAACACTAGACTTCGACCCAGATTATTGAAAGATTACAAAAAATACATCTAATCACAATCTCCTAAGTTCTGATCTGCAGACTGATTTGTTTCAAATAAATTATCTGGTGTCACAACAAATGTCATTGACTTCCTAAAATCTATTAGATGGAATTGTTAATTTATAAGTTATAAAGCAAAATTGAAATAATAAAGGCTATGTAACTAATTAAATTAAATATGAAATATCTGGTGTCCCAATACCAAAGGCCATCAACAGTGGAAAACCAGTTAATGATTGAAAACAGTTATGAATACTTTCACACACAAATGCACACACTATCATAGAACACTTCATACAACCTATAAACCCGAGTGAAACATTTAAATACATGATGAAATCAAATTAAAATCATACAACTCCTAAGTTACTTTTTATAATGGCCAATATTAAGTAACTATGCTGGTGTATTATATATTTTGTTAAGGAGTTGGCACCCTCTATAAACCTGAAATGGCACCATGGTCAAAGGTTACTTACTCTCCAAGCACACTGGAGGAGAGGCAATTCCCATTGACATAAGATTCTAAGAGGAAATCCATCAGGGTTTCCTAAGACTGGGACACTTGGTCAGCTAGTGTCTTGTATAGTTAAAAAGACCAGTCATTCATTACAGGATGGTTATAGATTCCTCGCCATTAGAGATTCATGGGTCAAACACATGTATTCAGTCCTCAGATGACACAACAGATTTCCCTTTCCTAGGCATGCGTCTTGTGAGCTCCTATGAGAATTCCTATTACAGCTGTGAGGACGTAACCAGGAAAAATTATTGCCTATACCACAATTAACTAAAACTAATAATTCTAAGACTACTAAGTGCTTAGTATCTGCACTACCAAGGTCTGTGGGAAATCTCGAGATGGGAGGGGTCCAGAGGCCCGGAAAGCAAAGCCACCTTTTGCGAGGCCGTAACTCTTTTCGAAGAAAAAGAATACCAAAGGTCCCTCTTCTTCAAAAGTCCATAGGTGGAGAGAGATGCAAACTCTGCTGCGCTGTCTTGTACAGCCTTATCCGTTCACGAAAGCACGCTCAGGAGGTCTGCTGAAACGGAGTCAACCAAACCTGTGGCGTTCCCTATCTTCTTGGCGAGAGCGCGCTACGCCCGCCGTCCAGTCGAGGAAATTGAATACTTCAAACACCTTAAACAAGCTCTTGACGAGGTGGTCCAATTCCGCCAAGAAGAAAACTCTGGGTTAATCTAAGTAATGGAGACACGACAGGTATTTCTTGTGAAATTGCAGTTTCCTATAGTATTTTGGTTGCTTATTAACAATTTAACGTTGGTTTTTGGGGTTGGCTGTAATTAACTTAGAATTTACCTTTGAACTATATCCTATGGTAAGGGGGACCCAATGGGAATGCGGGGTTTAGGGTGGGCTAAATCACCTAGGAGAATTATGCCGTACAACCAAGACCACCGAGATAGAAGGCCTGTTCGATGTGACATCATGACGTGATGACGTCGACCCTGGTGGTCCAAGGCGAGTGGCAAATCACTCCCAAGTCCCGACTCTCGATCTTCCTTCCCTTACATCACTTGGAAACGAGGTGTTTTCGTGGTTCCATTGTTTTATTTATGAACTGGAACATAAAACTTATATGGCATCATGAGGTAGCGAGCCAGGGATACATCTAGTGTCTTTTTTTGGACGAACTTACTGTGGTAAGCAGATAAACTCGGCAATAAGTTCACTGCAACAGGTACTACCTATATATTTGACTTTTCTCTGTGAATGACTTTCGACTTCAATATAAATACAGTCTGTATTCTAGGTAGAAATGGTGAGCAACAAGATCAGAGTCGAATAGGTATAGGCTAGCCTAAGTCAAAGAACTCCCAGTGTAGCCTATACCCACGCAGTAGTCAGGTAAGGCAAGCAGCATATAAAAAGTTACCAACAAGCAAAGAAAGGGCTAACACATCAAACAAGTAAACCTAAGAAGGGTAAACTTAAGTACTGCAAGTGCATAGAAACCCCAGAATGCTGTAGCCTATACTATGTGGTAAAGCGCATTATTACAATGACAAGGGCCCTGTGTCAGGTAAGAAGGTTGCAAACATGATACCTATGTGATAGAACCTTCAGACAAGGTACTCAAGAGTTACATTAGCACAGACATATAAGTTATAGGTTCATTACAAGTTAAGTATACAGTATAGTGGTGGGGAAATATGCAAGTTTCCAATGACAATAGTCAAAGGCATGGGAAAAACCTTTTGGGTCTAGATGGGTTAAGGTGTAAAAAAGTAGACTGGCATAGTATTCTTAGGGTTACAGGTTCAAAACAGGAGCCTACAGTAGAAATTTCACTAACCTAACCTAACCTTTTCTCAATGCATTACTATACTCTTTTTTTTTTTTTTCTTTTTCATCTGCCCATCCCTGTGGTGTTTTTGTATGGTAACACTGCGTCCCGGGCTTTAGATAGTTACGCCGTGTAAGTTTTAGGTAAATAAAAGGATATCTGGGTGTACATTTGCAACTGAAAAGTGTTTTCATAATTTACTGTATGCGAATTACCCTGTTAATATTCGAAATAGGATATTATTATAATCGTTGAATGTAAGCTGAATGTAACTCTAAAGCCCGGGACGCAGTGTTACCATACAAAAACACCACAGGCGGATGGACAGATGGAAAAAACAGAGTATAGGTTTCATTGCTCATATATGCTATACACTAAAAATATTAAAAGACCATCTTTGTTCTTCCACAGGTAAAACTTCAGGACAGATTAGTGAAATACCATACTTATGACACAATGCCCTACCTACAGTTAAGCCTAACTGTACATAACATGTCACTGAAGTATATCACTTAGGAGATCTCAAGATTCCTACAGAGGTTCATGATACAAATATCATTAAGCAGATATTCAGTAACTCCAGAGGGCTGATACTGCTGAATGTGTTTCTAACTGCAATATATATTGCATTGCTGTTATAAAACTAGTTATTTCATTTATGGCAATAATTTTAGCTCTAGATAATGACAATAAATTTGATTATTCACCAGAGCTGGTAATATTGTGTTTTTGTTATCCTAGTTGTTCCTAAAGTGTCCCCATCAGGAGAGTGTTTTTTCAAACAAGTCTGCCCAACATCATAACAAAAGGACTCAAATTTTCTTATGTACATCAAGAGTAAATGTAAATCATTACTACCAAATGACAAAATAGTGATACTGATGGCGGATGAAACTCACGTATTTAATACCATATTTTCGTTATAAAGGCAAAAATATTATTGGTTCAACCTTTGGCTACAGTTAAGCTGCAACAGGTGCATTTTACTTTATGGGAACAGGTAAAGTCTAAATTCATGTAAGTTGCACAAATTCCCAGTTATAGCATAAAAGCTGATGTTCTGCACTGCACACTGAAGAAAGTAATTATAGGCGTAGAAAAAAATCATTTTTACAGTGTTTTGCATTGTAACATCATAATGCTATAAGTGGGAAAGCATTGTCCTATTTTCCCAGCATTCCACAGCTGTCTATTGTGTATCCTCACCCATTTCAGAGTAGCACATGCCCTTTTTCGTGTATGTTTCAGTAAAATTGTTAAAATATATCAGGAATAATTGGCTTGGCCAGAAAGTTATAAATAAAACAATGAAGTTACCTCAGTTCTCCTTTGATGTCAATAATTTGGAAAACGAAATTTGGTCATTATGCACCATTCAGCCCTTTGAAAAACTTCATGATATAGATGTTTACTCAATGAACATTCATATAAACTATCATTAAAAGCATTATCCCCCTACACCTTTGAGAAACAAAATGTTCATTTAGTTTTACAAATATCTAATGAATATACCGTTCAAGCTATACTAACTATTGGAAAAAATCACTCCATTTTTATTCAGGATGCAAATGTCAAAATTTTACATTTGGTCGACAATCATGAATTTAAACGTTTAAATGTCAAAAGGTAAATAATAGATAAGCTGCACAATAAGTAATGAAGTTTGTAGTACAGAAAAACAGAAAAATTAACAATATGGGTTTCTACTAACGTTTCATTGAATAATTGTTGTTCAAGAAAATATCTATTGTAGCCAAAGAGAAGGTTAGAAAATTTAAATACCAAAATAATGACTATGTAAGAGAGAATTGTTTCATTCACATATAGTAGAAAGAACCATGTTTTTTTAGTGATGTAAACCTATGCACTGCTTTTTATTCTTTGATAGACATTGTATTGTAACTAAACAAATTGTTTTGGTTCAGCATTTTATATTAATCTTATAACTTGTGTTTCGAGTAAGTATTATTTGATGTACACTAATTAGTGTAGACGAGAAAATAAGTAAATTAATAACTGGCAGACCAAAAACGATAGATGTTGGCGAGGGTTGGCAGCGTAGTCAGTGCTAGCAGCTCGGACCACCCTTGCTTATGTCACAAAACATCGAACAGACCTTCTATCTCGGTGGTCTTGGTACAACTTCCTACGGTAAGGGCCCCGATCTGAATAACCATTGGTTCCATGCAACGTAAAAACACCATACAAACAAACCTATGGTAAGGGGGACCCAATGAGAAAGCGGGGTTGGTTGGGGGGTGGGGGGCTGTTAAACACTTGGGATAACGTTTTGCCATGTTACATCCTCTTATTTATGGCACTTGAAACGCAAAATATAAGCGGAAATATGCGACTTAGCCAAATCTTCACCCTCATCTTCCTCGTCCTTCGAAGAAACCGGTGAAAGGTCGTCAGCCGTCTTAGAGGAAATACCCGCCAGAGGAGCTTTCTTGACGTAACCCAGAATCTTTGTTAGGTGGTTCTTCAGCGGTGCAAGAGAGGGGTCATCTGATACCGCAACTAAGGTCTGCTGTTGCCGATGGACTACATGTCCTGATGCAGAAGGGGCCGTGACTCACGGCCCGTGAGTTGCAGATGCAAGGTACAGGTGTGGAGGCAGACATCACAGGAGTGGGAGCAGGAGCGAGAGCAGTCAAAGCGGGAGCAAGAACTAGTGGTACAACCGTACAGGAGCCAGTGGAGGGCCCACGGTTGCTTGAGATGGGAGCGCACCCGGCCCGGAACTGGGCTTGCAGGAGTCGGGAGTACGCCCTTCGCGCCTAGCCAGATACTCAGGTGACAAGTGCCTAGCACAGAGCTTCTGCTGTTTGAAGTCATTGAGAAACGGCAGTACAGATGAGTCCCACGGATTAGACGGCAGTTGTACCTAAGGAAACAATTTAAAGGTCAACCCCGTTGCTACACGAAGGAAGGGCGAGGTCATAGGAGTCCTTACGCCGCTTGATTGGCATCTGGGACTCGGGAGCCGACTCTCGTACATGCCTTTTCAATGGCCTAGAATCATTCGGTTCCTATAGCGTCTACGACGCCCATGATCAGACTCCAAGTCAGAACTGGATGATAAACGGTGCCCATCCGCAGATAGGTCTTTCCAACGGCAGTCTATCGTATCCTGGGACTTACAACAGGACCGACAGAGGGGGCGGTAGCCTATGGGCAATAGCAATACCTACATTACGGAAAAATGGGTAAACACCAGTGGAGTCATAAGATTACACACTACTCGCTGTGGTGGGAGTTAGAGGGGTTCAGGAAGGGCGAATTTTTATGCTGGTACCTGGGCCTGAAAGGGAGATGCTTAGGCCCTGTAACCCACTAATGACACAAAATGTTCTTTTGCACTTGAATCCCTTAAGGATATGATTGTCTGGCAACAAATTCATCTATCCAATAGTGATTAGCTCATGGTCCCAATCACATACCGTAGACCACCAGCCTGTAGTATACTTGGCAACCAAAACATTTTTAAAAATTAAGAGTAACCTACTACCTATAAGACGTTTCATTCACCATTATTTATTACCACCAGCCTATAGCTATTATGCATGGCATCCAAGACATTTTCTATAACTAGAGTAGCCTACTACCTATAGGCTAAGACTTTTCATTCACCATTATTTATTGATTAATAGTTCTACCTTTATGAATCAATACTTCCCTTTATTTTGGTATCTTCAAACCATAAATCTAGCCCTTGAAACATGTTCTAGAGAGACACAAAAGCATGCAAGCAGTATAGGCAACACAACTTAATACTATTCAATGTTATCGGTGGTCTTGATGGTATCACAGTGACTGACAGCTATTTCGTTTTAAGACATCAAAAAGACTTAACGTTAGAAAGAGAAGTGCCCCTGACAAATGATATATATAATTATATAATATACATATATATATATATATAGATGATATTAATATATACATATGTATATATATATATATATATATATATATATATATATATTATATATATATATATATATATATATATATATATATATATATATATATATATATATATATATATATATATATATATATATATGATATATATATAATATATTTATATATATATATATATATTTTATATATCATATAATATATATATATATATATAATATATATATATATATATATAAATATATATATATGTGTGTGTGTGTGTGTGTATGTGTATATGTAATGTATATGTATATATATATATAGTATATTATATATATATATATAGATAGATATAATACTATATATATATGAAACTATTTCAAAGACATTTACAAATTACTAGTCGTAAAAAGACTACATTAACCGCTATCTAATTATTACAGTAATCTTTGAATGTGCTGGTATCCGGGTGAAAGGAAAAATAAGAAATAGGTCAAAACAAGTTGAGAAAAATCTGTTATATGGCTGTCACACAAGCCAGATCAGGTGCATGTAAGGGTTCTTGCTTGTTGAGCAGTTTATAGCATATTAGGTGAGACGAGGCCTTTTAAGGCATGATTTAGCATCTTGACACCAATTTTCAACTAAATAGCAAACACCAGAATGCAATGTCTTTTATTAGTGGATGACATAAAAAAAATATTGAAGATTTTAAGATAAAAGGCTTGACGATATTTGGAAGTGGAGAGGAAGATATAGAGTGCTGGATAGATGGCTTGAAGGAGGCAATGTGAGGAAGGCCTTCAAAATGAAGGAAGCGCGAGAGTACGTGCGTGCAAAATAGTTGTAAAAAGCATAGTGAATGCAACGTCATTACTATATCGTGGGTTTGTGTCTGTTTTGGTGTGATCCTACCAAGCTTCTGTGTAGGCGTAAATGTCAGCAATGCGAAATGTTCTTGACAGATAGTTTATCTGCGATTCTGTAGTTGAGTATGGATGAATGAAGCAGTGACTGCTGTGTTCATTTTATCTGTAGCCACCTCTGACCTCCTTTTAAAAAGATAAATAATGTTGAACACACACACACACACACACACATATATATATATATATATATATATATATATATATATATATATATATATATATATATATATATATATATATATATATATATATATATATATATATAGGTAAATGGACTATTGATGCGGAGCACTGCCAGAAGTCCAATAAAGTCTCAATGGTAAATTTACCATGCTAATGCGATGGCAGATGTTTTATTAGGTTGAAACTGTCCATGGTTTATCAGCATTAACTTTTCTGGTCTAGCAGCCTCAAATAACATGTTAAGCATTCTTAAAGGGAGGATATTTAATACTTGCATTAAAATATAATTGAGACAACTTGCTCTCGAGCATTAATACAACTTACTGAAGTGAAATCTTTTTTGCGAAGACAAATTGGCTTCATTATAAATAACGATAGTGGCGAACCGAAGGGGTAGGGCCACTCGGGCAATCAACCCCCCTCCCCCTTTGATAACAAATGATGAAATTACTCTTCTTTCTGAATTTATCATGAATCAGTTACTTTTCTCTACAGAATGCAAAGGACAATGCGTGGTTCAGTTCAAATTACTCTCGCTTCGAAAGGAATCGCTCATATCGAATTTGAGGTACAATTGATGCATGAAATAATGTCTCTGTCTCTTGTACATTACTTCGTTAGGAATTAATCATGAGACCATTCCAATTATTCAGTAACAGTTTGGCCAGTACGAGATAAATAGAAGACTTGCTAACGAGGTCACACATCTATCATGATCTCATAATCATCAGCCTATCTATAAAATATGTTCCTCTCTCAGTTTCTTCCAGCATACAAACACGCGTTGTACCTGTATAATTAGGGAGAAATGCACATGATTATGCAATAATTGCTTTACACGTCTCTGAGATTATATATATGGCCCAAGGAACGACCTGTGGCAAGGAAGAGCAGGGTGACCAACAACCTCTTGCAGTGATAATGGTTGTCTCATACACGTGTGTGAGTTTCTATGAGAGAGATCATGTATAATAATTCCATTGAGGTCTGCTCGTCTAGCCTCAGGAAACTGGACCAGTTAGGTACCAGGTCCAAGTTTCAATTCTTAGAGTAGACAATCGTGAGTGAGATAATTAATTTATTTTCTCCAGTCAGATTTGAATTCATGTTTTCCTTTTTTCGCTGGGGGTTTTCCCATTTTCACTGCAACACATGCTACACACAATGCTCCAAAAGCGCAGTCTATAGCGTCATGCTGTCATCATTGAACGTAGCAGCCATGACCTCATTCTACAAGGTTTCGGGGAACTTTCCTAGATAGTAAACCCCGAGGCCTTTAACCTGGTATGCGTATTGCGTACGCAGTGTACTACACCTTTGCCGCGTGTTTAGTACAGTGCCGTTAGATACTACCGTAAAAATATAAACAAAAGACAAATTTATATCATAAAGATAATGACCTCAAAGAAATATTAGTCCTAGATAACGAACGACACAAGAAACCCTTGGGTAACCATCTAAAAGATTCGTTTTCGGCAAACTGAAGTAAATCCTTATGTCTGGGCAACTTGGATACAGGACTTAGAAATGAACCTGAACCACCAGTCGAATTTCGTCAGAGGGATGAATGATAACTAAACTAAGTTACCACACTTAATTTCCAAGGTGGGTGCTTCTCAACCCAGCAACACTTATGACAAATTCCTGTACCAGATCGATGTATGATGACGTAACATGAAATGGCTGTAAATACCTGTCTCTCAATGGAAATATCCTTAATGATGTAACGTCATCCTAGCGAGTTAAACTGAGCTTGTGCAGTTTCTATATGTTCTGAACTTATCAAAGGTGATGTCTGCAGTTTGAAGCTGCCAAATTAGAGTAGGTTTTTATGTTAATGTTGATGAATGTAAAGTATAGGTAAATAGGTAGTAGATTGGAACATTTTTAAAACATTCTGGTAGATAGTAGCTTATGGCTGTGGGGGAATTGACTTTGTAATTGGGGTGTACCCTACAGCTGACTTCTACACATGCAGACTTACATAAATTATCCTGTTAATTATTCATGGTTAACATTAGCTGTTGTAGCAAATGAACATATCGTTACTGCTTAGGCTTAGGTAGGTATACTGAACTTTGGAATTCTGATACCTAATTAGGAGCAGATAGACCTAAAAGTACATAAGAGTGGACCCCACATAGGCTACAGCTACATCTGCTAGCTATTTGGGGAACCAACGCGAATTTTGTAGGTGAAGGGAAACAAAACGGGTGAAGTAGTACAAGGAAGTTAATCCCACTTAGCCTATAGTTCTCATGCAGATAGCATAATGTAAGTGTATGAAATGTTTTCGAACGGTAAATGTTTAGGAGAGGGCCGCTCCAGTATTTTAAGGGTTATCGACGAAAAACGGCAAGAAACCACCAGATTGATGTTGCAGAATGTGTAGAAACATGAGGAAACTAAAAACAAGAAACTAGCACTTACGGTAGATCTAGTGTACCTATCCGCGGCGGCCCAGAGTATGGCAGTTGCAGTTTTTCTATGCAGTTTTACCTCCTGAGCAAGAATTTGAAGTAATATTTATTCGGACGACTCTAATTTACCTTTGAACTCTATCCTACGGTAAATGGGGATTCCCATTGGGAACCGGGGTTTTGGGTGGGGACAAAACCCCCAACTCTATCCTACGGTAAGGGGACCCCCAGTGGGAACCGGGGTTTTTGGGTGGGGGGGGAGGGGAGGAGAAACCACTTGGGGGGAGATTTTGCCGTGTTATTGTGGTATTTCCCACATTTATCACTTTTAAAAACATGAAATACAGGCGGAAATAAGAAATAACAAAACTAGCTATAGTGGAGCCGTTCCACATCCATATTTGTCTACTACCACTACTACCACAACAATGAATCCTACTACGCATGCGCTAATGCTACTGCGCATGCGCTAACTGTAAGGGAGCTTTTGGCCTAAACTCGGACTTCTTAGTGAGGAAAGAAATGGGGGTTTACGGGAGGGATATATGTATTTAGCCAAACACGTTACAGTATGACCCCTACATTGCTACCGGACTGAGTGAAGGATTGGGTGGTAACAGGGTTCCCAGATTTGGCAGTTTCTCGCCAAATTTGGCTTTTTTTCCTAATTTGGTGGGTAAAAATTCACTTTGGCTGGTTAGTGGTATTTTGGCTGGTTTTCAAACACTTTCTATTTGAGCTAAACACTGATCCCACGTTTGAGGAATCTCTCCCCAGATTGGGAATTTTTGAAGGTTTTCAGGAAAATCTGGGGAATTTGAATAGGTTTTCAGTAAAAACTTGGTAACATTTAAGCAAAATATGTAGATGGAATTAAAATAAAAATCACACACACACCAGATGACCACAAAACAGGCTGCCGGATTCTCAGGGAACGAGCCTCATTTCAAAATTTCAATTCATTCTCGTTTTTTTTCCTGCATTCTTATATTAGTTATATAATCTAAACTAAAACTATGATGCCGCTATACAAGCATATATATGATAAAAAATATGCATTTATAAAGATAGATATAACGCACATATATTTGCCGGTTATTTGGGTTGGTTTGGATTACCATTTGGCGGGATTTTGGCTGGTTTCATGGTAGACTTTGGCTGGTTGGTAGTGGTGTCATCTGGGAACCCTGGCTGGTAACCATACGTTGAGTTACATAAAAGCATTTACCTATTTTGTTTATTAAACATGTTATGTGAATTCTAGTGTTTATTCCTTTTCATTTTTCCATAGTATTTGTATAATAACTGTTTTGAAATATCCCCACCTAATCATTTCACCATATATAACTTGAAATATTATGTTATAATTGAGGACAGACACCTAAAAATGCCTACGTGTTGATATAGAACTCAGTTTTAGGACGTATCGATACCTACCTACCTACCTACCTGTTACGTGAAATTGCACATTGCGTTGCATATTACATACACACTCCCTATATCATTTATACACAAGTCAATCCCTCCCCTTTCCAGTATTCACGACTGGCTCTTTACGTTACAACCATTTACAATGCATTTCTCACCGATACCAATACCTATATTAAAGTTTGCCATTATTATTATAAAACCTACATTTCAAATATATAATTTTTTAAATATATAGTTTGCCATTATTCTTATAAAACCTACATTTCAATATATTCCATTATACACTTTTACAGACATTACAATTTACACCTCCCTTCCAGTTTCCTTACTATTACGCAGTTATGTATGGTTACTTTTTACATTTTACAACACTTCCACACCCATCAAAGTTAGGTTTATATGTCATTTTACCTACTGGGGGCCAAATCCCATCCCCCGGTTAGGCAACATACCCTTAGGTTTAGTTTGTTATATGTTGGTTTACCTACTAGTTTTACTTCCTTGAAGGGGGTTACCCGGTTAGGCTAGGTTGGTTAGTTCTTCAAGGGTGGATACCGGGGGGGGGGGGGGGTTACATTCCCTTACCCTACTTGGTTACCTACTAGGTTAGGTTTGGTTAGGTTTACATTCCTTACTAGGTTAGGTTAGGCCTTTAAGGGGTACAGGGGGGAGGCCGAAGCCCCCCAGGTCAGGCAATATTCCCTACTAGGTTAGGTTAGGTTTAGGTTGGTTAGGTTACTTCCTTACTAGGTTACGGGGTTAGGCCCTAGTTAATTTTCCCTACTTTAGGTTAGGTAGGGGGGGTTACGTTCCTTACTAGGAGTTTGTTTAAAGGGGCCCCCCCTTTAAAGGGGGGGTAAACGGGGGGGCGAACCCCCTGGTCGGCAATATTCCCTACTAGGTTAGGTTAGGTTAGGTTGGTTATGGTTACATTCCTTACTAGGTTTAGGTAGGGCCCTTTAAGGGGGGGTACGGGGGGGTAAACGGGGGGGCGAAGCCCAACCCCCCTGGTCAGGCAATATTCCCTACTAGGGGTTATTGGGTAGGTTAGGTTGTTAGGTTACTTCCTTACTAGGTTTAGGTTAGGCCTTTAAGGGGGGGTTATTTTTTGGGGGGCGAAGCCCAACCCTGGTCAGGCATTTGCCTACTTAGGTTAGGTTGGTTAGGTTAACTTCCTTACTATTGGTTGGTTGGGGGGGCGTTTAGGCCTGTAAATTTCCCTACTTAGGTAGGTTAGGTTAGCGTTTCCTACTTTAGGTAGTTAGCGGTTAAGGGGGGTTTACTGGGGGCGAAGCCCCCTGGTCAGCAATGTTCCCTACTAGTTTTAGGTTAGGTTAGGTTGGTTAGGTTTTACATTCCTTACTAGGTTAGGTTTAGGCCTTTAAGGGGGGGTAAGGGGGGTAAAAACGGGGGGCGAAGCCCCCCTGGTCAGGGCATATTCCCTACTAGGTTAGGTTGGTTAGGTTACATTCCTTACTAGGTTACGTTAGGCCTAGTATTTCCCCTACTAGGTTAGGTTAGGTTACGTTACTTACTAGGTTAGGTTAGGCCTTTAATGGGGGGGTACGGGGGGGGCGAAGCCCCCCTGGTCAGGCAATGTTTCCCTACTAGGTTTAGGTTTTAGGTTAGGTTGGTTAGGTTACATTCCTTACTAGGTTAGGTTAGGCCTTTAAGGGGGGGTAAAACGGGGGGGCGAAGCCCCCCTGGTCAGGGCAAATTTCCCTACTAGGTTAGGTAGTTTAGGGTTGGTTAGGTTACATTCCTTACTAGGTTAGGTTAGGCCTTTAAGGGGGGGTACGGGGGGCGAAGCCCCACCTGGTCAGGCAATATCCCCCTACTAGGTTAGGTTGGTTAGGTTACATTCCTTACTAGGTTACGTTAGGCCTAGTATTTTCCCTACTAGGGTTAGGTTTAGGTTACGTTCCTTACTAGGTTAGGGTTATGCCTTTGGGGGGTTTTAAGGGGGGTACGGGGGGGGCCGAAGCCCCCCTGGTCAGGCAATGTTCCCTACTATGTTAGGTTAGGTTAGGTTGGTTAGGTTACATTCCTTACTAGGTTAGGTTAGGCCTTTAAGGGGGGGTATCGGGGGGCGAAGCCCCCCCTGGTCAGGCAATATTCCCCTACTAGTTTTAGGTTGGTAGGTTACATTCCTTACTAGGTTACGGTTAGGCCTAATATTTCCCTACTAGGTTAGGTTAGGTTACATTCCTTACTAGGTTACGTTAGGCCCTAATATTTCCCTACTAGGTTAGTTTTAGGTTACGTTCCTTACTAGGTTAGGTTAGGCCCTTTAAGGGGGGGGTACGGGGGGCGAAGCCCCCCCTGGTCAGGCATGTTCCTACTGGTTAGGTTAGGTTGGTTAGGTTTTACATTCCTTTACTAGTTAGGTTTAGGCCTTTAAGGGGGGGTGGGTATGGGGGGGCGAAGCCCCCTGGTCAGGCAATAAATTCCCTACTAGGTTAGGTTAGGTTAGGTTACATTCCTTACTAGGTTAGGTTAGGTTAGGTTGGTTAGGTTACATTCCTTACTAGGTTACGTTAGGCCTTTACGGGGGGGCGAAGCCCCCCTGGTCAGGTAATGTTCCCTACTAGGTTAGGTTAGGTTAGGTTGGTTAGGTTACATTCCTTACTAGGTTAGGTTAGGCCTTTAAGGGGGGGTACGGGGGGGCGAAGCCCACCTGGTCAGGCAATATTCCCTACTAGGTTAGGTTAGGTTAGGTTGGTTAGGTTACATTCCTTACTAGGTTACGTTAGGCCTAGTATTTCCCTACTAGGTTAGGTTAGGTTACGTTCCTTACTAGGTTAGGTTAGGCCTTTAAGGGGGGGTACGGGGGGGCGAAGCCCCCCTGGTCAGGCAATATTCCCCCCATTCCCTACTAGGTTAGGTTAGGTTACATTCCTTACTAGGTTAGGTTAGGCCTTTAAGGGGGGGTACGGGGGGCGAAGCCCCCCTGGTCAGGCAATATTCCCTACTAGGTTAGGTTAGGTTAGGTTGGTTAGGTTACATTCCTTACTAGGTTACGTTAGGCCTAGTATTTCCCTACTAGGTTAGGTTAGGTTAGGCCTTTAAGGGGGGGTACGGGGGGCGAAGCCCCCTGGTCAGGCAATATTCCCTACTAGGTTAGGTTACATTCCTTACTAGGTTAAGTTAGGCCTTTAAGGGGGGGTACTGGGGGCAAAGCCCCCCTGGTCAGGCAACATTGCCTACTAGGTTAAGTTCCCTACTAGGTAAGGTTACATCCCCTGCTAGGTTAGGTTATGTTAGGTTGGTTTGGTTCTTTAAGGGGGGTTACAGCAGGCCCAACCCCACCCCTGGTCAGGCAACATCCCCTACAAGTTTAATTAGTTTTGTTATATGCTAACCTATGTTTAATTTGGTCTTTTGTATTTATTAAAACAAACAACTATAGGCCCTATTACACATTTACCACCCAGGACTTAAATCCCACCCCCTCCTGGGCCCGTTATATATGTATTTGTATTATTTCATATTTTGAACCCATCCCACATTTACATTTAGTTCCTTAACTACCCATTTACTTTTATTACCCTTAACATTGCCAACTTATCTTGTTAAGTGCTTGTTCATTTACCTCAGCCCCACCCTGCCTCAACCAATAGCATCAAAGCATTTTTACTACTCCACCCCACCTCTCCTACCCTGTTTTCTACGGTCTGGCCTCCTACCACCTCCTAACTGTAGAACTCCAACACTGTTGAATCTGCCGCCATGACATCCACTGCTGCATCTACTTCACGCTCGCCCCAGCCCCTCACCAGGAACTCTTTGCCAACTTCATGTAACAATTGTTACATGAGTTACAAAGATTTTTCTGCCTTTTACTCAGGTAATTATGATCGACTAATCGGTTTTTGCCAGGACCACGGCCTCCCCTGAGAAAGCAGGTCTTTTGCCCCCATTCAGTCAACTCCAAGATACGGGAGGAGAATGTATAACTTCGTCGGGTACTTGGCTGTTGCTTATTTCAAGCTGCATTTTGAGGAACCCAAGACCCGCCTCCACGCATTCTTAAAAGCAGCTGCTGCTTTGTACCCTCCACCCCTTTAAGGTAAGGTCCAAACATTATTCTTAATTATTATGTTTTAGGAAAGTGAGTGTTAGGCTTTCGCCGAAAGTTGCGCCAAGGTATGTTACTATTCAGTGGGGTGCTAGCTAAGACAACTCGTACCTTCCACCTTAACCTACCCCGCCCTCCCCCTGTGCGTTACCCCCCGCCCTCCCCCCTTAGTGAACATATGGCTCCGTGGTGGTTGGGGAATTTAAACATGGCGGCTGTGTTTACATCTCCTTCACCGTAACGAATACTTGGTACCTTCCTGTAGGACCGTTCTTCGGTGACTTAGACTATGGCAATTGACATTTTCTATGTTATTTTAGTTGCTTTACAAGGGTTGTAAGGAATATTTTTTTCGTTTGGTTGGAACTAAACTTTAATATACCTTTGAGTTTGGTGCGGCTATTATGTAACTTTCAAAGGTCAATTACTGCTTAGTTACAGCCGGCCGAATGGATATTACTTTTAAATCTTGTACAGTAACTCAAATAACATAGGAATCAGTCAATTGCCATAGTCTAAGCCACCGCGGATTGCTTCTGTAGAAATACCGCACTTACTATTACACATATGATCTAACACTAAACCTACTATACCTACTACAATTATAGGGGACACCACTGGGAACCGGGTTTTTGTTGGGGCGGAGCAGGAGAAAAGTGATTTGTGGGGCACTGCCTAACCTAACCTAGGGTGCTGTACCCCTACCTAGGCCTAGTGGGGGCTTTGTCCCCCTTTGCGACTCCCCTTTTATAGCACGACAAATCTGGCACAAATTCATTAGTTTTTGTGTATTACCAAAATACACTAGACAAAAATCACCATAACTAAAATAACAGTCATTACAAGATGCTGGAATACCGTCAACAGGATCTGGAATATTATTCCGTAAATGCTGCTCAGAAGTGCTGGCTACCGGCTCCATGTCTAAGAAGGAAACGAAATAGCGTTAGTAGGATAATGAATCCTTGCTCTGAGAAAATTTTTGGGTAGATCTAGGGTACTTATCCGCCGCGGCCTAGACTATGGCAGCTACGGTTTTTCTATGCAGTTTTACCTACTGAACAAGAATTTTAAGAAATATTTATTCGGACGACTGTAATTAACCCCAGGGGCCAGTGCTAAACACGGCGAAATACATTGGACTCCCCAATCCCTAGTGGAAGTCGTATCCGTGGTTACGTTTCTTGCTGGGTAAATCTAAAGAATAGTTCCCTACAAACTGCAAGGAACGTAACCGTGGATACGACATCCACTAGGGATTGGGGCATCCAATGTATTTCTCCGTGTTTAGTACTGGCCCCTGGGGGTTAATTACAGTCTTCCGAATAAATATTACTTTAAATTCTTGTTCAGTAAGTAAAATAACATAGGAAAACGTCAATTGCTATAGGCCACCGCAGATTGCTTCTGTAGAAATACCAATTTTTGAACACCCACGCCATTGGCCAAAGTTTCTGAGGTGTCAAAAAATAAAAATCTGCGGATTTCAGTAGTTACACTCATGGCTCATTTGAGCTAAAACTAGACACAGTAATCAATAACAAAAGACTTAGAAAAAATCTGGGAGGAGGACAAGAGTAGCGTGAGTTTGATCGCCAATATTTTCAGTTTAATTGAATTCACTACATTATCTCACTCATATACCACAATTTACATGCATTCCAAGACATTCTAGTAAAAAAACATTGAATATCACTGATATCTTCATGCGACCCTCGCTTAAACATTTACTTTTCAAACTAATATCATGCAGCATTAGAAGGACCTGGTACCTTTGAGTACTAGATTAGGTTAGGTGTGGCAGGTTAGGTCTTTTACTAATGAATCTAACTTCAAAATAGTATTCAAATCAAATTATGATGTGGAAATACAATTTTCAAGGCCATAATGCGATAGATAGTGTAGACCTACTATGGTTGCAAATTACTGGTAGTATACTTTGTGTTACCTGACCTCCCAAGGCAAAGCCTAGCTGACATGAAGCCTAGTCCTTTGGGGTATTCCTGTGGGGAATAGGTTTTTAGTGAGGGAAAGGGACTCAAATGCCATGCACAAGTAAGAAAGGTAGGAAGTGCTTAAGTCATGATACCTATAAGGTCTTCTGTGATGTGTGAAAACAAAGCAAGGAGAGGTACTGTAAGTTACTGTGATACACCATAACCAAACGTATTTAGGGCTTTAGATCCTCTCTGGGGTGGGGAATCTTCACCCTCCAAGAACTCATAATTAGGCAGACCAAGAATTCTGTAAATTGAAGAGCAAGGTATGGAGATGTAACTTACCCACAGAGAGGGCGTCCTTGCTTGGTCAGGGAGCTTTACCCTCTTAGCCCCCGTAACCTAACCTGGGGTACCATTAATCATAAACAACAGAAGTTTGTCTATATACCTTGGTTATTCATTGCTCCTCCTTCATAGGGGCTAGTGCTGTTAGTGCACCTCACACTTTGCATTGTAGGCATTACTAGAGGTTTTTTCCAGCATCTCTTCAGCCCCCAGTTGCAGCCTTATTCATCCTTTTTACTGTAGTACCTCTGTTCATAATTTCCCTCTTCCATTGTACTTTCCACCCTCTCCTAACAATTGTTTCTTAGTGCAATTGAGAGGTTTTCCTCCTGTTACACCTTTAAACCCCTTTTACTCTCAATTTCTGTTTCAGTGCTGAAGGATCTCATCGGCCCCAGCACTTGGCTTTTGGCCTAAATTTTATTTTTGTACATGAACTTCCCTGACAGATATATACTTAGCTATAGTCTCCGACGTTCCCGACAGAATTTCAAATCTCGCGGCACACGCGACAGGTAGGTCAGGTGGTCTACCTTACCCACCGCTGGGTGGCGGATGTACGAACCACTCCCGTTTGCTTGTCAGATTTTTCTCTGTCGCGGGAACGATAACAACTGTTGTCGGTTCCTTTCGATAGTTTTTCGATTCTCGCTTGCCTGGAGTTAATTTGGACTTCTTTTGGTGACGTATTCGCTTTGTTTGGCTTGGCATACGCTGATTGTGGACCGGTTTGATTTTTATTTGGATTTTCTTTAACGATGTCTGACCTAGATTCAGTAGTTAAAACTTAGTTTTGTTTAGGGTTTGCGTGAATGAAGGATGTAAGGTGAGGTTGCCGAAAGCTTCGGTAGACCCTCACACGGTTTGCATGAAATGCAGGGGGAATGAATGTTCTTTTGCTAACCCTTGTAGTGAATGTAAGGGATTGAATGAAGAAGAATATAAGGCGCTCTCTTCTTATGTTAGGAAGTTGGAACGTGATAGAGTGCGTAAGGCTTCCTCTAGAAGTTCTAGTAGATCTAGAATGAGTGAGTTGGATGTGGATCCTAATACTAACGTAGAATTAGAACCTTCTTCCCAAGTTGCAGCCCCTGCTCCCCGCACCGTAGCCGAAGATTGGCCTTCGGAGGCGGCAGCTCTGAGAGCCACGATTCTTTCTATGGATCAGGAGATTCGTCAGTTGGAAGGTAAGGAGTGTGTTAGTGATCAGTGCAGTGTCCCCAGTGTTGTGGAGGGTGCGTCTGACCGGCTCCTTAGTGCCTCTAGGCCTAGACCTCTTCCAGACTCCCAGTTCCAGTGGAGTAGGAAAGTCGAAAGCCGCAAGAGGGCTAGGGAGAACCCCCACCGGTCAGGCGTCCCCTCGGCAGATCCTGAAGTACGCTCCCAGGCTGCCTCGGATCGCTACAAGGAGGAGCTCCTGCGCCAATGCTTCTCCTCTTCGTCTTCTCCCTCTCCGAAGAGAGGTTGGAACTCCCCGGATGCGTCGCGCCCGTTGAAGAGGGCTTGGAAGGCTCCCTGCAGTCCTTTGGCTTCTAGTCCGGAGGTTTTCCCAGAAGAATCGTCGGTGGAGGCGAAGAAACCCAAGAAATCCTGTGATAGTTCTTCTTCTCGCGCTCCTCGCTCGGCGCCTGCTTCCGAGGAAGAACAACAAGATTCTCCTACGAGAGTACTCGCGGGACTTCAAGCTCAGATCACGGCGCTAGCAGACTCTCTAGCAGTTAGATCACGTAGGAAGAAGGACGTTTCTCTTCCGATCAAGAGATCTAGGCGCCGCTCTTCAGAGGATCGTTCTCCTCTTTTTAGGCGTTCTCCTTCATATGGGGAGGTTTCGTATGAAGGTAGGGGCTCACGTGAGCGCCCTCGCCCTCCTGGCTCTCTTTCGACTTCAAGGCGCCAAACATCGGTAGGACGCTCTATGGAGAAAGAAGTTTTTTCTCCAGATTGGATTCCCGCTTCCGGTAAGCGCACTGCACCTGCTCATCACGCTATTTCTTCAACTCCCTCGCGTGAGACTTCTCCTCAGCAGCCTCAAGATTCTAGAAGGCGCCCTTATACAAGTAGGCGTTCTTCTTCCAGATGTCACTCTCCTCGAGTGTCGGATCGTGACTTCTCTCCTGACAGGCGTCAAGAGTCTGGTAGGATTAGATTAGATTATAACATTTTTGGCACATAGCCAAGCGCCGGAGCCGAGGGGCCATTCAGCGCATATATATCTTAATAAAAAAAGTCACTGTCACACAAACAAACATACACACAACCGATCTAACATACAAATCATTCATTCATAAAAACCAAACAAGAAACCTAAAACAATTAAAAGAAAACTACAATTCGTAAAAAAGACCAATATTTTTTAAAAATGTCATAATTTGCTCTGCCCGAGCACCTTCACCAAAATAAAATATCGGCAAGAGACTTATTTGCCAGCAAACAAGCTCTACGTTTGGTTTCAAAATGAGGGCACTCCACCAAAATATGCACACAGTCAAATCCACATGACATGTGGAACAGCGAGGAACCTGCCTATCTGCTCCACTCGTCATTAGATACCCGTGAGTATATTTAGTGTGGCCAATACGCAATCTAGCTAAAACTATCTCAGACCTTCTATCCATCCGGCTATGAGGCCAAGGATGAACAGAAGGCCTAATCGATTTCAATTTAAGATTATTATCTAAAGTAGACCAGTGGGGCCTGCCACTGGTCTCTACAATAAAATCGAATGGTACTTTTAAAATCAGATACAGGGACGCCCATGTTGGAAATGTGCCTAAGCCTAGTTGCAGCCTTAGCAGCAGCGTCGGCTCGCTCATTCTCAACAATTCCAACATGGGACGGAGCCCAACAAAATCCAACAGAAAATCCTCTTCTATTAATTAAAAGATAAAACCAATCTTGTACTTCTTGCACTAAAGGATGGCAAGAGACTAGGCTTTTTAGAGAAGATAAAACACTCAAAGAGTCGGTAAAAATGGTAAAAACCTTGTTGGTACAGAACTATAAAAGATATATTTAAGAGCAGTCAAAACTGCCCGCAGTTCAGCTGTAAAAACAGAAGAATTAGAAGGAAGTTTCTTTTTAATTATATTACCACCAGTCACTACAGAGCAACCAACACCATCAGAACCCTTCGAGCCATCAGTATATATATGATGAGAATCACCATGTTCGGAAGCATGGTCCAAGAAACTTGCCCTCAACTGTTCACCAGAACTGTTGCTCCTGCTGTCCCTAATTGGGCAGATTTCTAGGCATGGTCCTATTTCCAAGGAGGAAACTTTGAAGGCGAAATTTCAGCTACTGCAGGGGAAGTAATCCCACCTCCCTGGCAGAGCTTGCTAGTCGGACCTCAAGCGGCTTTGGAAGTCTCGGTCTATTTGGGGCTCTGTCAGTTGGTTCTCTAACGTACTTATAGTTAGGGTTTAGCTTTGACGTAAGTATTCTTGATATGGCTCTCAAGCCTAATTCCTCCCTACGGATAAATAGTGGGGGAAAACCGGACTCAACATATAGGCTTTCTACTGGTGAAGTTCTATAGGCTCCCGTACAAATACGTAAAGCCATATTATGGACAACATCTAATTTCTGCAGTGTTGTCTTGCACGCACAACCATAAACTTGGCAACCATAATCAATTTTGCTTAGGCATAACACCTGGTACATCCTCAAAAGGGTAATTCGATCTGCCCCCCAGTTAAAATTAGATACAACTTTAAGAATATTAAGTCGAAGTTTCACGTTACATACAACTTCATTAACATGTTGAGTAAAAGTTAATTTCTTATCAAATGTAACACCTAGATACTTAATGCTATCTTCATAAGGTAAAATCGAATCGTTTAAAAACAACGTAGGGATCTCTTCCACTCTTCGTAATCGACAAAATCGTATAGCTTTGGTTTTTTCTGGTGAAAATTTGAACCCTTTAGCACTGGCCCATGATGTTGAAGCATTAATAGCAGTCTGGATCATTTGACAAGCTTCAACAGCTGTGGACTTACTACAGATTATTGCATAATCATCAGCAAAGGCCAGACCATGCACCCCGACAGGAACTTGTTCTAGTAGACCGTTGACAGCTACATTAAAGAGTGTTGGACTAAGAACGCTTCCCTGAGGTAACCCTTCTTCCTGAGGGAAAGCAGAAGAAATGTAAGAGCCCACTCTTACTTTCAGGTAACGTTCTGACAAAAAATCTTTCAGACAATAGAATAAATTACCCACAACACCCCACTCTACAAGTTGCAAAGGATACCCCTCGCCAGGTCGTGTCGTAGGCTTTTTTCTAGGTCAAAGAACACTGCAACAGTCTGGTTTTGCACAGCAAAAGCATTCTGTATCTCCCGAGTAAGGAACATCAAAGGGTCAGAAGTACTTCTATTTTTCCTAAAGCCAAACTGCCGATTTGATAAAAGATTCTTTGAATCCAAATACCACACAAGTCGAGCATTGACCATCCTCTCATAAATCTTGCTAACACAACTGGTTAGAGCAATTGGCCTATAGTTCTTAGGAAAGGAAGGAATCTTTAAAAGGTTTTAAAACAGGTACAATAATCGATATCTTCCAAGACTCTGGTGAAGTTCCTGAAAGCCAAAAACTGTTTAAAATGTCTAAAAGAAATTGTTTTGTACTTCTAGGCAAATTAAAAATCATTGAGTACAGTATATCATCTTCCCCAGGAGATGTTGGGGAAGATAACGAGATTGCATGATCTAATTCTTTCATGGTGAAAGGGAGATTATACGACTCTGAATTTAAACTTACAGCAGGAACAACCGTGGTACCATCCCTAATATTCCTGAAAGCAGGAGTGTAATGTAGGGCACTAGATATATTGGAGAAATGCCTACCAAAGGTTTCTGCAACTTCTCCAGAATCAGATATGAAGAAGCCATCAATTTCAAAATAGGCAAGGGAGATGGAGAAAATTTCCCTTGCAGCTTTCGGATTCTGTTCCAGACAAACGACATAGGGGAATCATATTTTAATTCACTTATATATCTGATAAACGATTCCCTCTTTGCCTGCTTAAATATTTTCTTTTGCTTAGCAAGAGCTCTTTTATAGATAATTTGATTTACCAAGCAAGGATATCTACGATATCTCTTGTAGCAAGTTCTAGTTATCTTTCGGCTCAAGGCGCATGCATCACACCACCAAGGTACTAGAGGACGACGAGGCTTACCAGAAGTTCGAGGAATAGACAGCATGCTCATCACGCTATTTCTTCAACTCCCTCGCGTGAGACTTCTCCTCAGCAGCCTCAAGATTCTAGAAGGCGCCCTTATACAAGTAGGCGTTCTTCTTCCAGATGTCACTCTCCTCGAGTGTCGGATCGTGACTTCTCTCCTGACAGGCGTCAAGAGTCTGGTTAGGAGGTTTCAGTGGTTGCATGTATAGAACGGGCCCCCCCCCCCCCCGGCCTGCTGTTAGGCGCTCCCCGCAAGGTAGGCGCCAAGAGCCTACTGCACATCGATCTCCTAGTAGGCGCTCGTCTCTTTTAAGGCATCATACTCCTGATTATTCTCCTCGGGGCAGACAACAAGTGTCTTTCAAGCGCCCTTCTCAGTGTAGGCGCTCTCCCGCTTCTAGGCGCACTACTCCTGACCGTTTGTCTCTTGGTAGGCACCAGGAATCTCGGAAGCGCCCTTCTCCAGGTAGGCGCTCGTTAGCTTTGAAGCGCCCTTCTCCTGAATGTTACCCTCTTGTTAGACGTCAAGAGTCTCGCATGCAGCCTTCTCCTAGTAGGCGCATTTCGCCTTCCAGTCGAACTTCCATTGATCGTACGCAACTGGACAGGTATGGAGAGCCGCGCAAGCGCTCTGCTCCCGATAGGCGCTCTTCTCCTGGCAGCCACTCGCCTCACGATAGGCGCAAAGAGTCTAGTAGGCGCTCGCCTCCTCGTAAGCGCCCTGTGGATATTTCCGAGGATTCTCGGAGTAGGAGCCCTACCCCTCCTTCGGCTGAGATTCCGTCTACCTCGAAGAGGGAGTCTCATCGTAGACAACCCAGATCTTCTCATCGTTCTCCAGTGGATGTGAACTCTTCTAAGAGAGGGCGTTCTCCAACCTCTCGCTCAACTCCTACTAGGATCCCTTCGTCACCAAAGGATCTTCCGCGCTCACCTCGACAAGACGTCCTAGAAGGTTCGGATGAGGAACCGAACACTTCTGCTGCTGTCTCTTCTTACAAGAAGCTTACAGAGCTACTTTTGCAAGTTTTTGGGGATTCCCTTACTCCTACGGCTCCTCCTCCTCCTCACTCACTTTTTTCAACGGCGAAGACAGCAAAGAGTTCTTCTTGTGTGAGGATGAAGCCAACTCTTTCAATGAAGAAGGCACTGAGGAGTTTTGGTTCCTGGATGGCTTCCAAAGAAGAAGCGGGGAAAACGATGTTCGCTTTTCCTCCTTCGAAGTTATCAGGACGCGCTGGTTTCTGGTACGAAACAGGAGAGTCCTTAGGATTGGGTCTACCGTCTTTGGCTGATTCGGATTTTTCGGCGCTGGTAGATTCAACAAGGAGAACTGCCCTTAACTCTGCTAAGATGACTTGGGCAATGAATGAATTGGATCACATGCTTAAAGGCATGTTTAGAGTGCTAGAAGTATTTAACTTCCTTGATTGGTCTTTGGGAGTCCTAGCCAAGAAAATTGAAGTGCCAGAGTCATTTTCGCCAGAAGATCTCATGTGTGTTTTGTCTTGTATGGACAAGTCGGTAAGAGACGGAGCGAGTGAAATCGCCTCCCTGTATGGGGCCGGATCGTGAAGAAGAGGTCTGTTTATTGTTCCTTCTTAACGAAGTCTGTCTCCCATGCCCAGAGGTCTTCTTTGCTGTTTGCTCCTCTGTCTGCTCAGTTGTTCCCTAAACATCGAGTGCAGGACATTTCGAGATCACTTTCGGCTAAAGCCACCCAGGACCTTTTGGCACAGTCGGCAAGAAAACCTCGCCCTTCCTTCCCTACCAAGGCTAAGAAGGAAAAGGCAAGTGTTCGAGAACCCTTTCGAGGGGCGTCTTCATCAAGAACCTCTACGTTTAGAGGTCGTAGACCTTCAAGAAGGGGTAAGACTTTCGCCAAGTTTGTTAAAGCCCCCAAATAGCTTGCAAGTCCTTCAAACAACGGTGGGCGCCAGACTCTTAGAGTTTGCAGAAGTCTGGGCCCAAAAAGGGGCGGATCCTTGGACCCTTTCTATTTTAAGGAGAGGTTACCTCATCCCTTTCGTCAAAAGACCTCCCTTGACGACCATCCCAAGGGAACTGACGGCCAGGTACAGAGACCCCATCATGAATCAAGCTCTCCATCTAGCAGTAGATCAGATGCTGGAGAAGGGGGCTATCGAACTAGTGACAGACCATCATTCATCGGGCTTCTACAACCGCCTTTTCCTAGTTCCGAAGTCCTCAGGGGGATGGAGACCGGTGTTGGACGTAAGCGCCCTGAACTTCTTCGTAGAAAAGAAGTTCACGATGGAAACGCCTTCATCAGTGCTGGCAGCACTTCGTCCAGGGGACTGGATGGTTTCCTTGGATTTACAGGACGCTTACTTCCACGTACCAATCCATCCTTCCTCGAGGAAGTTTCTCAGATTCATGATGGGGGGGAAAATTTTTCAGTTCAGGGCTCTGTGTTTCGGCCTCTCGACGGCCCCTCAAGTGTTCACGGGGATTTTGAGGAATGTGGCTCAATGGCTTCATTTGAAAGGGGTGAGGATATCCATGTACCTCGACGATTGGCTAATAAGGGCCAATTCAGAAGATCGTTGTTTGAAGGACTTACAAGTAACTCTAGAATTGACGAAGGCGTTGGGACTTCTCGTCAATTTCAAGAAGTCATCACTAATTCCCGAGCAAGAGTGTGTGTATCTCGGGATACAGATGAACTCTGAGTTTTCGGGCTTTTCCCTCTCAGGAAAGAATAGCCCGAGGATTCGAGAGAGTAACAACCTTCTTAGGGAAAGAAGTATGCACAGTGAGGGAGTGGATGAGTCTGCTGGGGACGCTCTCCTCGCTGGAGCAATTCGTTTCCCTAGGAAGGTTGCACCTGAGACCGCTCCAATTCTTTCTTCATCGGAATTGGAGTCGTCGTTCTCAGGATTTGACGTTCTCCCTGTCGTTATCCCAGGACGTCAAGAAACATCTCTTATGGTGGACAGATCCCAACCTCTTTGTGAAGGGACTGTCTCTTCAATCCCAGACCACCAACCTGGTGTTGTTCTCCGACGCGTCGGACACGGGGTGGGGGGCAACTCTGGGAACCAGCGAAGTGTCAGGTACCTGGGTGACCAGGTAGCCTGGCACATCAACAGAAAGGAGTTGATGGCTGTGTGGTTGGCTCTGAAGGCTTTCGAGCCCAAAGTCAGAAGATCGGTAGTGCAGGTCAACGCGGACAACACTACAGCTCTGGCATATATCAGTAAACCAAGGGGGACAGCATTCCCTTCTCCCTGTACGAGACAGCAAGAGACCTTCTCTGTGGGCAGAAGAAAGAGGAATCAAGCTTCTCACCAGGTTCGCGCAGGGAGAAAGGAATGTAAGAGCAGATCTCCTCAGCAGGAAAAATCAGGTCCTTCCCACAGAGTGGACCCTTCATCTGGATGTATGCCAGAGCCTGTGGAAGTTATGGGGCAGGCCACACATAGACCTCTTTGCCACGTCAAAGAACAAGAGGCTGGATCCTTACTGCTCTCCGATATCAGATCCAGAGGCATTAGCAATAGATGCTCTTTTTCTAGACTGGAGCGGACTCGACGTCTATGCGTTTCCCCCCTTCAAGATCCTGGGGCTAACCATCAAGAAGTTCGTAGAGTCCGATTCAACGAGAATGACCTTAATCGCTCCCTTTTGGCCGGCCCAAGAATGGTTCACAGAGGTACTGGAATGGTTGGTGGACCTTCCAAGATCGGTCCCGCTAAGGAGCGATCTACTCAGACAACCCACTTCGACAGGTACCACCCAAAAATCTCCTCCACTCTCAGTCTGACTGGCTTCAGACTGTCCAAAGTTTGGTCAGAGCGAAAGGCTTTTCAGCAACAGCTGCTAAAGCAATCGCAAGAGCAAGGAGACCTTCCACCTTGCGTGTATACCAGTCAAAGTGGGATCTTCAGACGTTGGTGCAAGAGGAAGAACATTTCCTCTTCCAGTACCTCTGTGACCCAAATTGCGGATTTCCTTATTTTCCTCAAGAAGAATGTCATCTGGTTGTGTCAACTATTAAGGGATACCGCAGTATGTTGGCGGCGGTATTTCGGCATAGAGGCTTAAATATATCCGATGATAAGGACCTGCATGATCTTATTAGATCATTTGAAACCATTAAGCGTCCTCATGTAGTACCGAACTGGAATCTAGCGTAGTTCTACAATTCCTTGGATCGTCTAGATTCGAACCTCCTGGCTTAGCCTCTTTCAAGGAACTGACGAAGAAGGCTATCTTCCTTTTGGCCCTAGCTACAGCTAAGAGAGTGAGTGAGCTCCAAGCTATTGAGGGCAATGTAGGGTTTAAGGAAGATTCTAAGGTGTGTTCGTTTCTTCCAAGTTTCCTTGCAAAGAATGAAAACCCATCATGCCCTTGGCCCAGGAGCTTTGAAGTTCGTAGTTTATCTTTTCTAGTAGGGGAAGAGCCTGAAAGAACTCTTTGCCCTATGAGAATTATGAAGTATTCCTTAAGAGGAAGGAACAACTTAAGGCTAATCAAGATGTGCTTTGGTGCTCCGTAAAGGACCCCACTCGGCCCATGTCGAAGAATGCTCTTTCCTTTTTTCTGAGAAGCCTTATTACAGAGGCACATGTTGCCTATAAGGAAGAACATTTTAGACTACTGAAAGTGAAAGCTCACGAGGTGAGAGCCATCGCAACTTCGCTTGCATTCAGAAAAAATATGTCTGTGCGGAACTTGATGGAGGCGACTTTTTGGAGATGCCAATCGGTTTTCGCAAACCACTACCTACGTGATGTAAAAATCATATATGATAAATGCTTCGCCTTGGGTCCTTTCGTATCGGCGGATTCGGTGCTGGGGCAGGGAGCTGAAACTTATCCTGTGTACATTTTTTATATGTTACCCTATATTTTATATTGGTGTTTTTTGGTTGTCTGAAAGAGGTTGCAGGAGGCACCTCTTTTTGTCGTAATATTAACCCTTTGTATTTTGGTTAGGTGGTCTGGTGGGTTTTGGCTCCTTGCAGAGGATCTGTTAGGTAAGCGGACAAGGTCCCTCTAACAGGATCCGACTTGGATTCTACCACAATAGGGGATCACATATCCCAGTGGTAGATCCCGAGAGTCTTTCAGCATCAGGTCACGTCCTAGCTGTAGCTCTCCAGGCAATGCAGACTCAGAGACAGTATCTATGAAGTCTTCATCCTGAAAAGGTGAGAACCAAGGTTTTTATATCCTACAACATTAGTTGTTTCCCGTCTTACCTGTATTATTTAGCTGTCTCTTACCCTCCACCAAGGGTGCCAATCAGCTAAGTATATATCTGAGAGGGAAGTTCATGTACAAAAATGATATTGTTAAACTACAATAAAGTTTTGTACATACTTACCTGGCAGATATATACTTAGCTATAGTCTCCGACGTTCCCGACAGAATTTCAAATCTCGCGGCACATGCGACAGGTAGGTCAGGTGGTCTACCTTACCCGCCGCTGGGTGGCGGATGTACGAACCACTCCCGTTTGCTTGTCAGATTTTTCTCTTCCACCTGTCTCCTGAGGGGAGGCTGGGTGGGCCATTAATCGTATATATCTGCCAGGTAAGTATGTACAAAACTTTATTGTAGTTTAACAATATCATATTCCATTCCTCATTTTACCTCACCTTAAACTGCCATGGTGCTGTGGTTAGCCTATAGTTTTCCACTGTGGTTCCCCTGTAATGTTGGACTTATGGGTGGTGGTGTAATAGGAAATCCAATCATTCCCCAATTAAATGTAAGTCAAATCCATCATAATCATTGTAAATAGTATAAGAAAAACCCGATTAAGCTCCACATTTAAGATTTATGACTTCTTATATACTAGTATTTTTCAGACCCTAAACACATCTTAAACTACTATGAGATTCAGGGCCTCTGTAACATGGTTTTTTCGCAATAACTTTTTATCTATGCATTTCATAAATATAATGCTTATTCAGAATATGCATTATATGTACACATAAATTTTGACTGCATTCTGCATTACGTAGGTTGAATAAATTTGTACAATGTGAAAGTGACTTTTTTTGAAGACGGGCCAACTTAACTCAGAGAAAAGGTTTCGAATGCACTCGTTACGTAACTTATGACAGCATTTCTTCCCTATTTCTCGATGGATGATTGGCTATACGTAAAGAAGGCTAGACCTCTGGCAACAGTGACATAAAAATTTAAATGTAAGCAAAGCAGTACACCTTTATGAACTCTGAAACCTCTCCACTGATAATTGTCACAATGAACAACCAACAAAATCTGTTAATAAATACAAAAACACTTCGATTATTAGTCTAACTCCCAAAATAAGTTTCCTAAGAAATTACAGTCTACTTTGTAGGTCACAATCAGATTGACAAGATGTAGGGAATAGTTGGTAATTTTCAAAAACATAGTAGACAAGCTTGATTTGATAACTGCTATATCCAATGTCAAGCAATTTTTATTTATTGGTTATCTACCTATTTACTGAAAAAAAATAGCCGGTACCGTATTTTGGCTTTAAACCTTCACCAGTAATTATCGTCAGAATGATAACTTCATGAGGCTCCACCTACTTTGGCCTCATTATAATTCAGGATAACACCGAAGGCTATCATGAGCATTGTTGGATTACAAAATTCAACTTATGGCTATAAAACTAATTTCTCGAATAGTTGTAAGAAGTGCTAAATGATCCTCAAGGATCCCAGCAGTTGGCCTAAACGTTTAATTCATGTATATTACGCATATACTGTTGCAGCACTACTGCTACAGTAGTATTACTACGCTAGCACAGATACCCCACCCACATCTATGTATCGTTCCGCCATTCATAAAGTCTTCGGGTTTCAGAGCCGATGGAACAAGGAGAATGCGTTTCTGTCTAGTGGATGGGCGGGGCAACATTTCGTCAAAAGGTGTTTACTTTGCTTAGGTAATGAATGTTTTTTGACTCTTGGCTCATAATCATTGGCCATGGCGTCGGCTAGATAATTTTTACTCTATAAAAATTAAAACTATCGGGTTTAGGTTATTGATAATGCTGACAAAATTTGTGTGTGGTTGTAAAATATACATATGTCAACTTTCAGCTACATCCGATGCTTTGACAAGGAGCAAAGTCCAAAAAACCGTGTTACAGAGGCCCTGAATCTCATAGTAGATATGACATTGTGTGGCGGGATCACAAGCTAGAAAAAACAAGTTGCAAAACCCTCCCCACATTAACCTAATCACTCCTGCTACCCAACCCACCCCAGTCACACTTTCTTCTTTACACAACAAAATACATGCAGGACAATTGACCTATAGCTACAAAACAAAAACAAAAAACACAAAACACACGTACTTACCAACTCTCCAGATACTCCGGGCTATCCTGTGCTGTCCACTGGTCGAGGTCACAAGAGATACCAACAACAACAACCAAGGACCACAACCCAATAACAACAACAAAACAACCAAGGACAACAGCAACACAACAATAATCAAGGAACACAACCACAACTCGACACAACAACAAAACTCAACAACACAACAACAAAAAAAGGAACAATCACAACTCAACAACACAACAACAAAAAAGGAACAATCACAACCCAAGACCACTGCACAAACAACACAACCAACACAAAAAAAAAAACAGCACAAAAGGCAACATACGCACCCACTAACAACACCAAAGAATAACAACAAAGACAACAGCACAGACACAACAACTCTAAAGCAAAAAAAAAAACATTAACTCAACAACAAGCAAACAACAAATCAATAACACACAAAACTCAACTAACTCCCAATGCTTTCAAAGAACTCTACCGACACCACTGAACATCACCAGTTCTGACTAAAGACTGATTCAAAAAAACTCCAAAAACACAGAACTCTAACAATCAGCAGCACCAGCAGACAGCCCAGAACCTACCAACAACCAATGCAGTCATTAACTATCCATACAGCAATTACACCCTCTCTCTCTCTCTCTCTCTCTCTCTCTCTCTCTCTCTCTCTCTCTCCTCTCTCCTCACACACACACAGATGTTGTCAAATGGAACTCCATAACTCCTCCATAATTGTTTTCATGTGAAGTGGTCAAAATTGCATAAAAAAAAACTCTGGAAACCTGTAGCTTATTTCCAAATTAGATTGTTGGTAATCATAGCCTGTCTATGGCCTACTAGTTAGAAGTGGGAAATTTTATTTCCCCAAATAATGAGATAATAGTTTTTGAATTAATTTTTGCCATTGCACACAAAAGTCTTCACAAACTTGATGAATAAGGTTATTAGGGTTATCAAATATTCTTTTAAGGTCTAACATTTGCCATAGGCTAGGTAACACAAAATTAACTAGAAAATAAATTCTAATCTTTGGCATTAAAAAAATACTCGTTTGTTTTTTACCCATAGTGACAATGTCAGGTGAGGCAATATTGGAGAATGGATGGAATTTAAAACTAAACCTGATTGGTCATGGACTTGTTGACATTCTGTAACTACATTCAAGAATGGTCCTTCAATTAGAGGTAAGGTTTGTCATTGATATTTTAAATAATTGATTAATGTTAGGAAATTGTGTCACACATATTGAGCTGTTAACCAAAATAAGTTCTTCAGTCTTAATGTTCTTTTTATTGTTTTTAATTATGTAGAATTACCTTACATCTTGATTTAATGTAATTGTCAGCATAGGATCGTACCCTGCTTATAGGACCTCAGCTGCAGCCTAACCAAGGGCACAAGTTCATGCCTGGCTGTGATGGTTTTCTCCTCCCTAACTTGACTCTCCCCAACACTTACATTGTTGAGAAATGATCAGGCTTCAATTATAGGGTTACATACTTTATTACCTAATCATCCTAATGTATGGTAATTAGTGAAGGTTGGTATTTGGTTTATGGACAATTATTGTATTGATTGGGTCCTTATGCTAAGACCCCATGTATTGGGCACTGTAATACTTTAACTCATGCAAAATCATGAATTATATATTATTCTGACGGTTACCTTGTATTTTGTGCATTTCAACCCAATTGTTTATGCAAACCTCCAGTTTTAGTGTTTGACCCTTCCCTATCCAGTAGGCAAGGGGTGGTAGGAAACTTGTGTTTGGGTGGGGTAAATCCAAAAATGAATTTAATGCACCAGTCCGGCAGGTAGGAAATGCATATTAGTAGCAGTGATCGGCAAAATATTCAGCTTTCAAGTATGAAAATGTAGCAAATAACAGATACAGAGATGCATCTAACCTAAGTCGACAGGTCCTTATTAGGTTATTGCAATTGACAACACCAAGTCTTTACCCGCCCAAAAGTACTTTACCTCAATCTTTAGGCCGCCCCCCCCCCCCCCTCCAACGTGACTGGCTGTTAGGATGCATTCTAAGCTAACCAGTGGTATTGGGTTGTTACCTGGCTTTTAAACCTTAACACACTAATCCCAGTCTAACCTCCATTCTCCCTTTAGCATTGCACAGAGCACATCATGTAGTTTTATGTTTCCCATTTCCCAGTCCTGGTTATTGACTCATCCAAGGTTTCTATTTTGGATGAGAGGCATTAATTAGTGGAAGGGTTTACCTTACTTCCATATTATATATATGACTTAAAATCTCTATCAAGCTTCTTACATAAAAGACAGCTATTGTTAAATTTAAGTTGTCAAAATTGTGAGGAGTCAGACGACAATCTTGTACCTCAGCATAAGAGTTCATAAAGCTTCAACTGGTGGAAATCAGTAGGTAAATATTACTACTAAACAAAACAAAAAACAACCATAAGTTCTATTGAGTAGTGTATTCACATAAAATACTCATCATCTATTATTAGCCAGTGTCCAAGAACTTATTGAAGGAACACTTTCAAAACAATAACCCGAGACTTAGAAAATGATTTAAGCTTTCATATTTTTGTTGGCAAATACACACTAGTATTTACTGCTGGCCTTCTGTATACACTTTTGAGAAAAGGCTGCAATGACCGTTGTTTGTTTGTTTGTTTTTAAATTTGGTTTTAGCCAGATATTAGCATCATAAAGCAGACCAAATTCAACAATGGGGACAAGATTGTCCAAATGAAACTTAAACACCATTTTTGTTAGGTCTCGCCTTACCGCTAATAGAACTTACCATAGAGGCAAGAGAAATTACAATAATTCCTAGAAGAGGAAATTTGAAGGGATTACTCAGTCTCATCTGTGGTGGACCAAATTGGCATTATCTATAACATTTGGGTCAGGCTTGTCTCACATTCCACCATTACTAACAGATGATGGTAGATTGGTAACTGGCCCAAGGGAAAAGGCTGAACTGCTTTATCAAGCTTTTTAAGCTAAGCAGTCAGCTGAGGGTTTCCCTCTCCTTGACACTTGTCATTGTGAACCTATTCTTTGAAAATTAGCATTTCGCTTTAGGGCTGTTAAGAAAATTCAGGATTATCTTGATAGCTGGGGTGAAGAAGATCCTGACGTTTTCTTCCCTTTTGTTTACAAAAGAAGTTTCTAGTGCATTGTGCATTGTCTCCCAAGATTACTATATTTTATAGATTTTCATGTTGACGGGTTATCTGTGTGGATGAGCGCACGCTAAGTAATATAGTGTCTGTTCCAAAGCGTGGCACATCTGTAGGCTGCAGTAACTACAGGCTAGTCTGTATTCTCCTTATGTTCTCCCAAGTTGCTGATTAATTTTAAGCCACTATACAAGTACTATGTGGAATCTAAAGGATTGTTAGCTGATGGAAATGACAGCAGAAAGGTTTTAAAGTGTAACAGGAGGGAAACCTTGCAGTTGCACTGAGAAGCAATGGTTAGGAGTGGGTGGAAAGTAAGATGGAAGTAAGAGAATGCATACAGGAAGTGGTTGGGTACCTGCGACGCTTTTTTGACTTGGCATGGCGTTTGCAAGAGAACCTTGATTAGGATTTTGGGTGCAGAGTAATTTAGATAGATTTTAGTGCTACTTTTAATTTAGTAAATCACAAAGTACTGATATTGATGACCATTAGAATCTTGGAGTGGATGGATATGTTTTAGAGTTACTTCAAGATTTCTTTAAAGGTAGGCAGCAGCGAGTTGCAATTGACGGGATCCAAGACCTATTGTGTCTGAAGTTACACAGTTTATTAGTATCTTAATCTACTATTATTTTTAGTGTAGTATACAAGTGATATGGTTGTTGGCCTGGAAAATAAGATTGTTCAGTATGCTGATGATGCAATGCACATGTGTATTAAAGCAAGACCACCGAGATAGAAGGTCTGTTCGATGTTTTGTGACGTAAGCAAGGATGGTCCGAGCTGCTAGCACTGACTAAGCTGCCAGACGTAAGAAATGTGAACAAACCCTTGCCAGAACCTATCATTTCTGGGCTAAACCTGTGTCGCTCCTTGAAATGTTCCTTTAGCACACATTTCTAAGGTATAAATAATGCTATAAATACCAGAGAAAAAAGCTATATGGTAATGCCAGAATATTCTGGCTCGCTCACCTTTATTTAAGGTGTCGGTATGGTATCTGGGGCGAGTGAAACCACTACCAGAGGTCTTCTGCCATTTAGTCTCTTCCTATGTCAATTTCCCTTTCAAACTAGGCGCCATACCAGCACCATCTACCACCCACTACCTCTACTACTAGCGCCTCGATACCCATTCCTTTAAATAGCACTGTCATGTACACTTGTGTCTTTGACTGTAGCGACATTATTTTGGAATAAAATGAGATGCTATAAACGCCAGGAATCTTCGATATCTAAGTTGAGTACTGTAATTATCAATTTATGTTTATAAAGGTAGCAAAATTAATCATAAGTAAGTTTTAGTTGTATGTTACATAAACGGAGCCTAGCTTGCACCTCTCCCGAGTCAGCCATTACATACATCGCTACCCGTATCTTTATGACGACTTCCAATTGGTCACCTATACTAATTATAGTTGTGTTGTTATTGATTTTGCACTCACTCAAGATTTATTAAAATTTGTAGATATCCTGACGTTTTATAATAGATATCCTGGCGCGAGGATGATTCGGACCTACTTACACAAACCAGGGAGATTCCTCCTTGGTTTGGGAAGTAGGTCAGATAGGTATTCCTTCCATCTGGAGAGGCTTCTCCCCTTCGATTCGTCGGATCGGGAGTTCAGCCTATCTCCCTCCCCCCCCTCCCCTCTTTCCCTTGGTCTGCTCAAGGAGGATACCTCCTTCACCTTACCAGGGAATCCCTGAGGGAGGGGTGTAAGGCCCTTAGGGACCTTATTCTGTTCCATGAGCCTCCCTGGCCTACCTCGCCAGATCGTGATTGAAATCACGTCTCGGGAAGGTTAGGCTAACCGCTCAGAGCCACCCTGGCTGTCCTGACCAGATCGTTCCGATCGAGAGAAGGTTAAGTCAGCCGCTCTTTAAACAGAATTATGTACTTATCCTCTATCCTTATCCCCTCTTGCGCCAGGGCTATTGTATAGCGTTTATTATCATATAAATTATTGTATTATTGTAATCAGTGGGCAGTCGGTCTGTAGACCGTCAGCCCATGTGATCGTTTGGATCCACTTCTGACCGCGAGGTGTTCCACCTGGCCGGTCGTAGTGTCCAATTGATCGCGTGTGAGCCACCCTCTAGACGCCCTCCCTCCCCCCTTTTACCTTGACGGGATGACATAACTCGCTAGCGCTACTTCAGGTAGCCATCCGAGTCCTATCCCCTCTTGCAGAGGGGTGAGGGGGAGTGGTTATAGTCGGAAGGGGTACTCCTTGCCTTACGTAGTAGGAGTAGTACGAGGTACCTACCCTGATGAGCCCGGGTAATTTCCCGGCTCTTTAGGATGGTATTAGCCACGTACTCTCTTCTCGTCTTTCCTATCCCCAGTTCCCTACCTCCTCTATCCGTCCGCCTCGGCGGATCCGGGATCCAGCGGACATCGTTAGTTATGCATATAACAAACACGATTCCTTTACAATCAGATTCAGGCCTAGGTTTTACCTATTCCCCTTTTTCGATCCCTAAGCTGGACCCGGGGGATAGAGAGATAGCATTGAAAGGGAACTGGGACCGGAAGCAGAATTTTGCCTTTCCTATCCTCAGTCCTCCATACATTATCTATCCTTCCGCCTCGGCAGGCCCGGGATACAGCGGAGATCGTTCAGTTATGCATATAACAACACTATCTCCCTTACGATCGGATTCAGGCCTAGGTTTTACCTATTCCCCTGTTTCGATTCCTTAGCTAGACCCGGGAGTTAGAGAGATAGTGTTGAAAGAGAACTGTGACGGGAAGGAGCATAGATTCTGTGCTCCGGTTCAAAATTCATTTAGTTATTTTATTTTAACTTTTAAAATATGCTTTATGTTTTCGATCGGTGTACTACGCCAGGTAGTCGACCCCGGCAGGTAACCTAGAATCGAGGCATTTGTTTATCCTTAACTAGCCTTTCTCCCCCGCTTTCATTTATACCTCAGCACCCCACTCCGGTGGCGGTGGCCAGAAGCTAGCAGAGGCATTCTTAGTTACTAAGAAAACCTCTGCGATGCTGACGGATTCAGGCCAAGTCTAACTTTCCCCGGTTTTGTTGCTATTAAGCTTAATATATATATATATATATATATATATATATATATATATATTTATTTATTTATTTATTATTACAAGACTATGAGGTTAATGCATAGCGGGGTCGGAGCTGGCGGGAGAGGATAATATGAATGCCTTACATAGTGCATGCCGCTGCAATTTATTACGGTGACGACAATACAGAATGCAGGTCCCATCGGAGTGATCTCCAGCGGACCTACATGTAGTGATACTCCGGTATCGATTCTAATGTTACATATACTCTGCCAGATACGTACATATCTGGCAAGTCCATATAAAGGTACTTATGTATCATTTTGTAATTACAGATGGTACGCTGTCAATGTATCATTTTGTAATTACAGATGGTACACTGTCAGAAGACAAACTGCACTGCAACCCTGCAGCAGCAGGGCAGACAGGAAGTATGCCGCACTCACACAGGCTGTGCGGTCCAATGAATGACTTGTCGGTCTGGCAACCAGTTGAGAGGGAAGTCTGTTACAATCTGGTTTTGGGACTTCACTACCGAGACGGTAAGTACCAATTCATTGAATGATTAGTTCACTGAATGAGATATTGTAAATAGTAATTTTAGAGATATTGAGATAATTATCAATGTTTAGAATACTTTTAAAAGAGGATACTTTTTAAAAAGTAACTATCTCTTTCAGAAGTTCCCTTATCTACCCAAATGCGGAAGTATCAGCAATGGTACCAGTAGATTTGGCAGCCCCAATCATTGCCAAGATCCACGAAGATTAACATGCCGTGCTGGCAGAGGACCTAGTGGGTTAGAATAAAAAGTCGTTGGAGAGGTCGCAGCAATCAACCTGGACCACGAACCAATGAAGGCCGATACCCAGGACGAAGGTAGGCTATATGAAGCATTTGGTAAATGGGCAAAAGGACTACCTTTTAGCCCATCTCATTCTTCTTCCTCAATTTAGAGTTTACCAAGAGACCTATGACTTCGATCCCACCGGGGAAAAGAGAAAGGAAATAGCAAGGCTGCGAGACAGTTCCTCAAGGCAGGCAAGCATCCTGGAGGAACCAGGAAGAGTTCTAGGTTCACTCCAATTCGCATCAGTAACAGGGACTACTAAAGGCCAACGAAAGACTGTATTCCGGGTTTGGCGGGGTAGAGCGAACAGGGGATTGAGAGACACAGTTCCCGCATCCCGCACATTTTACAGAGACTCCGTCCATGGACAGAAGTCAAGAATCTGACAAAATCATCACCAGTATGGTTCCCTCCGCCAAGTTTAGTGGTCCATATGGATGCTTCACTAAGCGTTTTGGGAGACTACCCCCAATATGGAAACTCTCAGGACACTTGGTTCCTAACGCTCTGCTAGCTTCATAACAGTGTTTGGAAGCCATGACAGTATTCTATTCTTAGTAACTCTCCTCAGAGAACAGCTTTCAGCCAAGCCACATAATCGGGTCATGATAACAATCTTTTCATTGACAACAAGAAACAGTGGCATCTGTCAGCAACTCACTTGGCAGGAGCAAGAACTTAGTGGCAGATGCACTGTCAGGGACAACTCCGCTACAGTCGGAATAATCCTTAGCCAACAGGTCATTTAGATGGATCAGCCAACAAATCCAGATCTCCTAGTAGAATTATTGCCACAGAATCCAACCACAAATTACAATATTTCATGTGCCCTCAATCTGGACCCCATGGCCCAGGCCACGGATACCAGATAGGTTGGAACATCAGGCAGAAGATTTAAATTTTCCCTCCAATAAATCTACTAAAGCAAGTTCTAGGCTAACTCCCATCCTTCTAAGGACGGATTGGGATGTTAACCCCAAACGGACTCAAGAGCAAATGTGACCCGTAACTAGGGGAATTGGGACTCCGCCTCAGACGGACCCCCAACCCCAAACTGGCACATTTAGTATAACATGAAGGACGCTTCCTCAAGGATTCGGAGGGTCCTAACTTTATGGAATTCATGAATTTCACGGCACAAGAAGATGCCAATATGGATCCTATTAACACCTTGTTCTTAGAATCAGACAACGAAGTCTACGGGGAGGTCCGCAACCATGCGGAAACATTTCAACAATTGTCACGAGATTTGACAGTCTTGACTAATCTCTCCCCTAGTTCCTACGACTTCCTTTTCTAAGCAGTACGATTCTACAGTAACAAGCTAGCCTTTTTCCTAAAAAGACCCAATAGTTATGACGATGAATATGAACCTGGCTGTTACGTTCCTTAGGACCCTGTTTAGAAAGAGCCTACCAACTAGGGTTATTACCACGACCAAATCTGCTTCAAGGAACTACTCCAGTTTGGTTCCACATTAACAGATTCATAATTTCATCGATTCCGAGAACTTGTGCTAGCTAGAACAAAATCATATTGATTTTCTTCCATCCAGAGAAGTTCTAGTATCTCCAGATCGAATTCTTGGCTAAAATGAGGATCCTCAGAGTAGATGGGGCCCCTAGAAGATTGCCCCACTTCCACAGGATCTATCCCTATGTCCAGTCAGAACTTAAGATCAATTTTAGACAGAACTTCAAGTAAAACTTCAGGTCCTTTATTCATTCGAGAGATGGTGGAACAGTCTCATTTAAGTGATTAAAATAACAATTCTATAATTTTAGATGGGCTAACCGGAATCAATTCCACATGTACATGATGTCCGAGCAATAGTTCCCTTGATAAGTCACTTCCACCACATGAACTTTGATGACCTTAAAGAAGTATATAAGATGGAATTCAAGTATTTAATCACCACTACCTTAAATCCTTGGAAGCCCCTAAATAATTCAGCATCGGCAGTGGGGGAATATTGTTTCCCCTAACACAGCCTAGTCATGTTGACATACCTAGTCGTAAAGACCTTGTCCTTCTTTAGCTCCTTTTCTCTCCTAACTGCCTCGCTTAGTCTCTAGCCTTCTTCTCGGGGTTTTTCACTTGGATTGTATAATTGAACCATTCTTGTACTGGTTATAATTAACTACTAATCATATACATGTAAAATATATAGTATTACTTATTGACATAGTAATCACACAGGCCTTACCCCAGTAATTATTTGCTGTAATAGTATATACTTACTAAAGTAAGGACCTAGACTTAAGATATTGTTAAAATTTGTTTAGATTTATGCAATTTATTAAATAGGGTAGAATTATCTTAGAGTTAGTTTCTCCCTTCCATTGTTCTTATAGAGAGTATATCCAAGCTTGTGGGAACAATTCTCTGTTACTATTTCACGGAGTGACACAGGTTTAGCCCAGAAAAGGGATTTTGACAAAGGAAAAATTTATTTCTGGACGAATGACCTGTGTCGCCCAGTGAACCCACCCCTTCCTTCCTCACCCTGTTGCCCCAAACTTGGGTGTTATTTTCAGGAATGGCTATCTAGGCGCTAGTAGTAGCAGTAGTGGGCGGTAGATGGTGCTGGTATGGCGCCTAGTTTGAAAGGGAAATTGACAAAGGAAGAGACTAAATGGCAGAAGACCTCTGGTAGTGGTTTCACTCGCCCAAGATACCATACCGACACCTTAAATAAAGGTGAGCGAGCCAGAATATTCTGGCATTACCATATAGCTTTTTTCTCTGGTATTTATAGCATTATTTATACCTTAGAAATGTGTGCTAAAGGAACATTTCACTGGGCGACACAGGTCATTCGCCCAGAAATAGATTTTTCCTTTGTCAAAATCCCTTTTTTGGTCTGCCAGTTATTAATTTACTTATTTTCTCATCTACACTAATTAGTGTACACCAAATATAAATAAAACTTACTCGAACAAACCACAAGTTATAAAGATTAATATAAAATGCTGAACCAAAACAATTTGCTTAGTTACAATACAGTGTTTACCAAAGAATAAACAGTAGTGCATAGGTTTACATCACAAAAAACATGGTTCTTTCTACTATATGTGAATGAAGTAATTCTCTTACATACAGTCATTATTTGATATTTAATTTTCTAAGTTTCTCTTTGGCTACAATAGCTATTGAGCAGCTTATCTATTATTTACCCTTTTGATATTTAAACGTTTAAATTTATGATTGTCGACCAAATGTAAAATTTTGACATTTGCATCCTGAATAAAAATGGAGTGATTTTTTCCAATAGTTAGTAAAGCTTCAATGATATATTCATTGGATATTTGTAAAACTAAATGGACATTTTGTTTCTCAAAGGTGTAGGGAGATAATGCTTTTAATGATAGTTTATATGAATGTTCATTGAGCAAACATCTATAGCATGAAGTTTTTCATAGGTCTGAATGGTGCATAATGAATTTCGTTTTTCAAATTATTGACATCAAAGGAGAACTGAGGTAACTTTATTGTTTAATTATAACTTTCTGGCCAAGCCAATTATTCCTGATATAGTTTAACAATTTTACTGAAACACACACGAAAAAGGGCATTTGTTACTCTGAAATGGGTGAGGATACACTATAGACACCTGTATAGGACATTGCATTCCCAATGATAGCAATGTTACAATGTTACAATGCAAAACACTGTAAAAATGATTTTTTCCAAGCCTATAATTACTTTCTTCAGTGTGCAGTGCAGAACATCAGCTTTTATGCCTTAATGGGGAATTTGTGTAACTTACTTGAATTTAAACTTTACCTGTTCAACATAGTAGTACCTTGAGATACGAAATTAATCCGTTCCGAGGCGCCTTTCGTATCATGAGGTTTTCGTATCTTGGACCACATTTTACATGTAAAATGGCTAATCCGTTCCAAGCCCTCCAAAAACACCCCAGTAAATTTCATAATAAAGGTAAATTTACCTATAAACAATCAAATACTACAACAATTTGGACCATTCAATATGTAACTTAATAATAAAAATGCAAAACCTGTAAATAAAGTGTATATTAGTGTACAAGAAATATTATTACTGTAACGTATTATTACTGTAACGTAAAATGTGGAAGCTTACCTTTCGAGTGAGGCTATCTCTGAAAGTGGCGGCAGAGGAGGAGGAGGACAAACGGCAGATACGTACACTTAACTTTACGAAACACATAAAAAAATGTCAGAAAAACAAACTAAACTTTACAAAACACATTAACAAAACTGTAACACTTAACTTTACAAAAAACTGAAAATAAAATTTATTTTCTCTTTTTTTATTTTTTATTTTTACATTTCTTTTTACTTTTTTATACTTTACGTAATTTCAATTTCTTCACCACCGAATGGATGCCAGTCCATTTACAGAATTTTTTGAACCACCCATGAGAAGCCTTGAACTCTGGGGTTGTCGTTGATGTCCCCTCTCCGCCGTCGTCTTCGGCTTGGGCAATCAAATCGCCGAAAATAACGCTGGCCTTCTGGCAGGTTGCCGTCTTGGTTATCGTATCGCCATCGATTTCTTTGTCCTCAATCCATACAAGAAGCAGCCTTTCCATTTCATTATGCACATGGCTCCTCTTGTTGGACAAAATAGTCATGCCCTTGGAAGGTGTAGCTGCTTTGATGGCTTCCTTCTGCTTAAGGATGGTGCCTATCGTCGACGGATTTCGGCCGTATTCCTTAGCGATCATACTCAACCGCAAGCCAGCTTCATACTTTTTTATTATCTCCACCTTTGTCTCCATAGAAAGCATTCTCTTCTTTCTGTGAACTTCAGCAACTTTCTTGGGACCCATGACTATGTACTGTACGTAATTAAGTTACGTATGTAGTACATATACTAATTAGGTTCTCACAACACGATAAAGTAGCACAACGAAATCACTAACGAATTTACGATACTAAACGAAATTGTTGGACCGAACGAATGTCGCATGCGTACGATAAAGATTCTGGTACGAGGTGGCCAGGGTAGGGACGCCACCACATACGTACGTATAAGATGCATGATGGGAGGGATGCTGTCCAATAGGAGAGAAGGATCTCATGGCTTGGCTAGCATCAGGAACCAATGGGAGAGCAGGAGGATGGTAGTGAGTCTACTAGAACTAAGATGGCAGCGCGCGGCGCGAGTTTCAAAATTGTTATCGGGTGAATCTCGGACTTTCAGAAACCTTTCGTATCTTGAAAACTTTCGTATGTAGAGCAGTAAAATTTTTCGTGTCAGCTTTCGTATCTCGAGTTTTTCGTAAGTTGAGACTTTTGTATCTCGAGGTACCACTGTAAAGTGAAATGCGCTGTTGCAGCTTCACCATAGCCAAAGGCTTTACCAACAATATTTTTGCCTTTATAATGAAAATGTGGTATTAAGTACATGAGTTTCACCCACCATCAATATCACTAATTTGTCATTGGGTAGTAATGATTTACATTTATTTTTAATGTACATCAGAAAATTTGTGTCCTTTTGTTATGATGCTGGGCAGACTTGTTTGAAAAAACACTCTCCTGATGGTACAGTGACTTTGAGGGGAACAACTATAGGTATAACAAAAACAATATTACCAGCTCTTGCCAAAAATGAAATAACTAGTTTTATACAAGCATTGTAATATATATTGCAGTGTTATAAATACATTCAGAAGTATCAGCTCTCTGGAGTTATTGAATACCTGCATAATGATATTTGTATCATGAACCTCTGTAGGAATCTTGAGATCTCCTAAGTGACGTACTTCAGTGACATGAAAAATACATGTACTCTACAGTTAGGCTTAACTGTAGGGAGGGCATTGTGGCATAAGTATGGTATTTCATCAATCTGTACTGAAGTTTTACCTGTAGAAGAAGAAAGCTGGTCTTTTGATATTGTTAATTGTATATATATGAGCACCGACACCTAGTAATGCAATGAGGATAGGTTAGGTTAGGTTAGTGAAATTTCTAATGTAGGCTCCTGTTTTGAACCTGTAACCCTTAGAATACCATGCCAGTCTACTTTTTTTCACCTTAACCCATCTAGGCCCAAAAGGTTTGTCCCATGCATTTGACAATGGAAACTTGCCTATTTCCCCACCGCTATGCTGTACTCAAGTTGTGATGAACCTATAACTTCTATTTCTGTGTTAATGTAACTCTTGAGTACCTAGTCTGAAGGTTCTATCACACAGTTAGGTATCATGTTTGTGCCCTTCTTACCTGACACGGCCCTTGTCCCAATCATTGCAATAATGCTCTTTACCACATATAGGCTACAGCATGCTTTAAATTTCTTCTGCGGTTTCTATGCACTTGCAGCACGTAAGTTTACCCTTCTTAGGTTTATAGGTTTATTTGTTTCATGTGTTTGCCCTTTCTTTGCTTGTTGGTAACCTTTTATATGCTGCTTGCCTTACCTGACTACTACCATTATTGGTCTTGCCCATTATGACACTTAAATTGATTTTTCCAAAGCTTTATAAGTCCTGAACTGGGAGCTGTTTGACACAGGCTACTCTGAGAGTGTTTGGACATAGGCTACTGTGGGAGTTGTTGGACACAGGCTACTCTGGGAGTTGTTGGACACAGGCTACACTGGGTGTTGTTGGACACAGGCTACACTGGGTATTGGTTGGCATAGGCTACACAGGGTGTTGTTTGGTATAGGCTGTTGTAAATTTATTGGAGCAGCTACAGTTTAGTTGCCCCCTTGTTTCGTCTGCTGGGGAATCACCGGACTAATACAAACAAGATGGCGGCCATTTGTTTTGGCGCTAGTTTTGAAAACCTGTGTAGTGTTAGAAAACCCAAAAACCTAAAAAAACGGTAATGGGGGACCCTATGGGGAACGGGGCTTTTTGGGTGGGGGGAGAACACACAAGTTTTGTTTAAAAGTTAATGAAAACGATAAGGGGGGACCTATTGGGAAACCAGGGTTTTTTGGGTGCGGGGAGACAGACGACGACAATGAACAAGGAAAACCACGAAACCCTAGTAGACGAAACCCGCGGCCAACTAAACTGTAGCAGCTCCTCCCCATACTCAGTTTAGTTGGCCACGTTTAACGTCTACTAGTTGGTTGGTTCATGAGATGAGTAGCCTAGGTAATGAAACTGTCCTCCTACTCTACATTCGTTCCTCGTTCGGTCAGGCTAACTAAACTGTCCCCCCTACTCAGTTTAGTTGGCCAAGGTTATCGCCTGCTAGTTAATCGGCTCATGAGATACGCGGCCTAGGTTACTAAACTGTCCCCCTACTCAACATTCACCGAACATATGGGCTATTAGCCTAATAGAACGTTCATGCATGAAATGCGGTGCCTGGCCAACTGAACTGATCGTAACCAAACGAACCAACCTAACCAAACTTAGGCCGCGTGCCCTTACTTGGCCGGGGGCGAAGCCCCAGTATAGTATGGTAACAGTGATTGCGACCTAACCAAAGGAACCAACCTAACCAGACTAAGGGTGTGTGCCCTTACCTGGCCGGGGGGCTTCACCCCCCTGGACCCCCCAGTACGGTATGAACAAAGTGATTGTTACCTAACCAAACGAACCACCCTAACCTATGGTGAGTTCTGTGAGCAAGCATTGTAATGCTACCACTTTAGTGATCAATTCATTAACATGCCCCGTTACTTGTACGTTCGGACATGACTGGCACCGGTAACTTCTTACGGATATGTAAACACACTTAATATTTGCTAGAATACATGGATTAAAGTTACGTCCGAGTTCATAGTTCGAACACGTGGACTGCAAGCGCATGTGAATGTTCGGATACGTTGAGCAGCCCTGACTTACGCTTGCCGATAAAAACACTAACCTGCTATATATTACCTACTTGGGTTAAACCTTAAAAAATGAACATATCTTACTGATACATCGATTAACTGACCTTAATATTGGGAGGCGTCAAATCCGTGCTCAGCCCGAGTCCACCCCAGAAATAAAGTCAAGCTTAGAGTTGGAAATCGGAATCATCCGAGTCTTTGGGGCACACGATTCTTCTTTTCTTTCTGGCTGGGATCGTTTGTCACGGCAAAGAATCACAAGGTCCGGTATAGTAACTGGAATGGCGGCGGCAAATTGCACGTGCGCGGGATACGACGTGGAAGAATCGGACATGATGAATGTTTATATGCTGACACAAAGGAACATACTGAGATCGAATGATGGTCGGGCAGGGTCAGGTCAGGGAACTACTTACCTCAGCGGAGTGATTAAGGGCCGGGCAGAAGGTGTTGTGCGGCCTGGCCAAGGGTATCGCCACGGTAAAGGTGGTAGAAATGAATAAAAGGGGCCTAGCATATAATCAACAGTCTGTAAGATTCTTATAAAAACTGATAATAAATAATGGAGCTCCTACGATTTAGTTGGTCAAGGGGAACGTCTGCTAGGTAATCGGCAGACGAACACATAAGATGGCGGCCGTTTGTTTTGGCGAAAGTTTTGAGTCTGACTGGTCCAAGCATGTTCGGGCAGGGTGTTGTCGGGTCCATGAACTACTGACTGTGGCGGAGTGATTATGGACCGGGCAAAATGGTGTTACGCGGCCCGGGCAACTAAACTGTAATCAACCCTATTTATTTGTACATATACATTTTCTAATCTTTAACAAAGTCACTGCTAAGAGCTACACAATAACTATACCCCATTTTTGTACATGCAACTTCCCCGGCAGATATATACTTAGCTTATGTCTCTGACGTCTGACAGAAATTCGAATTTTGCGGCACACGCTGCAGGTAGGTCAGGTGATCTACCCCCCTGCCGCTGGGTGGCAGGAATAGGAACCTTTCCCGTTCTAGAACCAGATTTTCTCTGTCGCGGTAGTGTCAACATATGTTGTTGCTACCTCCTGACTTGATTTTCGTTTTTCACCGCCATCGATCTTCTGGGCTGTCTTTTGCAGGGAAGTACTGGGTCTTTGGTTCGGCATACGCTTTTATTAACTTTTTAATGAATTTGGCTTCGAAAATTTTGAAAAATATATGACGTGTAACTACCGAAATTTTCGGTAGACACTCACATAGTTTGCAAGAAAGGGAAATATTAATATTTATTCATTAATACGTGTAATAAGTGTTAGAATTGATTGAGGAAATAAACTGACTTCCTACTTTAGGGAGTCAGTAAAGCATGTAACTAGATACGTTTCTTTTAAAAGTTTTTTGGATACTCGTACTAACGAGCAATTAGAGTATTAACAGTACTAGTAGTGTTGCATCCTCATCACCTTCTTACTTCGCAGAAACTTCAAATTCATAATTGCAATTTGAAGACAAGGATTGTTGCTCAAAATGCGAGCTATTAAAAGGTAAGAAGTGATTACTAGTGTTCCCCATTGCAGTGGAGGGTGCGTCTGATCGGCTCTGTCTCGCTCTCAGGCCTAGACCTCTTTCAAGCTCCCAAGCCCAGAGGAGAAGGAATGTCGAAAGCCGTAAGGAGGTTTCAGAGAATCCCCACCGGTCAGGCGTCCCCTCGGCAGGTTCAGTAGAGCGTCCCAGACTGCCAAGGATAGCCATTGAAAAGGCATCCTTAAAAAAGTGCGTCTCTTCATCTTACATCCGAAAAGACGAAGAATGTATATGTTTGGAGTTTAGATGATCTAGTGCATTCTCTGAAAACTAAGAGAACACTGAGCAAGAGCCAGCCAGGAAGCCGCGTTCCAGCAAGCTAGCGTGAGCCACGTTCCAACAGCCAGCAGCGAGCCGCGTTCCAGCAAACAGACTAGCGCGAGCCGCGTTCCAGCAACTGAGCGTGAGCCGCGTTCTAGAAAATTTTTCTTGGCGCAAGGCGCCTTCAAAGAGACGAAGCGCCAGCCTGGCGCAAATTGCGCCAGAAAAACAGACGGCTAGAGCAAGGAGCCTTATAGTAGAGTGGCAATCAGAACGATCCTTCCATTGAACGTTTCCGGGCAAGAGGCTCTTTCTAAAAGGGGTCTAGTAGGCGCTCGGAACTATCAGGGCGCACGGGACCTTCCACGCAAGCGGAACGTTCCAGGAGCGAGTCTCCTTTCTAGCGTGCGGAACATTCCAGACGCGCGGAACTATCCAGGCACTAGGCGCAAGGAGCCAGGCCCCAGAATATTCCAAATCTTCTTATGAGGGAGAGGTCAGTCGCGAGGCTCCTCTTTGAGTTTTTAACTTGAGCAACTTTCCCCTGGCAAAGGTGCAAGATGTCGCACAGGCGGCTGTCGCTTTTGTCAGAAGGATTCTGATACTAAGAGAAGCCATTTTCTCATTATTCAGAAGACTCCTGTGTTTGGCAGTTCCTCTCAATGCGGACTCTCTCCTTCATTCATGCTCTTCCCTCATTATGAAGAGGCAAGAGCTTTGGGAGTTTTCTTATCAGAATCTCAACGATGTTTGGGTATGATGGCGGATAGGAAATATCTACTTCGTTCCGTAAACCCTACAGATGAACAGGAATTCTGTCTCTTCCGCGATTTATGAGGAAATCACGAAGATTTAAAGAGTTCCTGGATTAACTTCCTTCCTTAAGGAGATATATATACTCTTTCTATCGTTCTATTAACGAAAAGAACGAAGATAGTAAAATTTTTTCCTTTCTCTATCTGCCTCGGCAGGGAAAGAAGGTAGTAGAGTATCTGCTGTATGAGAATACGATACGGCAAATCATAAGCACATACCGTAGTTACTTCTTTGCTGAGCAACTCAATTACCAGTATCCTTCCAGGAATTTCCTAGGAAGGAGTACACTTAAAGGGATTGTTAAGACAACACCTACTTAGCTTCTAGATTTATCGAAGTCTTGTTTCGTTTAAATATGCATTAATAAGAACTTCCTGAAGTTCGATAATAATTTTATAAGATTCCTTTATTGAATGGAGTAGCTGGCAACTCTGGAAGAGTAAGGCCAGACGGCTAACGGAGACTGCTATCGCCTAGACCAACGCAGTACCATGTAGGTGTCGGTCATGAGTGGTCGGTTACATGTCTCTCTCCTGCGGGATGGAATGACTAACCGTGTCTTTCCCCTACAATCGCGGTTTTAGCCTCGGATTGAGGGAATAGTTAAGCAAACATAAATAAAATATTGTCTGCCTTTTGCTAAGAAGCTTTCAATAAGATAGATATTACAACATTTTACCGTAGGTAATATTATTAAAGGATTCTAACGCAGCGGAACTCTATATTATATAATGCTCTCATGCTTACGAAAGCATGGCTTATTAGAGTACATGCTTAGTGAGAAGATGAATGTAGTAGAGAATTCACTTTAAGACTACGGTATGGTCAAGTCTTATGTACATACCGATGTTAACTACAGAATTCCTAGTATCCTTACAAAGGTTTCCTAGATTAATGCTGTTTACCACAATGTGACAGTATTATAAAGGATTCTAATACGGCAGAGCACGATATAATATAATTCTCTCATCCTTTCGAGAAACGCACACAACCTTTTTAGAATCGGATATTGCTCAAGAGAAGATGGGTGAGTCGGATGGGAAACATTCTCTTAGTGGCAGAAGTTGTTTCCCTGAATGGACTATACTACGTATATAAAAGTTTTTTCCTACTAAGAACGGAATCAACATGTGAAGGATGTCGGGTACCATAAAGGCACAGATGTTCTGGCACATAACCTAAAAAGAACTAGAAGGAAGCGCCAGCCTGGCACAAAGCGTCAGAAGCGCCAGCCTGGCGCAAATTGCACCAGAAGCGCCAGCCTGGCGCAATGCGCCAGAAGCACCATCCAAGATATTTTCTCGTTTTAGCGAGTTATTAACCTAAGAGTCCAGTAGCCTCTCGGACAGCAGGCTCGGTAACGGCAAGATTCGTTCCTGATTTCGTTACCCATTTAATTGGAAAGGGGTCGCTTACAAGGAATGATGAAATGATTTATGTTAATCACTTAGGCCAATTCCACGACTCTCTCATATAAAGAGCATCGAGAATCTCTTTTTTCGCCCCTGTTCGCGTTAACAAAAGAGAACCTATTTGGGAACAGACACGGAACGTAACGATCCTTAAGAGGTTTGATGCAAGATTTTGCATGTCCGTGAGAACCTTCTCGATCGAAGATATTAACTGTTAACGTATGTCTAACATTTATTGAAAAGAGTTGTGAGAACCTGCGGAAAGTCTTCTTCATAGATCTCTTCGCAAGGTAGAAGACGAGCAGGCTTCCTATAGACTGCTTCCTTTTCCTCGAACCAAGAGAAGTAGCAATATACGACATCTTTAATTTAAAAGAAGGGGAATAAACTTTAGTCTTTTTTCCCCTAGTTATAAATTCTTAACAGATATTAAGATAAATGGGCGTCAAAGGAAGAGAGGATGAATGCCTCATTTTGGCCTTAGAGAGGTTGGATTCACAGAAGTCACGTTCTTCTCACAGCATGTTTCGTAAGGCTTTTCCAAGAGTATCTGGATATTCTATCAGAATCTATTATAAATAGACCTGAAAAACCTCTCCACTCTGAGTACTGTTTCCAACAGTGCGATCATGACCAAGAACGTGGACATGAATGAGAGGATTTTTCAAGGTAAATGACAATAGTCATGGCTAAGACATAGAATTGCTGCAGATCGTGCTAGATGGAATGAGGAAACTGTCCTCTTCCGATACCTCTGTGAACCACATAGCGAGGTTTTTCTTCACTTTCAGAGGGAAGAATCACCTATGTATATATCTGCTATCAAAGAACGCAGTAAAAGGCTATACTCTGTCTCTACAAGGGGAATTAGAGATAACAGAGGATTAAGATCTTCGGGATCTTATACGATACCGCAATACGACAAGAGTAGGATATCATGTACTTCGAATGGGGTCTTTTTGTGGCCACAGATTCCGTGTTCCGACAAAATGGAACTGCTCCTCATCAAACTTCTTTGAGAAAGTTTATGAAGGAATTCTTTGTTTCTCTTAGCCCTAAACGACCAAGAAGACAAGTGAATTTTTTGTGCATTGGAATCTCGCATCAGATTCAATGGAGACTCGGCAATGGGTTCTTGCCAGCATAGTATGTCTGGCAAAAGAACTAAAACCCTCTATTCCTGACGCAACGCTTTCAGATAGAAGTTTCGTTGCCCAGGCAGGGTACTTACATTTTCATCTACAGAAGAAGAGATGGTTTAAACGTTTGCCTACAGAGTCTTCGTGGTGCGATGAGGGCTCGAAATGCTTCCCAGAAGGTATTCAGAAGGATACAATAAGAGCTAGAAATCAGGGTTCCGCCCAATTTCAGCTCGGAGTCTCCTTCGACTTCCAGACTCCTTCCCTTCCTTCGGGCAAGGATAGGGAAGATTCTCCAACGAGGAACCTCATCAACAGTGGGAAGAAGAGATCTCGTTAGCAAAGGAAGTATTCACGAAGGATCCTCCTCGGAGGAAGACTCTTCTCTCTCGTATTGTTAGATATCCTGTCGTCTACTGGATGTAGCTGACTACAATCACCTCCCCTTGCCAGGGGCCAAAAGCTCAAAGGGGAAGAATTTCTTCCACCCTTCTCCAGTCTCCTGATAAACTATGTGGTTGTTCATGACTCCGTCAATGTAGCGCCAGCCAGGCGCCAAATGCCAATACAGGCGAAAAACGCCAGAGGCGGACAGTTCCAAGGAACTCTGTCATGGTCGGATACTTAGAAGGAGCGGGCCTCCAACCTGGCGCAAATGCGCCAGAGGCGAACAAATCGGACAGATATAAGAGTGTCCGATGTGGACATCGCCAGACAGCCTAGAGACTTCCAAGCTCGAAGCTCCAGCAAGTGTGGAGGAGCCAAGCCAGGCGCGAGGCACCAGCCAGGCTCTAGGAGCCAGCCAGGCGCCATCCAGGTGCCAGGCTCCTTCAAGGCTAGGCTCCAGTCAGGATTGAGGATCCATCCAGGCGCAAGGCTCCTTCCAGTAAATAGAAACCTAAAGCTCTGTCATGTAAGAGGGCTAGTCCCCATTGATATGATACAGGTAAGGCTCTGCCATGTAAGTGGGTCAGCCCCCATTGGCACGATCCGAGAAGTCGTGTAAGCGGGCTAGCCCCCATTGACATGATCCAGAAGGGTTTGTCAGTCATAGGTCCCTACCTCGCTGAAACTCTTGAGGCATGCAGACTCATAGACAGTAATCATGAAGTCTTCTGCCAGGCTCCAGGCGCCTTCCAGGCTCCAGGCACCTTCCAGGCTCCAGGCGCCAGCCAGACGCAAGGCTCCAGCCAGGCGCGAGGCGCTAGCCAGGAGGGAGGAGCCAATCAGGCGCCAGCCAGGCGCGAGGCTCCAGCCAGGCTCTAGGCGCCATTCAGGCGCAAGGCTCCAGCCAGGCGCGAGGCGCTAGACAGGCGCTAGGCGCTAGACAGGCGCTAGGCGCCTGCCAGGCACGAAGCGCTAGCCAGGCTCCAGGCTTCACCCAGAAGAGATCTATATCAAAGAACGCCCTGGCCTTCTTTGAGACAATGTGATCTCCTAAGCACTTGATAAGTGCATTGATGATTCCTTCAAACAGCTGAGAATTAAAAGCGCATGAAGTGCGAGCTTTTCCAAATTCTTGTTCTTTCCTTAACAATATGTCATAAGGACATATTAGCTGTCACATACGGGAGATGCAACTCTGTGTTGACTTCCCATTATCCGAAGGATGTCAAGATAACCTACGAGAGATCCTTCTCTCTTGGTTGATACGTGTCTGCGGATACATTGCTGGGATAGGGAGCCGATACTGATCCTTAACTAGCGAGTTAAATTTTATTTAACGTCGTGTTTTTTCTTTGGGTTGTTTGAAAGGAGTTTGGGGATAACTCTTTTCAACTGAAGCACTAACCCTCGTGTTAGGATCAGGTGATCGGGATCGGTGTTGTGCTCCTTAATTATGCCAATAGGCATAGGCATATTGTCATGTAAGAGGCTCTGTCGAGTAAATGGATAAGACCCCATCGACAGACCCACAAGATTCCTAGGCATTAGGGTCACAAATCCCTTGCTGAAGGCCTCTTGAGGCGAAGCACGATTCCTAGGCATTAGCCATGGAATCTTCCGCCTGAACAAGTAGGAACCAAGGTTTTATTTATTTATTACCTACAACGTATGTTGTTTACCTGTCTATTCAGTAAATAGTTGTCTCTTACCCACCACCAAGGGTGTCAATCAGCTAAGTATATATCTGCCGGGGAAGTTGCATGTACAAAAATGATATTGTTAGAATACAATAAAGTTTTGTACATACTTACCCGGCAGATATATACTTAGCTTATGTCTCTGACGTCAGACAGAAATTCAAATTTCGCGGCACACGCTGCAGGTAGGTCAGGTGATCTACCCCCCTGCCGCTGGGTGTCAAGAATAGGAACCATTCCCGTTCTAGAACCAGATTTTCTCTTCCACCTGTCTCCTGAGGGGAGGCTGGGTGGGCCATTCATCGTATATATCTGCCGGGTAAGTATGTACAAAACTTTATTGTATTCTAACAATATCATTTTCTTTAGTGTAAGCTCTGCAGAAATGATAATATTATATTTTGAATAATCTGATTAATTTTACTTAGCATTTAAAATATTTGATTGATAGATTTAATAAATAGATTTAACTGTCCCTTCAAATTAGTTGAGAAATTATTTAATTGATTTAGGGAGTGATAAGAACCATTAACCTGACATAGGCTTTTTCGGGGGGGTAGCGAGAGGTCGAGCGCGGGTTTTTGGGGCCTTGTTCAAACAGACAGCAACGGAATACGGGCGACAACTTGTTTCGTCAACTTCGTCTTGAGTTTAATTTACGTAGTGTAGGGTTTTAGAAATTAATAACCTTTAAGATAATTGGTTTGTATGATCTCCTTTCCTGTTTGTACCTGTCCTAACCCACATCCTATCCAAATCCTTATTTGCAACCAAAACTTAAAACGGCCATTCACACTTATCTGTTGGCGGAAAATTCGGTAAGTGAAATAAAGGTAGGTCAACATACCAATTTTCCACAAAGGCTAAGCCGCCATATTATCGGACGGCTGATTTGAGCCAACGGTCATTCGTTAGCAAGCGGTTTCGTCTTTTAACATTCAACTTATTTATTTAACTTAACTTATTTAAGACGTAATACACTGTTTTCTTTAAACTTATTCAAGACGTAATACACTGTTTTCTTTACCTTAACTAAATTTTGAGCCCTTTTATGTAGTTAGGCTATTGTAATATGGAGTTTGTGAGAATTAATTAGGCATAGACTCAGATTGAACAATTTTACAGGGGTTTATATAATTACATGGGCGTAGTAGAAAATTTAGTCAAAATTAGGTCTGTCTGTTTACTTAGTATTACTATTTGGGATTAGTTTACCTTAATTTTACTTTAACCGGGTCAGAACTTAATTGAATTCTGGGACCAAACTGAACTGCCCTGGGAATTTTATGGCCTTGGTTTGATTTATTCATAGTCCTTATTATATTAATTGCATTTGCCTAAATTACTCATACCTGAATTTAACTAGCCTACTTAAACTTACAAAGCAATTAATTATTAATCCTTTGCATTTTCTGGCACAAGTCTGAAAACACGTTAGGCGCATGGAAAAAATGTGTGCTTAACAGCCCGTTTTATACCATTTACTATATTACTAGAGAACACTCAGTGGTAGGGATTACCCTCGTAATTTTGTAGAATATATTCCTTCAATCTTCCCACTGAGTGAAACAAATTTCCCACATAGGCTAGTACACTGGGAGTTCTTTGACTTAGGCAAGCCTATACCTATTCGACTTTCTTAAGCATTGGTTGGCATGAATTCCTACTTAAATTCAATGTAGGCTAAACCAGTGTTTCTTTATATTGCATCTGACCTTGTTGCTCACAACTTCTACCTAGAATGCAGACTGTATTTATATTGCAGTCGAAAGTCATCTAGAGAGAAAAGTCAAATACAGTGGTACCTCGAGATACGAAATTAATCCGTTCCGAGGCGCCTTTCGTATCATGAGGTTTTCGTATCTTGGACCACATTTTACATGTAAAATGGCTAATCCGTTCCGAGCCCTCCAAAAACACCCCAGTAAATTTCATAATAAAGCTAAATTGACCTATAAACAATGAAATACTACAACAATTTGGACCATTCAATACCTAAATTAATAACATACTGCTAATTACCTGTAAATAAAGTGTATTAGTGTATGTGGTATACAAGAAATACTGTACGTATGTAGTAAAATGTGGAAGCTTACCTTTCGAGTGAGGCTATCTTCAAAAGTGGTGACAGAGTGGAGGAAAACGGCGAGCTCGTACGTACGCACACTTAACTTTACGAAACACATAAAAAAATGTAAGGAAAACTAAACTCAAATTTACGAAACACATTAACAAAACTAACACTTAACTTTACAAAAAACTAAAATTAAAAAAAAATTTTTCTCTTTTTTATTTTTTCTTTTTCTTTTACTTTTTTATACTTTACGTAGGTTTTTTTTCTTTTTACAAAATTTCAACTTCATCACCACTTTCAACTTTCTGTTTTTTAGTATCACTTGGTTCTTCCTTTTTACTTACTCCTGCTAATACTAAAGGCCTCTTTTAAAAATAACTATCCAAGGAAGATTGCATCTGCTTACTTTTCACAATGTTCCTGAAACGACTCAGGCAAACGTCATCGAACTGCGCAAGCATACGACCTGTGTGAGCCTTTTTGGGGTGTCTTTGTTCTACAAACGATTGCACT